>NW_012118710.1:3135177-3167514 GCF_000951035.1 Colobus angolensis palliatus | reverse complement strand
GTCTTTGGTTCTGTTTATATGCTGGATTGCATTTATTGATTTGCATATGTTGAACCAGCCTTGCATCCCAGGGATGAAGCCCCCTTGATCATGGTGAATAAGCTCTTTGATGTGCTACTGGATTTGGTTTGCCAGTATTTTATTGAGGATTTTCGCATTGATGTCCATCAGGGATATTGGTCTAAAATTCTCTTTTTTTGTTGTGTCTCTGCCAGGCTTTGGTATGAGGATGATGCTGGGCTCATAAAATGAGTTAGGGAGGATTCCCTCTTTTTCTATTGATTAGAATAGTTTCAGAAGGAATGGTACCATCTCCTCTTTGTACCTCTGGTAGAATTCGACTGTGAATCAGTCTGTTCCTGGACTTTTTTTAGTTGGTAGGCTATTAGTTATTGCCTCAGGGTCTATTGTTGGTCTATTCAGGGATTCAACTTCTTCCTGGTTTAGTCTTGGGAGGGTGTATGTGTCCAGAAATTTATACATTTCTTCTAGATTTTCTAGTTTATTTGTGTAGAGGTGTTTATAGTATTCTCTGATGGTAGTTTGTATTTCTGTAGGATCAGTGATGGTATCCCTTTGCCATTTTTTATCACATCTATTTGATTCTTCTTTCTTGTCTTTTTTATTAGTCTTGCTAGCAGTCTGTCAATTTTGTTGATCTTTTCAAAAATCCAGATCCTGGATTCATTGATTTTTTTAAGGTTTTTTTTGTGTCTCTATCTCTTTCAGTTCTGCTCTGATCTAAGTTATTTCTTGCCTTCTGCTAGCTTTTGAATTTATTTGCTCTTGCTTCTCTAGTTCTTTTAATCATGATGTTAAGGTGTTGATTTTAGATCTTTCCTGCTTTCTCTTGTGGACATTAGTGCTATAAATTTCCCTCTACACACTGCTTTAAATGTTTCCCAGAAATTCTGGTACATTGTGTCTTTGTTCTCATTGGTTTCCGAGAACATCTTTATTTCTGCCTTCATTTCGTTATTTACCCAGTAGTCATTCAGGAGCAGATTGTTCAGTTTCCATGTAGTTGTATGGTTTTGAGTGAGTTTCTTAATTCTGAGTTCTAATTAGAGTGCACTGTGGTATGAGAGACAGTTTGTTGTGATTTCTGTTCTTTTACATTTGCTGAGGTGTGCTTTACTTCCAATTTTGTGGTCAATTTTAGAATAAGTGCAATGTGGTGCTGAGAATAATGTATATTCTGTTGATTTGGGCTGGAGAGTTCTGTAGATGTCTATTAGGACTGCTTGTTGCAGAGCTGAGTTCAGGTCCTGAATATCCTTGTTAACCTTCTGTCTCGTTGATCCGTCTAATATTGACAGTGGGGTGTTAAAGTCTCCCATTATTATTGTGTGGGAGTCTAAGTCTCTTTGTAGGTCTCTAAGGACTTGCTTTATGAATCTAGGTGCTCCTGTATTGGGTGCATATATATTTAGGATAGTTAGCTCTTCCTGTTGAATTGATCCCTTTACCATTATGTAATGGCCTTTGTTGTCTCTTTTGATCTTTGTTGGTTTAAAGTCTGTTTTATCAGAGACTAGGATGGAAACCCCTGCTTTTTTTTTTGCTTTCCATTTGCATGGTAGATCTTCCTCCACTTTATTTTGAGCCTATGTGCATCTTTGCATGTGAGATGAGTCTCCTGAATACAGCACACTGATGGGTCTTGATTCTTTATCCAATTTGCGCATCTATGTCTTTTCATTGGGGCATTTATCCCATTTACATTTAAGGTTAATATTGTTATGTGTGAATTTGATCCTATCATTATGATGTTCACTGGTTATTTTTCCCGTTAATTGATGCAGTTTCTTCATAGCATCGATGGTCTTTACAATTTGGCCTGTTTTTGCAGTGGCTGGTACCAGTTCTTTCTTTCCATGTTTAGTGCTTCCTTCAGGAGCTCCTGTAAGGCAGACCTGGTGGTGACAAAATCTCTCAGCATTTGCTTGTCTGTAAAGGATTTTATTTCTCCTTCACTTATGAAACTTAGTTTGACTGGATATGAAATTCTGGGTTGAAAATGCTTTTCTCTAAGAATGTTGAATATTGGCCCCCACTCTCTTCTGGCTTGTAGGGTTTCTGCCAAGAGATCCACTGTTCACTGATGGGCTTCCCTTTGTGGGTAATCCGAACTCTTTCTCTGGCTGCCCTTAACATTTTTCCCTTCATTTCAACCTTTATGAATCTGACAATTATGTGTCTTGAGGTTGCTCTTCTCTAGGAGTATCTTTGCAGTGTTCTCTGTATTTCCTGAAGTTGAATGTTGGCCTGCCTTGCTAGGTTGAGGAAGTTCTCCTGGATAATATCCTGAAGAGTGTTTTCCAGCTTGTTTCCATTCTCTCCATCACTTTCAGGTATACCAATCAAATGTAGATTTGGTTTGTTCATATAGTCCCATATTTCTTGAAGGTTTTGTTCATTTCTTTTCACTCTTTTTTCTCTAACCTTGTTTTCTCACTTTATTTCATTAATTTCATCTTCAATCACTGATACCCTTTCTTCCACTTAATCGAATTGGCTATTGATGCTTGTGCATGCCTCACAAAGTTCTCGTGCCATGGTTTTCAACTCCATCAGGTCATTTAAGGTCTTCTCTACACTGCTTATTCTAGTTAGCCATTCATCTAATCTTTTTTCAAAGTTTTTAGCTTCCTTGTGATGGATTTGAACATCCTCCTTTAGCTTGGAGAAGTTTATTATTACCAACTTTCTGAAGCCTACTTCTGTCAACTCGTCAAAGTCATTCTCCATTCAGCTTTGTTCCATTGCTGGCGAGGAGCTGTGATCCTTGGGAGGAGAAGAAGCACTCTGATTTTTAGAATTTTCAGCTTTTCTGCTCTGGTTTCTCCCCATCTTTGTGGTTTTGTCTACCTTTGGTCTTTGATGTTAGTGACCTACAGATGGGATTTTGGTATAGATGACCTTTTTGTTGATGTTGATTTTATTTCTTTCTGTTTGCTAGTTTTCCTTCTAATGGTCAGGTCCCTCAGCTGCAGGTCTGTTGAAGTTTGCTGGAGGTCTTCTCCAGACCCTGTTTCCCTGGGTATCACCAGCGGAGGCTGCAGAACAACACATATTGCAGAACAGCAAATATTGCTTCGTCCCAGAGGGGCAGCCACCTATATGAAGTGTCTGTCGGCCCCTACTGGGAGGTGTCTCCTAGTTAGGCTACATGGGGGTCAGGGACCCACTTGAAGAGGCAGTCTGTCCCTTCTCAGAGCTCAACTGTCATGCTGGGAGAACCACTGCTCTCTTCAGAACTACCAGACAGGGACATTTAAGTCTGCAGAAGTTGTCTGCTGCCTTTTGTTCAGGTATGCCCTGCCCACAGAGGTGGAGTCTAGAGGCAGTAAGCCTTGTTGAGCTGTGGTGGGCTCCACCAAGTTCCAGCTTCCCGGCCACTTTGTTTACCTACTCAAGCCTCAGCAATGGCAGATGTCCCTCCCCAAGCCAGGCTGCTGTCTCGCAGATCGATCCCAGACTGCTACACTAGCAGCGAGCAAGGTTCTGTGGGCGTGGGACCTGTCGAGCCAGGCACGGGAGAGAATCACCTTGTCTGCCAATTTCTAAGACCTTGGGAAAAGTGCAATATTTGAGTGGGAGTGCCCCATTTTTCCAGGTAGTCTGTTATGGCGTCCCTTGGCTAAGAATGGGAAATCCTCCAACCCCTTGTGCTTCTGGGGTGAGGTGATGCCCCACCCTGCTTCAGCTCGCCCTCCATGGGCTGCACCCACTGTCCAGCCAGTCCCAGTGAGATTAACCAGGTACCTCTGTTGGAAATGCAGAAATCACCCGTCTTCTGCATTGATCACACTGGGAGCTGCAGACTGGAGCTGTTCCTATTCAGCCATCTTGGCAAGTGTATTATTTTCTATCCCTATTTGAAAAGAAGATTAGAAATAGTTTACATTCACATAGAGTGGATAACAGGATTCATTTAGAATTTTTCTCCAGGGTTACATTTGCTCTTTTTCCCTCCATCATAATATAGTAGAAGAGATTTGGACTTCCTATAAAATGTAACATTGATCCAATCCATCAGAGATTTTATAATAGTCAGGCAAAATAAGCAAAGTATAGCCAGCATGCTGGAAGGACCAAATAAAACACATGTGCTACAAAAGACAGGAGATAGACTCTGGAAAACTATGTAAGTTCCAGAGGTTTCTGTCCATAAGTGACATGCTTCAGATCTCTCATTTCATTAAGAAGAGGAAGTTACAAGGTCAAGCCCTATATTCATTAGACTAGGAAGTATTTGCTCCCCCCAGAAAGAGAAACATATTGTTTTAAAAATAAAATAACTTATTGCAATAGATATAATCATTTTCTGTGTGTGTAAGATAAGACAATATTTCTTTCTACTTGCATCGACAGGGTATGCATAGAAAAAAAAGCATGATCAATAAGTGCATGATCTTTTTGAAATTAAATTTCCTTAGTCCGTTATGACATTTAATTTATATTAAGACTGATAATTCAACTGACATGTTTGCATTTTAAGGTGCTCAAGGTGCTCCATTGGCCTGTTTTAAAGAAGTTAATTCTCTGCATGAAAGATCTGAAAACTGTGGTTTTAAAAATTCACAACCATTACCATGTGAAAGGAAGTACGTATGTAGAAAATGATTACTTCTTTGAATCATAAAAATTATGTATTTTTATCAAGAGATACTAAGTAGTAATGAACATTAAATTGTATAACATGGGACTATTTTCAAATACCAATGCATACATTTTTTTCTATGAAATTCAGGATTTTCTATTATTTTCCTTTGATATCATCCTAAAAATGAGATTGGACCCAAAAAAAGGCTAATACTTAGTAACAGAGGAAGAAAATGGACACACAGTGCCAGAAATCAGAACTGCTACTCTATATTGAGAATTCAAATGAGGTTTTGTATTAGGTCTGTAAATAGCAACAATCTTAAAGCAAATCTCAAGCTTTGATTTTTAAGACATGGAATTGTTGAGAAGAAGAAAGTTATTTTTGTTTTTGCAGATTGTGTCCAAAACATCAATATGTAAAGCATGGAAGTATCTGTTAATAGCTAAATTCAGACTACTGGGACGTAGTGTCACTATAATCCATGTAATAAAGGGATTAATGAAATCCAGTAATCTAATAAAGGAAGTGCCTACCCCATAACGAATATTTCCTTAATTTTATCTTCCTTAATTTCATTGAAAATTAAAGAGTTACAAAAATGTGTAACAGAGCCAGATTCACAAAATAAGAGAATGGGAATAACATTAAAAAATTAGATATAATTAATTCAGGGAGAAGCAGACATTTCTTTTAGTCTCAAAGACATAGCCAGGAAAAACCATAATAAAATCTTCAGGTAGGCACCACTATCAGTACTGTTAAAAACAATACGGTTCCTTTATGAAGATGAGAAATGGATGAAGAAGGTATCCAGTTGGGTGGGACTAAAGTAGTATCCTCCATCACCCTCCTCCTATATGAAATTACCATGGATATGTATGCTGTGGAGAGGATGCAGAACTTCCCACTTGCCCCAACACAGGAGGATTAGTACATGAAAAGAAGAAAGGTGGAATCACAAAGAAAGTACTGATGAGTGGCAATCTCAGGAGGAGATCCTGCATAATCAGCCACACCTATTGGATATTAATACAGAGCAGCAGGGCCCAGCAGTCTCAGTTACACCACAGTGGATCCCCACAAAGACAGAAGATGGTGGCATGACAACCCCACTTAATCTTCTTCCTGATGTTCAGAGGCACATTTGCTCCCTTTAATTTAAGATTATTCATGAAAAAATGATAAAAGATACCTGGAAGAAATTGTGAAAGTTAACAAACATGACTCCTTTGGACTTTGTCTTATGTAATAATAGTACATGAATTTTCCTGAAATAACATCATTAGATGAAACTAAAATTGAATAGCATACATTATCTCATCTAAACAGACTGCGATTCCTTTTCAGAAAAGAAAAAAATAGTTCTAAGAATTTAACTATAAGTGCAAATTTTGGGAAAATGGACTTGGAGGAAGAATTTGTACTCGATAGCCAGACTAGGAGGATACCTATGTACTATGCAAGTCTGGTTTAGAATATATTCTATAGAAAGAGAGTGGAGCCAAAATCAAAAGAAATATCGAGACCTGGGAAAGTAGAAAAGTTATGCTGGAGGGAAGACAAAAGTGGAATGTAATTTAGGTTTCAGCTCTTAATCTCATTTCAGTCTTTACTTCTTGATGTAATTAAGCTTATTCTTCTGATACTGAAAAAGCCTCAAATGGTCTTTTAGGGCAAATGGGTAAAATTCCCTAAGAGGAGCCTTTTGATGAAATAATAATGACATGTTCAGTAGACGCAGATCAATGGCTAAAAATGATTATTCTAATTGAGGGTGGTATTTGATAATTAGATTTCAATAATTTCAAGTAAAAAAAAGTTACATAGATTATCTTTCAGAGCATAGTCTAGAAATACTGTTAGCCTCATAGAGAAGCCAGTATTTTACCCAATGATAGATTACAAATGGCAAAATAAAGCATCTGTGGGATAAGATAACCTTTGGTATGTTTGTGGCATGGAGGGGATCTAAAAGTTCTTAAATTTTTAACAGATAAGTTAAATATCTGTATCTTGGGAGAAATTGTGCATCAAAATGAAGGGTGTGTACAGCAGAAATGTACTGTCTAGACATCATGACAAGAATGATAGGCACAATAAAATGTACAGAAAGAGAAATGCAATTAGCCACTCTCAGCAAATTTTGTGTAATAAGTGACCAGGCTGGTCAAGCTATATCAAACTGGGGCAAGTGACTAATTCTCCCAGAGTGTGGTAAAATGTGAATGGTCTAAGACGACTGGAACCTAGAGAACCAAAATTGGGCTCTATAATAGGAAATGAAGTCATGTCTTCACATCTGAGTTAAGCATATACATTTCAATTCTGCTATTAAGACAGTTGCATTTAGTTGTTGTGCACCATAAAATAATGTTTTAGTTTGGCATTTTTCAAGTGTTGTACTTTCAGTTAACAGTATTTATGTTACCATCTATGCAGTACTTACTTGGAACTTGTTATCATTAAGAGATAAACTGATAAGGAATTTTTTGCTTTCCACTTCTAGGGATGTTCTCTGTGGAAAATTAGCTTGTGTTCAGCCGCATAAAAATGCTTATAAAAGTGACATTCAATATACAGTTTATTCATATATTCAAGACCATGTCTGTGTATCTATAGCCACTGGGTCCTCCATGAGATCAGATGGAACAGACACTGCCTATGTAGCTGATGGCACCATGTGTGGTCCAGAAATGGTAACAAAATGTGATAATTTATATTCAGCTGTGTTAAATTATGTTGATTATCAGATACTGCATTCCATAATGACTATCACAATTATATTGAATGGATTTAAACTTGTGCTGGCATTTATTTCCCATGTGATGTTTAAATGATAATTAAAACAAGCCTAAGTTATCCAATTACATTGCTTTTTGGATTAAAATATTATCAGTCTTTATGTAAAACAAAGTACATATATATTTTAAGCACAAGATTTTACTAACTGACATCTGGTAGCTTTGAATTGTAAAATGCTAATACAAAGTTTCCCATTTTCCTTGCTTCACAAAGAACATTAATTGACTTTACATATTTCTTAAATTATTTGATTTGTATCTGATCAAAATACAAGTGTACAAAAGGTTTGAAACCAAACAAGAATCTATACTGGGAAACATTGCTATAGTATGCATATACAGGCTCATGTGTATATACATGCATGAATATATATGAATGCTTATATCTATGTCATCATAACATAAAAAGAGGACAAAAAGACTTTAGAGACTTGGTTAATCTTGCAATATAAGGGCACATGTTCCAGAAAACATGATAATATGTGGCATCTGAAATTTCGCACAATAATTATAAATTAGAGTGTTGCATTTAAATGTCATTTGGTGCTTATTTGATGTGTAAAAATAAAGCAGAACCTAGAAATGGAGGATGAGTTAGTTAATTGTTATATCTGGTGTCAGCAACCCTAATCCCTTGAGAAACCTTCGTGTGGTGATCTGCTCCTGTAATGACTCAGCGATCCCACTTTCTGTCATTCATTCCTTTGTGTAATCCCTTCCTTTGCCTGTAGGCTGTATCTAATGACTTGCTTGTAACAAATAAAATGCAAAAGTTTTGGAATGTCACAAGATCAGAGGTTAGAGACAAGAAAGAAGATGAGAATAGATAGTGACTTCTGTTTTGCATGGACTGTCTCCCTTGCGTTCTCAGATTGCTTGCTTTGCTGAAGCAAGCTGCCTTCCTGGAAAATCCCACAAGGAAATCAACTGTGGGACAGTGAAAATCTGAGGCCCTCAGTTCAACAGCCTGTGAGGGACTGAATTCTGCCAAAACCACACAAGCAAGCTATGAAGAGGAGCTTTGCAAGTCAGACCAAGAGATGAGACAACAGTCCCAGAAAGCAGATAACGCCTTGATTTCAGCTTGTAAGAGACTGTGAAGCAGAGAACCCAGATAAGATGTGCTTGAATTTCAGACTCACAGAAGCTGTGATATAATAAATATGTGTTGTTTAATGTCATTAATTTTAGTGATAATTTGTTAGGCAGCAATAGATAACTGATACAGATTTGATACCTGGAAATATGGTGCTGCTGTAACAAATACCTTAAAAAGTGGGAAGGAGGCTGGGCGCCGTGGCTCAAGCCTGTAATCCCAGCACTTTGGGAGGCCGAGACGGGCGGATCACGAGGTCAGGAGATCGAGACCATCCTGGCTAACCCGGTGAAACCCCATTTCTACTAAAAAATACAAAAGAAAAAAACTAGCCGGGCGAGGTGGTGGGCGCCTGTAGTCCCAGCTACTCGGGAGGCTGAGGCAGGAGAATGGCATAAACCCGGGAGGCGGAGCTTGCAGGGAGGCGAGATTGCGCCACTGCACTCCAGCCTGGGCGACAGAGCGAGACTCTGTCTCAAAAAAAAAAAAAAGTGGGAAGGAATATAGAACAAGGAAGTAGATAGGGACCAAAAGAATATTGAAGACCAAGGTACAGAAAGCTCAAATTGCCTGGGACGGACCTTAAGTACAACTCCGGAGTTTAAGGACCTGGCTGGTGAGGGCTCAAGTGGTAGTTAGGAGTAGTATTATTAAAGACTGGATGAAGTAAGGTTCTTTTTATATAGTGGCAGAAAGCTTAGCATACTGTCTTCTACAGTATGTGGAAAGTAGAATGTGTACATAACTTGGTGATCTAGCTTCTGATCCCTTCTAACAGCTTATAATATAATATGAAATGAAATAAGCTGAGGGAACTGTTAAATAAAACATAATCATTGATGATTTTGAAAAATCTTAGCCTCTACAGAAAGCAAAAGATGCTAAAATAAAGAAATGGATTCCAAGAACTATTAGGAAACCATGGTCAAGAGTGAGGCTATAAAACACTAGTTAAGAGTTCCAAAAGATTAGTCAAGATCAACTCTTAACTAATGTTCTACAATAAAAGGCTCAGAATGTTATTCAGTTATACAAAAGTCCTTTCAAGAAAGAAAGACTGTGCCTCACAAATGCTCTAATTTTAAAAAGTAGAGCATCTAGAAACTTCAGAACTTTGTCCTTCAGCCATCTCAGCAGAAGCCCAAGGTAGAAAATGGTTCATTTCAAAGATATTTGAGAGCATGGCTTTTGTTTAATGTAAAGAGTCCCAAAGAGATTCACAGGAGACCCACAGTTTTTGAGAAACTGCCAGTAAAGAAAATACAAAATGAAAAGAGGCTGTTGGACCCCCAAAAGTCTACTGAGAGGAGGCAGGCTGAGACAATTGCTGAGAGGCAAACACGTGCTACCTTTCCTGAAAAAAGAAGGAATGCTTAGTGAAATAAGAACTGAGAAGGCAGAACTGAGAGCCAAGAGAGATTATTCAGAAACCTTGAAAGCCAATCAAGGAACTCCCAACATGAGCCCTTCTAGATATTTCAGCATTGCTATGGACTAGTAATTCCTTTTTAGTTCTAATCCTCCCCCAACACACACACTTTGAATGAAAGTATCTGTAAGTTATTCTATGCCTTTATTACCATTATATATTGTTGGGGTTGGGGACAGATTACTCTCTAGTGTCAAAGATCTACAAATGGAGGAGCAATACTCAAGGAAGTATACCCACGAACTTAATCCACAGATGGAGTTAACTCAGATGAAGAAATAGGCTTTGAACTGATGCTATAATGAAATGAGAATTCTGGAGAGCTTGACAATTCTTGTGGTTTTTATGTCTAAAAGATACACAACATTAGAAGCTGAACTGTGCTGCTCAGCTTTTAAAATGCCCTCCAATATCTTATCATCTTCTGCTTACTCCCTTTATAATACACTTTCCCTACCAACCATGTGAGGGATGGACATAGTGACTTGCTTCTAGCAAATAGAGTATGGAAAAAATGGTGGACTATAACTTGCAATATTAGGTTATAACAGATAGTATTTTTCATTTTGTTCTCCTGCCCCTTCTTCGTTGCTTACTTGGATGAAACAAGCTGCCATGTTGAAGAGGTATACATGGGAAGAAACTGAGTATGGCCTCCACCCAAAAGACCTTGAGGAAATGAGCATGTTAATACAACAGCCTTCTGACAACCACGTGACAAACTTGGAGGCATATTCATTTTAGTAAAACCTTCAGATGAAGTTGGCTGGCATTGTAATACCAGCCTATGCAAATATCTGAAGCAAAAGACCAAACTGTACCATTCCTTTTACTACTTGCAGAAACTGAGACAATACGTGTATTGTTTCCTTGTCCAAAGACAAACTTCTAAGGGTGCAATTTCTGATTTGCAAGCTAAGTATGTTTTTGGTTCTATGAGAAACTGCTATAATCTTTGATAGAGTGGCTCTACCATTTTTCATTTCCACTAGCAGTGTGTGAGTGAGAAGTTTCTCCATGTCCTCACTGGCGTTTGGTGTTAGCACTACTTATTATTTTCTCATTTTTATATGTGCATAATGATATTTGCATTCTTTAATGGTTAATAATATTCAATATTTTTTCAATGAACTTATATGTCATCAGTATATCCTCCTGAGTAACACATTGGATCATGTCTAGTCTATTTTAATCAGATTGTCTTTTTTTAAATTTCAGTTTGATTATCTTTAAATATCATAAAGGCAAGATGGCAAATATTTTCTTCTACTCTGTAGTTTGTTTTACTTACTTTTTTTGGTTGAATTGTATAGTTTTATTTGACATACAAAAACCACTTTGAAACACCAAGATGGGAGGATCACTTGAGCTCAGGAGTTCCAGACCTGCCTGGGAAACATAGCAAGACCTTGTCTCTAAAAAAAGTAACAATATTTTTAAAAATTAGCCAGGTGAGGTGGCACACATCTGTAGTCTCAGCTACTTGGGAGGCTGAAGCAAGAGGATCTCTTGAGCTCAGGAGACTGAGGCTTTCATACCACTGCACTCCAATCTGGTTAACAAAGCAAGACCCTGTCTCAAATAAATAAATAAATAGAAGATAAATAAATAAACAATAAGTTGATGAGTTTAGAGATAATTATACATCTGTGAAATGATCACTACCTTCCATGTTGTAAGCTACTTCCAAAACTTTTTCCCAATCTTTTATTTATTTATTTGCTTATTTATTATTGTTACCTTTCTCATAGAAGCATTTAACATATGATCTACCCCCTAGGAATTTTTTAAGTACATAATACATTATTGTTAACTATATAAACTGTGACATTCAGTCAATCTCTAGGAATTACTTATCTCAGATAACCAAAATGTTTTAACTTCTGACTAATGTCTCCCCATTTCTCCTTTCCCCCAGTCCCTAGTAACCACCATTCCACTCTCTGCTTCTGTTAAGTTTTATTATTTAAGATTTGTCATATAAGCAGTATCATGTAGCATTTGTTTTTCTGTGCTTGGCTTATTTCATCTAGCCTATTGTCCTCCAGGTTCATCCATGTTGTTGCAAATGGCAGGAATTCCTTTTTTTACAGCTAAACAATATTCCATTGTATGTATATATCATGTTTTCTTTATCCATTCATTTATTAATGGACATTTAGGTTAGATTTCTTCCATGTTTTGGTTATTGTTAAAAATTCTACATTGAAGAGGGTAGTGTGGACATCTCTTTAGAATCCTGTTCCTTTGGATGTTTATCCAGTAGTGCAATTGGTGGATCATATGGTATTTCTATTTTCAGATTTTGAGAAGCTTATGTACTGCTTCCCATAGTGGCTATATGAATTTATATTCCCACCAACAGTGTACAAGGGTTCCTGTGTTGGTTTATATTAGGTGTCAACCTGATTGGATTGAAGAATGCCTAGATTGCTGGTAAAGTATTGTTTCTAAGTGTGTCTTTGAGTGTTACCAGAGGAGATTAACATTTGAGTCAGTGGACTGGGAGAGGAAGACCCACCCTCAATGTGGTTTACAGCCCGACTAGAAAAAAACAGAAGGAAGAAGGTAGGATAAGCTGGCTTGCTGAGTCTTCTGGCTTTCATCTTTCTTCCATGCTGAATGCTTCCTTCCAACCTCTGCCTGTTATCCAGTTCCAAAGCTGCTTCCCCATTTTCAGGTGTCTTTATAGCAATGCCCCACTTCTCTGGTACCAATTTTCTGTATTAGTCTGTTGTCACACTGGTATAAAGAACTACCTGAGACTGGGTAATTTATGAAGAAAAGAGATTTAATTGACTCACAGTTCCACAGGCTGTACAGGAGGCCTGGCTGGGGAAGCCTCAGGAAACTTACAATCACAGTGAAAGGCAAAGGGGAAATAAGCACATATCCACATGGCTGGCAAGAGAGAAAGAGAGAAGAGAGAGGAGAAAGAAGGGGGAAGTGCTACAAACATTCAAATAACCAGATCTCATGAGAACTCACTATCACGAAAACAGCAAGGGGGAAATCTGCCCCCGTGATCCAGTCACCTCCTAACAGATCCCTCCCTCAGCATTGGGGATTACAATTCAACGTGAGATTTGGGTGGGGACATAGAGCCAAATCTTATCCGTTCCCTTTTCGCCACATCTTCTCCAACTCTTACTATCTTTAGTCTTTTTGATAATAGCTATGCTTACAGGTGTGAGGTGATGTCTCATTGTGGTTTTAATGTGCATTTTTCTAATGATTTATTAGTGATCCTGAGTATTTTTTTCTATCTATTGGTGATTTGTATCTTTTTAAAATAAATTTCTATTTATGTACTTTGCCCAGTTTTTAATCAGATCATTTTCTTACCATTCATTTGTTAGAGTTCCTCGTATATTTTGGATATTAACTCCTCATCAGATGTGTGGGTTTCAGATGTTTTCTATCATTTCATAGGCTGTTTATTCTCTCTGTTAACTGTGTCCTTGACTATACAGAAGATTTTGTTTGATATAATCCAATTTGTCTATTTTTGCTTTTGTTGCATATACAATTCATATCTCCAAAATCATGCCCAAACCAATGTCATGAAGATTTTCTGCTATGTTTTCTTTTATTAATGTTATAATTTCAAGTCTTATGGGTTTTTAAATCCATTTTGAGTTGATTTTTGTATGATGTGAGATAAGGGTCTAATTTCATGTTTCTACATGTAATATCCAGTTTCCCTGGATATTGCCTGTAATATCCAGTTTTCTCAACCAGTTTTTGAAGGGAATTTCCATTTCCCTGTTGTGTGTTCTTGGCATATTTTTCTAAAATCCATTGACTGTATATTTGTGAATTTATTTCTGGGCTCTCTATTCTGTCCCGTTGTCCATGTATTTGTTTTCATGCCAGTACCATGCCATTTTGCACCCTATCAATTTGTAGTATAGTTTTAAGTCAGATTTTGTGATACCTCCAGCTTTGTTATGTTTGCTTAATAATGGACTTTTGTTGCTTTATGAAAATTTTGAATTTTTTTCTATTTCTATGAAGAATGTCATTTGTATTTTGATGCAGATTGCATTGAACCTATAGGTTGCTTTCGATAGTATGGACAAAAAATATATTTGCAATCTGTGAAAATGAGATATGTTTTCATTTGTTTGTACCATATTCAATTTCTTTCATCAAGATTTTATATATTTCAATGTTCAGGTGTTTGTCCTCCTGATTAAATTTATTCATAAGTATTTTTGGGAGCTATTATAAACAGGATAACTTCTTTGATTTTCTGTTTCAGAATGTTTGTTATTAGCGTATAGAAACCTGTGTACACAGGGCCAGTTCTGGTTCCTGTGTCTGCAAGAGCTTACTGGACTCTGGGGCTATCCTGCAGCCTAAGTCTGCAGCAGTGTGCTGGTGTCTGAATCCACTGGCACAGGACTGGGGCCTGGGTCTGCAGGGATAGATCTGGAGCCTGGGTTCATGGCGACTGGCTTGGTGATGTGGTCTCCTGGAGTGAGTCTGTTGCTGGAATTTGCAGCAAATTCAGACACATACTTCACTCTTTCTCCCCAGTGGGAGAGCTCCTAGGTGGAGAGCATCTTTCTCCAATCTGCTCTGTTAGGCTTGGGCGAGAATTGACATGGTTAAAGTAAAATCATTCTTCCTACATTTTCCAGTTTGTCTTTCCTCATTTCTGTGCTCCACATTGGTTCTTTCTTCCCTCTGTCAGATTTCAGAGTTCTGATGAAGATTATTTCATGCATGAATGGCTGTCAGATCAGTCTTTGAACCTCCTATTACTCCATTTTGCTAACGCCATTCCTGTAGCTTTTTCTCCCCATCCACAGCTTTTCTCAGAACAAAAACTTTTTATTTTCATAAGGTCCAGTTTAGCAATGTTTACCTTTATGTATCATGCTTTTGGTGTCAAATCTAATAATTCTTCACCTAGAGCTAGATCATGAAGCTGTTCTGTGTTTTTCAAAAATGTATATTCCATTTTACATTGGAGTCCACATTCCAATGTGGACTTAAAGTGTAACTTAAAGTGTAACTTTAAATTAACACTTTTGTGAAGTTTAAGAGATTTTTTGTTTGTTTGTTTGTTTTTTGCCTATGTATGGCCATTTAGTTAAAAGCTATTTGTTGAAAGGCTTTTCTTTCTCCATTGAATTACTTTTGTACTTTTGTCAAAAATTAATTAGGTATATTTTATGGGTCTATTTTGGAGTTCTCTGCACAGTTAAATTGGTCTACATGTCTATTCATCTATCATTAGCATACTCTTGATTTCCCTAATTCTGAAGTAAACCTTGGTATTAGGCAGGGTGATTCTCTTCACTGTATTATTATTTTTCAAAATTGTTTTGGCTATTCTAAGTTCTGTAACTTTTCATATAAATTTTAGAATAAACTTACATTAGACAAAATATTTGGTGAATTTTGATAGAAATTGTGTAAAAACTATAGATGAATTTGGGGAGAATTGACATCTTTACTATATTGTCTTTCAGTCTATGAATATGATAAGTGTCTTCAACTATATAGGTAGTCTTTGATTTCTTTTATCAGTAGTTTATAATTTTCAGGATATAGATCCTGTATGTACTTTTTACATTTAAATGTAAGTATTTTGCTTACACTGGAACAATTTTAAATGGTATTATGTTTTAATTTTCACACATACGATTGTTAGAGAAATGTGATTTTTATGTATTGAACTTGTGTCCTGAAACCTTGGTAAACTCACGTCCTAGCTCTAGAAGTTTTTAAGGATATGTTTGTTAATATTTGGTATGTGGACAATTATATCACATGAAAAACGGGAATGCTTAATGCTTTCTTTCATAATGTTTGTTTTTTTAAATTTACTCTTCTTGCCTTATTTCACCAACTAGGAATGTAACTACTATGCTGAAAAATACTGGTAGGAGGGGACACCCTGGCCTTCTTCCTGCTCTTCTGGGAAAACATTCAGTTTTTCTTAATTAAGTATGATGTTAACTATAGGTTTTTGAAGATGTTTCTTCACTGTTTCTTCGTCATTGAGGGAGTCCCTATTATTTGTTTACTTAGAGGTTTTTTTTCTTAAAATCATAAATGAATACTGAATTTTGTCAAATGCTTTTTCTGTGTTAATGGATGTAATTATGTGAGTTTTCTTGTTTGGAATTATAATTATGTTGAGTCATGTTGTCTAAAAAACAATATATGGAAGTTCATTGATGATATTTGGACACTTCAATATTCTGGATCCTCAAGAAAAATATGTGTTTGTAAAGATAATAAATGTCCTTTTATTCTATGTATACTAAAGTAGCTTTGTAGAGATTAGATGGCACAAGACATTGAATTTACATGGTAAATTTTGGAAGATTGCTTGAAATTAGCAAAAACTTTTATCATGGCTGTTTAGGAGACATAACAGTGCTAAGCATATAAGATCAAGGAACCAACAGATTCAGTGTCTAGTGAGAGTCCACTCTCTGCTTCAAAAATGGCACCTTCTTGCTGCATCCTCACATGGGAGAAAGAGTGAATAAGCTCCCTTGGAGCTCTTCTAAAAGAGCACCAATCCCATTTATGAAGGTTCTTTTCTCATGACCTAATGACCCTCACACTCCCTAAAAGCCTCACTTATCAATAGTACTGAACTGGGTATTGGATTTGAACATATGAATTTGGGGGAACACAAACATTCAAACCATAACATTACACCCCTGACTCCCTAAATTCATATTATTCTCATATGTAAAATGTATTCCGTCCCAGGAGCTCCCAAATCCATAACTCATTCTAATGTCAACTCAAAAGTCTAAAGCCCAGATTTTCATCTAAATATCATCTAACTCAGATATGGGTGCAATTCAAGATATGATTCATCCTAAGGCATTTTGCCTTCCAGCTTTGAACTTGTGAAATCAATTTATTTACTGACAAAATACAGTAGTAAACAGGCTAGGATACACATGCCCATTACAAAAGGGAGAAATAGGAAGGAAGAAAGGGTTCCAAGTAAGTCCAAATTTCAATGAGGCAAAAAACATTAAATATTAGAGCTGGAGAACAATTTTTTGACATATCTTCCAGGCCCACTGGGGCACAAACTGTGCCCCCAAGGCTCTAGGTAGCCCAGTCTCAATGGATGTGCTGGTTACAGCCCATGCACACCTCTCACAGGTTGGAGTTGTATGTCTGGGGCTCTCTTAGGCTAGAGTTGCACACCAGGGACTCAACCAACCTGAGGTTAAGGGGGCAGTTCTGTACTCATTGCTTGAGTAATCGTGACCCTAGTGGGGGCTATCTGTGCTGGCCTCACTCTGGCTCTCAGCTCCGCTGGGCATTGCCCTAGTAGGACAGTTCTCTGCCTGTGCTCTGAGGGTCTCTGGGGCATCCTTTGAAGTCCAGATGAAGGCAGCCATGCCTCCATAGCTTGTTCACTCTGAGCCCTCGTAGAGATGGCACCAACAAGACACCCCCAAGGTTGATACAGTGTGCCCTCCAGAAGGACATTCCCTTGGGCCTCATCCCATCTAGGCCCATGGGAGCCCCACCTGGTATGCTTGAGAAACAGTTTGCTAGAATGCAGGGAACAGAGACTTAAGCCATCACGAGCAGTAAGTGCCAAAGTCCTGTGGGTGCATGAAGCTCCTCTTTTGACAAAGATCTGTCCCTCAAGCCTTGTAACTCCGATTCTGTAATGGGAGTGGCAGCACTGATAATCTCTGAAATGCCTTCAGGGTCATTCTTCCATTGATTTGGGGAATATCACCTAGTTTCCAAACCTTCTTAATCTCTTTTTCGAAAGGTGGCTTGGTCATATCCTTGGTGTTTTCTCCTGAAAATGTGCTTTTTCATTCTTTACAACATGGTGGGGATAAGAATTTTCCAAATCTTTAGTTCTGCTTACCTTTTCATTATAAATTCCTTGTTTAATATTTATTTCTTCTCACACTTTACTATAAACCGATAAAAAAAGCATGTTGCTCCCTCCAACCATTTCATGGCTCAGAAATTCCACATTCTACAAAACACTAGGACACAAACAATTTAGCCAAGTTCTTTGCCTCTTTATAACAAAGATCATCTTTCCCTCAGTTTACAGTACCTTGGTCCTCATTTCAATTGAGACCTCATAAAAATGGCTTTCACCATCCATTTTCCTACCAATGCTCTGATCGCAGCCAGTTAGGTAACCTGTGAAAAGACTGAGGCTCTCTCTACAGCTATCCTCTTCTGAGCCCTCACCAGAATCATCCTTAATTTTCCACTTACAGCAATGTAGGCTTTTTCTAGCATGCACTTCCAAACCTTTTCAACCTCCAGTCATTAGTGAGTTCCAAAGCAACTTCCACATCTTTAGGTATTTGTTATAGCAACATTTCACCTCTCAGTACCAATTTCTATCTTAGTGCATTCATGCTGCTATAATAAAATACCTGAGATTGGGTAATTTACAAACAACAGGAATGTACTACTTAATAGTTTTTGAGGCTGGGAAGTCCAAGATCAAAGTGCTAGCAGATTTAGTGCCTGGTTAGTTCTCTGCTTTAAAGTTGGCACCTTGCCATGTCCTCACATGACAGAAATGGTGAACAAGCTCCACTGGACCTCTTTTATTAAGGCACTAATCCCATTCATGGGGATTCTACCCTCATGATCTAATTGCCTTCTAAGGGCTCCACCTTTCAATATGATTGCACTGGAGATTAGGTTTCAACAGGTGAATTTTGGGGAACACAAACATGCCAACCACAGCATGTTAATATCTTGGTTAAAGTGTTTCCTTTCTCATTTCTGAAATGACAATAACTTGTTTGTCTCTTTTGTTCTTAAATGATTACAATTTTTGGCATACAAAAACCAACAATAATTAAGAAAAATTATTTTCAGACTCTTAGATATTTTTTATTTATTATTTGCTTTTAAGAAATGCATAGGAGACAGAACTCTGTGTAATTGGAAATTTCTTTGTTGAACTATCAGTTATCACACATCACTTGCAGTGTATTATGTGATTAAAAGTGTGTTTCCATTACTTTGTTTGGTGCATATTCATATTGAGCCAATAGATCTAAGGGAAATTTATTGAAAGTTAACTAAGAGTGCCTTCATCACAGGATGTTGACCACATTGATTTTTAAAAATAGATTCCTATTTTTTTTTACTTGAAGTGTCTTTTGTCCAACTAGACTTCCCGAATGGATTGCAGAAATACAGATATTAAGTGAAACATGTTCAGTTATAATATTAGTATACATTTTAATATAAAGCTATTTTTCACATTCCCATGTGGCCTTTTGCACCTATATATAGAAAGTTCTTGTGCTACTTAGAATACGATAAAAAATAATCTCAAAAGCACTGAAAATATGTCTATGCAATATTCACATAAATTTAGATGCATACTTAAATGGCCATGAATGGTACTTTATTCTGTTTCCTAAAATTATTTACAATGCATCATTTGTTGTCTTCTTATTCTGATCAGCAATGTATAACTTTAAATCAAACTTATAATCCAGTGAGAAATGGTACTTAAGAGTTCATCGCTTGATTATTAATTTCTTATAATCTCCCTTCCTTATACATACACTGGTCTAAATTAGACAATTTTATTCTATTGTACCGTATTTTAAGTCCAGGAAGTATATGTGCAGGTTTGTTACATGGGTAAATTACATGTCACTGAGGCTTGGTGTACAAATGATTCCATCACCAAGGTAGTGAGCATAGTACCCAATAAGTAGCCTCCCAAACCAAGCCCCTTTCCCTATCCTCCCCTTTCAAGCGTCCCAGTATCTACTAGTCCACTTTTTTTCTGCCATGTGTATTTAATGTTTAGCTCCCACTCATAAGTGAGAACATGCAGTATTTAGTTTTCTGTTCCTGCATTAGTTTGCTTAGGACGATATCCTCCAGTTGCATCCATGCTGCAGCAAAGGACATTATTTCATTCTTTTTGTGTGGCTGCATAGTATCCCATGGTGTGTGTGTACCCTATTTTCTTTATCCAGCCCACCATTAATGGGCATGTTCATCAATTCATGTCTTCGCTATTGTGAATAGTGCTGTAATAAACATATGAATGCATGCGTCTTTTTGGTAGGACTTGTTTTCCTTTGGATGTATATCAATAGTGGTATTGCTGGGTCAAATTGTAGCTCTGTTACAAGTTCAGGGAGAAATCTCCAAAGTGCTTTCCACAATGGTTGAACTAATTCACATTTCCACCAGCAGTTTATAAGTATTGCCTTTTCTCTGCAACCGTACTGGACTATTTTTGGACTTTAACTGATGTGAGATGGTATCTCATTGTGGTTTTGATTTGCATGTCTCTGAGATTAGTGATGAGTGTTTTTTTCTATTTCTTTTTTTTAACTTTTAATTTTAAGTTCAGGGGTACACGTGAAGGTTTGTTACATAGCTAAACTTGTGTCATGAGGGTTGTTGTAGAGATTATTCCATCACCCAAGTATTAAGCCTAGTATCCTTTAGTTCTTTTTTCTGAACTTCTCCCTCCTCCCAACCTCCACCCTACCAAAGGCCCCACTGTGTGTTGTTCCCCTTTGTGTGTCCATGTGTTCTCATTATTCAGTTTCCGCTTGTGAGTGAGAACATGCAATATTTAGTTTTCTATTCCTGCATTAGTTTGCTAAGGAGAATGACCTCCAGCTCCATCCATGTCCCTGCAGAAGACATGACCTCGTTTTTTTGTGTGTTTATTTTATTTTATTTTTTATTTTTATGCTTGCATAATATTCCATAGTGTATATGTAGCACATTTTCTTTATCCAATCTATTTGATGGGCATTTAAGTTGATGCCATGTCTTTGTTATTGTGAAGAGTGCTGCAATGAACAGACATGTGCCTTTATAGTAGATTGATGTATATTCCTTCAGGTGTATACCCAGTAATGGAATTGCTCTGGGAATCACCACACTGTCTTCCACAATGATTGAACTAATTTACACTCCCACTAATAGTGTGTAAGCATACCTTTTTCTCCACAACCTTGACAGCATCTGTTATTTTTTTCACTTTTTCATAATAGCCCTTCTGACTGGTATGAGATGGTGTCTCACTTTGGTTTTGATTTGCATTTTCTTAATGATAGATGATGTTGAGCTTTTTTTCCATGTTTCTTGGCTGCATGCATGTTTTCTTTTGAAAGGTATCTGTTCATGTTCTTTGCCCACTTTTTAATGGCTTTTTTTTTTTTTCTTGTAACTTTGTTTAAGTTCCTTACAGATGCTGGATAGTAGACTTTTGTCAGATACATAGTTTGCAGATATTTCATGCCATTCTATAGGTTGGTCTGTTTAACTCTGTTTTCTTTTGCTGTGCAGAAGTTCTTTAGTTAAATTAGATCCCATTTGTCAATTTTTGCTTTTGTTGCAATTGCTTTTGGTATCTGCATCATGAAATCGTTGCCGGTGCATATGTCCTAAATGGTATTGCCAGGGTTTTATGGTTTTGGGTTTTATATTTGGGTCTTTAATCCATCTTAAGTTAATTTCTGTGTGTGGTGTAAGGAAGCGGTCCAGTTTCAATATTCTGTATATGGCTAGCCATTTATCCCAGCATCATTTATTGAATAGAATATCCTTTCCCCATTGCTTGTTTTTGTCAGGTTTGTCAAAGATTAGATTGTTATACATGTGTGGTCTTGTTTCTGGGTTCTCTGTTCTGTTCCTTTGGTCTCTGTGTCTGTTTTTGGATCAGTACCATGCTGTTTTGGTTACTGTAGCCCTGTAGGATAGTTTGAAGTCAGGCAGCATGATGCTTCCAGCTTTGTTCTCTTTGCATAGGATTGCATTGGCTATTCAGACTCATTTTGTGTTTATGTGAATTTTGAAATAATAGTTTTTTCTAGTTCTGTGAAGAATCTCAGTGGTGGTTTAATGAGAGTGACATTGAACCTATAAATTGCTCTGGGCAATATGACCATTTCAGCTGTATTGATTCTACCTGTCCTTGAGCATAGAATGTGTTTCCAATTGTTTGTCATCTGTGATTTCTTTGAGCAGTGTTTTGTAGTTCTCCTTGCAGAGATCTTTCACCTCCCTGGTTCGCTGTACTCCTAGGTATTTGTGTGTGTGTGTGTGTGTGTGTGTGTGGCAATTGTGAATGGGAGTACGTTCCTGATTTGACTCTGTTGGCTATTGACTCATTTGTCTGTTGTTGGTGTATGAGAATGCTGGTGATATTTGCACATTGATTTTGCATTCCGAGACTTTGCTGAAGTTGTTTATCAGCTTAAGAAGGTTTGGGGCTGAGTGGATGGTTCTTTGAAGTTGAGCTCCAGTTGGGTTGGAGTTGCCAAAGTGCTCTCAGACTGCTGGCAATACCACTCTGTGGGAGATGATGGAGAGTCATGAGTGTAGGTGTGCTGGTGGGTGTGGCAGGTGTGCCACTAGGGCAGGGGCACTCCAGCATGTGGCGCCATGGGCAGGGGTGCTTAGGAGGAGATTACAGGAGCATGGCAAGTGGAAGGTGTGTGCACTTCAGTAGGGGTCACCATGGGCAGTAGGGGTGCTCTGTTGGAGGTCCCATGGGCAGGGGTCACTCCAGCAGGTATAGTGGGAATGTCATAGGTGGGAGGTGCTACAGTGAGTGGTGCTGCAGGTAAGAGGCCTAATTTGGACAATTTTATAATCTTCATATGGCATATAAAACTTTTTCTTTTTTTACTGTGATAAAATATGCATAATGTAAATTTACAATTCTACCCATTTTCAAGTGGACAATTCATTAGTTACATTTGTATTATTGTGCAACTGTCACTACTATTCACATCCAGAACATTTTTTTGTCATCCCAAACTGAAACTCTGTGCCCATTAAAAAATAAATCCTTGTTATTCTCTCCCCAACAACCAAATGTTGGTGAGGGTGAAGAGAAAAGGGAACACTTACACATGATTGGTGGGGATGTAAATTAGTTCAGCCACTGTGAAAAGCAGTTTGGAGATTTCTCAAAGAACTTTAAACAAGCCATTTGACCCAACCATCCCACTTCTGGATATATACTTAAAGGAAAATTGCTCACTCTATCAAAAAGACACAAGCATTTGTATGTTCATTGCAAGACTATTCACAATAGCAAAGACATGGATGGAATCAACCTTGAAGCCCATCAATAGTAGATTGGATTTTTAAAAATGCACACCATGGAATACTGTGCAGCCCTAAAAAAGAATGAAATCATGTCATGTCCTTTGCAGAAACATGAATGAAGCTGAAGGTTATTACCCTAAGGAAATAATGCAAGAACCAGATGATGTATATGCATCTCTTATGTATATATATTAAATCATTGTTGAATGCTTTTTCTTGTTTCATATGAAACAAGAAAAGTTTACAAGGTACAATGTACCTTATAAATCGCACCATTTGTGTATATCAATTAATGTAATTCACTGTATGTATACAATGTATAATGATCATATCTGACTAACTAGGAAACTCATCACCTGAAACTTTTAAAATACAAAAATGCAGAGAATGCAGAGAAAGGGTAACTCTTATACATTGTTTGTGAGAATGCAAATTAGTACAGTTACTATGGAAAACAATATGGTATTTCTTCCAAAACTAAAAATAGAGCTACCATGTGATCCAGTAATTCCACTACTGGGTGTTTATTCAAAGAAAAGGAAACAAGTATGTTGAAGAGATAGTCACACTCCCATGTTTATTGCCACACTATTCACAATAGCCAAACTACGGAATCAACCTAATTGCTCATTAATGGATGAATGGATAAAGAAAATGTGGCACATACACACAACAGAATCATTCTTTAGTGATAAACAAATAAATTCATGTTATTTGCAGAACATGGATGAACCTAGGGATCATTGTATTAACAGAATTAAGCCAAGCACAGAGAAATAAATATCATATGTTCTTACTCATACATGGAAGCTAAAAATAGTCTTGGATATTGTTTTATTTTTTGCTGAATTGCTCTGGCCAGAACATCTGATATTTGCTGAATATGAGGGACAAAACCGGGTTGACATATGCAACTTATAATCTATAAATTGGTTTCATGCAGATTTGAGGAAATAATTAAAAAGCTAATTTTTATTCATGTTTGGTATTGTTATATTGTGAATGACTTAAACAGATTTTGTGGTGACATTTTGAAATAAAAAAGAAGTTTACAAAGTCAGAAAAAAATAGAAAAACATAAATGAGGCAAAACACCACATATCTAGATGATTATTCACCACTGTATTACCCATTTTGCAATAAAAAAAGTTTTATAAGAAATATATATTTTTCTTGCCATATTATTTTGAGGAATATTATAACAAAGATTCATAACATATGAATTATACTTAAAACCTAAACAAAATGATTTTCTGTTCCATTTTTTGAGAAGATAAGTCATTAACATCTGATCAATTATTCATAACAAAATATTAACATAATTTAGAAAACTCATATGGTGAATGTCTCAATCCAATCCCAGCTGTAAGTATCAAAAACCAAAACTATATGTAACCTTTACATAAACCACGTCAAGGTAAGCACCCTCAGTTTTTTTGCTTGCAATTACTTTGTTGTTTAGATTTTTGTATTGACTAATATTAATATGATTAATATTATCTTAATAATTTATTAATATTAGTCATATTGTTATTAATAAAAGTCTTTCAACTTAACCATCTCCTATGCATATATATGAAACCATTTATGTTTTTTCTTGTTTTAGATGACATTTGTGAATTGTAAAAATTTTGTTTGTTTTCTTTTAGTACTGTGTAAATAAAACCTGCAGAAAAGTTCGTTTAATGGGATATAACTGTAATACCACCACAAAATGCAACGGGAAAGGGGTAAGTCACTTTTGTATCTGAATTGCATGTTATTGTTGTGGGTAATTCAAATAGACATCTGTTTATGAGGATTGAGAGTCTAAGCTATTTAAACTTGCCCAGGTCTAGTAGACTAATATAAAGAAAATTACTTGACCTAGTTTCAACACTATATAACATATTAAGTGAATTGTACAAGATACGTATTGAACTGCAAGCAGTCACAACTTAATAATTAGTAATATGTTTAAATAAAAACATTTACTCTTCTTCAACACAAATAAATGCGTTTTTACTTATATTGTGAATATACTTTTTCTCCCACATACATTTCATAATTAAGGCATATGAGTATACAATATTTTACAGAGTATACTTAAAAACACTTGCCGGGCGCGGTGGCTCAAGCCTGAATTCCCAGCACTTTGGGAGGCCGAGACGGGCGGATCACGAGGTCAGGAGATCGAGACCATCCTGGCTAACACGGTGAAACCCCGTCTCTACTAAAAAATACAAAAAAAAAAGCTAGCCGGGCGAGGTGGCTGGCGCCTGTAGTCCCAGCTACTCGGGAGGCTGAGGCAGGAGAATGGCGTAAACCCGGGAGGCGGAGCTTGCAGTGAGCTGAGATCCAGCCACTGCACTCCAGCCTGGGCGACAGAGCGAGACTCCGTCTAAAAAAAAAAAAAAAAAAACACATTGACATATCAGGGAATATTTTTTTCTCATGGAGAGATTTCCAATAGCAAATGCAACTTGACGCAAAAAGCTTTCTTTATTTCTTCTGAGTTGTTTGTCTGTTTTAATCTGGTAATTTAAATTTGTTAATTTTATATTGCATTTCCATTTATTAAAATTTACAAGTTGAGGATTTTAAAAAATTATTTTCCTAAAAGAAAATCAATGCGTGACGTAGTCAACATAAGAGTAACCTCAAATTCACCAGAATGTATTAATATTTAATTCTATAATTTCTAAATTAGTTGGATTCAGAAGATATAAAATGCTAGTACATTGTCAGTAATTTGCTATCAGTTGTTAACAAAGAAAACAACCACATTTTAATGTTTTGTTTTTTTCTTTCTGTAATTATAATTTTTGGTTTGAGTTTTTTAATTCCTCTGTTGTATTATAGGTCTTCAGCCTTATTATTTTTTATAAGATCTCAACACAAAGTTATACATTGTCAATTTTTGCTACCATGTTTCATTGGGTACATAATTGTTTTCTTCATATATTTTTATTTACATTCAGTCATTTTACTTCTAGTTGTTAGATTTTTTTGATAAAACCTTTTACTATGAAATACTACATTCATAAAGGAAATACATAAGGCAAAACTTCTGCATTTACATTAATTTATATTTCTACATATGTTATATTTTGTAGTTAAAATGTTTAAAAAGAAAAACTACTTAAAAATAATTATAAGTCAATAGAAATCTTACTGGATCTAGGCAAATTTGCATAGATTCTCTAATGACAGTTCTCAATAGTCAGCTTTATCATTTATCATTCCAGTTCAATTGAATTAGCATGTAGGTGTTCTGAAATTCCATTATTCATGAAATGTTGCCAGTTGTAATAGTGTCATTCTCTTTTTGTTAATGATATACTTTTCATTAGTTGCCATGGACAGTTATAATTTATTACTCTGAAAACTAGTAGTCTAAGCATCAATATCAAGAAGTTAAGAAAATAACTGAATATTAAATTCAGGCTTTTATGCACGATTCAATGTAAGTGGTGGATATTCTTGCCTTGTCCTTATTGTGAAAGAAAAAATTTCAAGGCTTCACACTTTAGTGTAATATTTGCAGAATATTTTTATTATAATTTTCTGTTAAAATAATTCTTTTGTTTCTAGTTTAAGTGTTTTCTATTATGAATAAATGTTAAATTTTATCAAAGACTTTTTCTGCATCTATTGACTTTACTATATGATTTTCCCCTTTAATCTGTTAATGTACAAATGTATTTATTGATTTTTAAAATAGTAAGCCAACTTTAATTCCCAGAATAAAACCAACCATGACCTGCTTTTAGTTCAATTTTTGAGTATTTTATTTGATATAAATGTTTCTATTTTATGGATTTGATAGTTTTATATCTTGTACTTAATGTTTCTGATTTTGTATCAAGGTTATGCTATTTTGGTGGTGCTTCTTCGTTGTATATTTTCTATAGTAGCTTTAAAAAAAATACAGACATTTTTCAGAGCAATGTTTGGTTTACATGAAAACAAGCACCACGTACAGTGAACTACAATATATCTGGTCCCTCTCCCTCCCTGCTTCCCCTATTATTTTGCATCTTGTCTTAGAGCGATGCCCTATAATTCCTGTGCTACTATTTATACATTATTATTAACTACAGTCTATAGTTTACATTGGGTTTAACTCTTTGTACTTTCTATGGGTCCTAAAAATATATGGGTCTTATAAAATATGCATCTTTAAAAATATGTGGGTCTTAAAAATATGTTTCCATTATTACAGTATCATACAGAATAGTTTCACTGCGGAAGAATGCCCTGTGATCCACATATTTAGCCCTTCATCCCTTTCCATAAACTCCTAGAAACCCATGAACTTTTTACTGTCTCTTAGTAATATTTATTTAAGATCCCTCCATGTCTTTTCATGGCTTTATGGCTTATTTGCTTTTATCATTGAATAATATTCCACTCTACAGAGGTACCACAGTGTGTTTGATCATTCATCTATTAAAGGACAATGTGGGGTTTTTTTTGTTTTTTGTTTTTCCATTTTGGGTAATTATGAATAACAATTGCTATAAACACTAATTTACAGGTTTTGGTGTGGACATAAGTTTTTATTTCAGTTGGGTAAATACCAAGGAGCACAATTACTGAGTCATATAATAGCAGCGTGTTTGTTTAGTTTTGTAGGAAATTACTAAATTGTCTTTCAAAGTAGATGTATCATTTTGCATTCTCACCAACAATGAATGAGAGTTCTTGTTGCTTGATATCCTCACCAGCATTTGGTGTTTTCAGGAATTGAGATTTTAAGCATTCTAATTATTTAGTGGTAATTCAATGTTGTTTTAATTTACAGCTCTCTAATGACATATGATGTTGAGCATCTTTTATTACACTTATTTGGAATATGCATATCTTCTATAATGAAGCATCTTAATCTTTTGCCTGTTTTTTTGAAAATAAATCCTCCATTATTCCCTTTTCGTAGCCCGTGGTAACTATTATTCTACTTGAGGTTTCTATGAATTGATTACTCTGAATACCTCATATAATTGGTATTACACAATATTTGCCCTTTTGTGTCTAGCTTATTTCACTCAGCATGATATTTTCAAGGTTCATCCATGATGTATCATGTAGCAAAATTTCATTTTTTTTTAGCTGAAAAATATATCATTGTATGCATATACCACATTTTGTTCATCCATTGATTTGTCAGTGGATGCTGAATTTGCCTCTACCTTCTAGCTGTTGTAAATAATATTGCTATGAACATTGGTATACAAATATCTGTTGAGGTCCCTGTTTTCATTTCAATTATTTCAGGTATATGGCCAGAAGAATTGCTGGAGCATATGGCAATTCTATTTTCAATTTTCTTGCAGAGTCACCATATTTTTTGCCAGTCTCACCAACAATGCAAGCACAGGGGTTCCAATTTCTCTACATCCTGCCCAATATTTATTTATATTTTTTAATAGTAACCATCTTAAGAGTTGCAAAATGGAATATCACTGTAGTTTTGATTTCCATTTCCCTAATGATTAGCAAAATTGAGCTTTATTTCCCTTATTGGCAATCCATATACCTTTAGAGAATTTTCTATTCAAGTCCTTTGCCAATTTTAAAATTGTGCTTCCTTTTTATTGAGTTTTAGAATTATTTATATATTTTGGATATTAATTCCTTATCATATATGTGATTTGCTATTTTTCCATTCTATGTATTATCTTTTCACTGTCTTGATAGTATGCTTTTGTGTACAAAAGTTTTTAATTTTGATGATGTTTAGTTATTTTTTCTTCTGTTGCCTGGTTTTTTGTTTAATGCTAAAGAAATCATCAAATCTAATGCCACAAAGCTTTTCCCTTATGTTTATCTCTAAGAGCTTTAACTTTTTAACTCTTCTTTCAGTTAGATCTTCTATCTATTTTGAGTTAATGTTGATATATGGTCGAGATCAGAGTCTAACTATATTTTTACACATGGATATACACTTTTCCCAGCATTTGTTGAAACAATTGTCATTTACCCATTGAATGGTCATGGAAGCCTTGACAGAAATAATTTGACCGTAAATGTTAGGGCTAATTTCTGGGTTCTCTATTCTCCATTTGTCTATATGTCTGTCTTCATGCCAAACCACATTGTTTTCATTATTGTGGCTTTGCAGGAGGTTTTGTCCTCAGGAAGTATAAGTTATTCCACTTTGTTCTTCCTTTTTAAAAACTTTTAAGGCTACCTGAAGTGCATTGGGATTTCATATGAACTTTGTGATGCATTTTTCAATTTGCGCAAAAAGCATCATTGGAATTTGGATCAAGATTGTTATGAATCTGTAGATTGGCTTGGGTAGTATTATCATCTTGACAATATTAAGTCTTTCAAATCATGAACAGGAGGTGTTTTTAAATTTATGTCTTCTTTAACTTCAGCAATGGTTTGTAATTTTGATTGTATATGTCTTGTCTCTCCTTGGTTTTAAGTTTGTTCTTAAGTAGTATTCTGTTCTTTCTAATAATATTGCAAATGGTATTGTTTTCTCAATTTCCTTTTTGGGTTATGCATTGCTAGCTAGTGTATTAAAATGCAGCTATTTTTTGTATGCGTGTTGATTTTGTATCCTGCAACTTTTAAAATTTATTAGCCTAAGATGTTTATGTGGGATCTTTAGGGTTTTCTACACACAAGAATATATTATCTGCAAATATATTTTATGTTATTCTGTCTTTCCAATTTGATTGCCTTTTATTTCTTTTTCTTGCCTAATTGTTTTGGCTAAAATTTTGCTGTATAACATAAATTTTTGTATGTTGTGTTTTTATTTACATTTCTCAAAATATTTTCTAATTTTCCCTGTGATTTCTTTCTTGAACAATTGGTTGTTTTAAAAGGTAGTGAATTTTTTCACATCATTCATTTTGTCTTCTATATCTTTTAAACATCAAAACACAATAATTATTGTTCTCTATAGTCGACATTTATGTATTCTTGCTTAATCATATATTTTACTCTTTCTATTTCTTGTATTCTTTTCTATGTTTCTGTGTTTATTTCTGTTAAAAATTTTCTTCAGCGTGAAAAAAGTATGGTGGCTAAAATTAACATTTTTTCTGATAAGTGTTGTATTGAATGTTTTATCTTTAGGTCAGAATTTTCTTTCAGCAGTTTAAAAAATATAATCTGTTTTATATTGACTTACATGATCTCTTCTGAGAATTCATATGCATTTTACCTTTGCTTCTTGAGGAACACCTGCTTTTAATGTTTTCTTTTTGACATTAGTGTTCATGTGTTTGCATATGATTTGCTAAAGTGTAGTTTTCATCATACTCGGAAATTACAGAGCTACTGAATTCTACTAAGAATTATTTTTCTCAAGTTTTGGAAATAAAATTTGAAGTCATTACTTAATTTTGCTTTTTCTATATTCTCTATTAATCCTTTTGGGATTAAATTTACATCAAATTTATGGTTTTGTACTGTGTTCCAAATACATTTAAAAAATTTTTAACAGAAATAAACACAGAAACATAGAAAAGAATACAAGAAATAGAAAGAGTAAAATACATGTTAGATTTTATTCTGAATCTCTCAAGCTTTCATTCTTTCCTCTTCAATCTGGGAGTTTTAAAGCTATTTTCTAGTTCTGTTATTATTCTGCTGTTTCTAATTTGCTTTTACAGCCTTGTATTGTGTTCCCGACTTAATCATATTATTTTTCCATTTTTAAATTTCTTTAGTTTTAATAGATTTCAATTATGTGGGGAAATTTTGTCTTCGCTATTTTTAGAATTTATTAATCAATTTATCTCATGTCTAAGTTGTAATTATTTGGCATATTCTTTTTATATCCTTGTAAAGTCTATGTAATTTGTAGTGATAACTCCACTTTTTGCCTGGTATTGTTAATTTAAGTACTCTCTTTTATTGTATTGACACCCAGCTAGTGTCCACTGGAGAACCTTTTGGTGAATTGCTTGGTGTGTGAGAAAATACCTCAACACATCAGGAGTCACAGAAGCGTTCTTTGTTGACTACATTAGGGTAATTTTCTGTACCTCTCATAGTCGTTTCAATTGCCTGGTTTTCTTCTTGATACCTTTCTATTTCCTTACAAACCTCCTTACATAATTTGCAATGGAATGTTTAACAACGATGGTAAGTTTTGCAAGAGAGGCTTTATAGTTTTCTCTTGGCAGAAGTAGTGTGGATCTGATTAGTTTAAATCCATTTATGATTGAGCTAGGTAAATACAAGTTCATCGCTTTATAAATCTAAGACACAGTTTTATAAATCTGTTGCACCATATTTCAGTGGTGTAAGTATCTAAATCTTTCACCTAAAAAACTGCAGCATCTTTATCTCCTCAGCATCCAGAAACTCTAAGAATTACAGCAGTGCTTTAGATAAATTTTTGAATTAGCTTTTAGCTTAAGAATATGGAAAATGCTTTTAGGGAGATAATGGCTGTATTATCTAGCCCTTCACAACTCCACTTTCCAACCCCTGCATTTCAAGAAAATGATAATAATTCTGTTGTTTATTTGTATCCTAAAAATTACCCTCATTACTGTCAAGCTGGAGTTATACTTCTAAATGTGCCAAACTGGCAAGGGCTTCTTTGAAAAGGGGCAATCAGTGGTTTGAAATTATCATTCCTTAAAGAACTAACAAGTCTCACTTGTTTTTTATGGTGTTTCAGCTTAGTAATTACATGTTGAATTATTCTAAAGTTTAATAATGTACATCATATTCATTCTAGGTTAATGGAAGCTTCCAATATTTGCTTAACTTTCTGAAAAATTTAGGAGGAAAGACTTCAATTTTATTGAATTATTTTTTATTATTTAATTATATAATTTTTTTCATTAATAATTTACTTGAATGAATCATATTAGTGAATTTCCTAAAGCTGAATTATCTTTTAATTTCTAGGATAAACCCTCCTTAGTTTTGATCTGTTATTTTTTAATACACAAGTGAAATGTGCTGTGTTAATATTATAATATATATGAATTTGTTTTCTTAAATATACTGTGTGTAGAATTTTTTGTGCTAATATGAGATGTTTTATGATCTTGATATAAAAAATAATGCAATGCTTATAAATCACAGTTTTTCATCTAATAACTGGACCACATTTATACTGCTAATTGAATACAAGTGTGCCACAAGATATTGAGTCTGATGGACTGCAGGTAATGAGGTTGGATATAGAGTAAATATTGTTTCAATGAGAAGCCCATCCGAGGATCTTCAAGGAGGGACAAAGCAGAGCAGAATGTGATAATGGGACCTTATTACCCCAGTAGGCAGCAATGATGATTAGAAAAATCTTGAAATTTCTGATCTTTCCCAATAAGCTGAGGATATCCAA
>NW_012118710.1:3125981-3134842 GCF_000951035.1 Colobus angolensis palliatus | reverse complement strand
CATTAATATTTCTTGGTCGGGAGATGTATGTGAAAAAGTAAACACAAAATTTGATATGAGAATATTCACAAAACAATTCTCTCACTGAAATCTGAAAAATTGTACATGGAACTTTTAGGTAAATGTAATAGTAAATATGTGTCCTAACATTTTGCAATTTATCTTTCTTAAGCAGTTATGAAATCTAATGAAAATTTAATAAAAATAAGTTATCCCAAGCTCTTTTTATTTAACTAGTTGGTACATTATAAACATTAATTTCTGAGTATAACATGACATGAAACATTCAGATTATAGAGTCATTTGGACACTTTTTTATTATATTTCTATGATGTTGACAAGGTTAAGTGATGTAAATATATTTGCTTCCAAAATTTTTGCTCAAAACTAATAATGAATTTGGACCTGCTGTTCTTACAAGACTTAGAATAATTGATTATATTTTTAACTTTTTCCCCACCAACTGACCCACATAAGTTAAAATTTATTCTAATGTAAGTGTGGTTTATTTGCGTTTTATATGAAAATCAGTGATTTTATACATCTTTTAATTTTTTTAAAAAAAATATATATTTCTGATAATCTTATTTTTCTTATTCTTATTTTTGATATGTTCATTGTGATATATTTTTGCTTGTATTTACTGTATTTGCAGTATTTACAAATATTGTTCTATTTCCTATTTTTACTTTTTAATACATTATGATAATCTCTGCCTTTTATTAATCAAGATGCTTGTTGTTCCTGACATTGTATGCTCCGTATTTCTTATATTTCACATTTAAACGTTTCTTTTCTTTTTTTTAATTAACTGAATTAATTTTTAGCTTTCATTTTAAGTTCAAGGGTACATATGCAAGGATGTTACAGAGGTGAACACATGTCATAGGAATTTGTGATACAGCTTATTTGTTACATAGATGAACACGTGTTATGGGAATTTGTGATACAGTTTATTTCATCACCCAGGTATTAAGCCTAGTATCCATTAGTTATTTTTCCTGACCCATTCCTCCTCCCAATCTCTGCGTGCATGTGGACCCCACTGTGTGTTGTTCCCCTCTATGTGTCCATGTGTTGTCATCATTTAGCTCCCACTTATAAGTGAGAACATGTGGTATTTGGTTTTCTGTTCCTGTGTTTGTTTGTCAAGGATAATGGCCTCCAGCTCCATCAATGTCCTGGCAAAGGACATGATCTCATACTTTTTTATGGGTGCATAGTATTCCATGGTATATATGTACCATTTTGTTTATTAAGTCTATCCTTGATGGGCATTTAGGTTTATTCTATGTCTTTGCTATTGTGACTAGTGCTGCAGTGCACATATGCATATGCCTGCGTGTGTCTTTATAACAGAATGACTTATATTCCTTTGGGTATATTCCCAGAAATAGGATTGCTGGGTTGAGTGGGATTTCTGTCTTTGGGTCTTTGAGGAATTACCACACTGTCTTCCACAATGGCTGAACTAATTAACTCTCCCACTAACAGTGTATAAGCATTCCTTTTTCTCTACAACCTTGCTAACATCTGTTATCTTTTGACTTCTTAGTAATAGCCATCTGACTGGTATGAGATGATATCTCATTGTGGTCTTGATTTTTATTTCTCCAGTGATCAGTGATGTTAGGCTTTTTTTTTTCATATAATTGCTGCCTGCATGTATGTATTTTTTTGAAAAGTTTCTGTTCATGTCATTTGCCCACTTTTTAATGGGGTTGTTTTTATTTTTTTTTCTTCTCATAAATTTGGTTAAATTCCTAGCAATGCTGGGTATTGGACCTTTTTCAGATACATAGTTTGCAAATATTTTCTCCCATTTTGTAGTTTGTCTGTTTAATCTGTCGATAGCTTCTTTTGCTGTACAGAAGCTCTTTGATAATATCCCGTTTGTCAATTTTTGCTTTTGTTTGTATTGCTTTTGGCATCTGCATCATGAAATATTCGCCAGTGCCTATGTCCTGAATGATATTGCCTAGGTTGTATTCCAAGGTTTTTATAGTTTTGGTTTTATAGTCTTTAGTCCATCTTATATTGATTTTTGTATATGGTGTAAGGAAGGGGTTCAGTTTCAATTTTTCTGCATGTGGCTAGCCAGTTATCTCAGCACCATTTATTGAATAGAGTATTCATTCCCTATTGTTTGTTTCTGTCAAGTTTGTTGAAGATTAGATAGTTGCTGGTGTGTGATCTTATGTCTGGGTTCTCTATTCTGTTCCATAGGTCTATGTGTCTGTCCTTGTACCAGTACCTTGCAGTTTTGATTATTGTAGTCCTGTAGTATAGTTTGAGTCAGGTAGTTTGATGCCTCTTTTTGCTTAGGATTGCCCTGGCCATTTGGACTCTTTTTTGCTTCCCAATGAATTTTAAAATAGTATTCTGTAGTTCTGTGAAGCAAGTCAATGTTAATTTAACGGGAATAGCATTGAATCTATAAATAGCTTTGGGCAGTGAAGCCGTTTTCACAATATTGATTCTTCCTATCCATGAGCATGGAATGTTTTTCTATTTATTTGTATCATCTGTGATTTCTTTGAGCAATGTTTTGTAGTTCTTCTTGTAGAGACCTTTCACCTGCCTAGTTAGCTATATTCCTAGGTATTTTATTCTTTTTGTGGCGATTGTGAATGGGACTTCATTAGTGATTTGGCTCTCCACTTGACTGTTGTTGGTGTATCAGAATGCTAGCAATTTTTGTACATTGATTTTGAATCCTGAGATTTTGCTAAAGTAGCTTATCAGTTTAAGAAGCTTTGAGACTGCTGAGACAATGGGGTTAATTGTAGATATAGGATCATGTCATCCACAAAGAGGAATAATTTAGCTTCCTCTCTTTCTATTATTTCTCTGTCTTGCCTGATTGCCCTGCCCAGAACTTTAAATACTATGTTAAATAGGAGGGGTGAGAGAGGGCACCTTAGCTCATGGCAGTTTTCAAGGGAAATGCTTCCAGCTTTTGCCCATTGATTATGATGTTAGCTGTGGTTTTGTCATACGTGGCTCTTATTGTTTTGAGGTATGTTCCTTCAACAGCTTTTTATTGAGAGTTTTTAACATGAAGGGATGTTGAATTTTATCAGAAGTCTTTTCTGAAGGTAACTGAGACACACACAAAAACATTCAAAAGATTAAACAATCCAGGAGTTTATTTTTTGAAAAAAATTATAAGACAGACCACTAGCTATATTAACCAAGAAGAAAAAAGAGAAGATTCAAATACACACAATCAGAAATGATAAAAGGGAAGTTACTACTGACTGCACAGAAATACAAACAACCATCAGAGAATATTACAAACACCTCTATGCACATAAACTAGAAAATCTATAAGAAATAGATAAATTCCTAGACACATACACTGTCCCAAGATTGAACCAAGAAGAAATTGAATCACTGAACAGACCAATAACAAGTTCTGAAATTGAGGCAGTAATAAATAGCCTACTAACCAAAAAAAGCCCAGGACCAGATAGATTCACAGGTGAATTCTACCTGAGGTACAAAGATGAACTAGTACTATTCCCACTGAAACTATCCAAAAAATTGGAAAGGAACTCCTCCCTAACTCATTCTATGAGGACAGCATCATCCTGATACCAAAATCTGGCAGAGACACAACTAAAAATGAAAATTTCAGGCCCATATCTTAGATGAACATCGATGCAAAAATCCTCAATAAAATACTGGCCAACCGAATTCAGCAGCACATCAAAGAAGCTTATCCACCACAATCGAATAGTCTTCATCCCCAGGATGCAAGGTTGGTTCAACATATGAAAATCAATAAATGTGATTCATCATGTAAACAGAACTAAAGACAAACAAGTCACAAATTATCTCAAAAGATGCAGAAAGGCTTTTAATAAAATTCAACATACTTTTTAATTTTCTGTAGATCATTTTTAATTTTTATTTTGCCATGACTTGCCCTAATACAAAGTAAATTCTATAACGTGACTTTGTATTGACTGAGGGGACCCTAGTTACCTGGGAATTTAAACATTTGTTTCTTTTTCCTTATTTGTCTATTTCTATGCCCAGCTTAAATAAAACCTATTTCTCCTTGCCCATGGAATTAAGGAGTGACCATTTTTGCACTTGTACCTACCCTTTACCCTAAACCTCTAAACTTTGTGGTTTTTTGGAAATTTTAGACTTGAAGTTCCTAATATTATAAAGGATTATATACATTATGTTAATTCTGGTTTTTAAATTATCTTACAGTTAAAAGTGTAATATATTTAGATTTGCTATCCTAGATGAAATGTTCTATCATGTCCTTGTACTTTCATTGGAGGGGTGGGGAAGTGGAATAACGCTTCGTCAAAATATAGAGAAAAAATATATATGAGAAAAATGCATTTAGAGATCTTGATATCAAAATGCAAAAATGATGGTTTTCTATATAAGTGATCCTTTGTTGTCTAAAAATTATCATATTTTTGTTTACCTTCAAACTTTGAAACTCTGTTGTACTATACAGTTTCTTTTAGTCTTATCAAGGAAGAATCTGATGCCATATTCAGTCTCTTTACACTGTACAGAATATTGTAAGGTTATCTTTTGTGTGTGTGTGTGTTCTTAGAATTATTGCCAGCAAGTGTCTAAGGTTTGTGCTTGTTGTTTTTTTCTATTTGACAGTCAATTGTTACGTATTCTCCAAAATATCATGCTTTTTCATTTTTTTAAAGTTGTATTATTTATTTGGTATTGTTTTGCTCTATTTCTTTTAAAGTTAGTAAAATAAAATAATGAGACCCTTTGTTGTCATCAGGTATTTAAATAAATGTGAATTAATTCAGAAGAGGATTAAGTTAAAAAGAATAAGTTAAAAAGATGCATAAGATCAGATCACACCTGTAATCCTAGCAGTTTGAGAAGCTGATGCAGGAGGATTACGTGAGCCCAGGAGTTCAAGACCAGCCTGGGCAACAAAGCAAGACCCCATCTAAAAAAATGCATAAGTGATATTCTGATTCTAATATTAAAATACTGTGCACTAAATATTCAACAACAAAAACATAGATATATAAAATAGAATACTACTTCATGGAACTCAGGGCTATAATTCAAACTCACTTTATTTAAATCTCTTTTTATATGTAGAAAAGAGGTAATCAGTTTCAATATACTGTACAAACAATTTAGCAAAATGAGTGTAAATGGACAGGACACAATATCTATAGGAAAATTATAGGGAATACTCACACTATTGAATATTATGAGTCTAATTTTAAAAATGTGCCTGTGAATTCTTTATACATACAGGTATGAGAAGAAGTTCATGGTATCTTGTTATGGATATTATTTGGCAAAAATCTATTAATGTGTGTGTGTTTGTGGATGTGGGTACGTGTATTTATAAATGCATTTGATATATATGAATGAAACACAACATCTTTAGCAGCTGGAAATGGTACTGAAATAGTGGCTGAGGAATTTCACTTCTATACACTTTTATTGTTTGAATTTTACAAAATATGTACTTACTTGTTTTATTTTAAAATGAAAATACTAAACTGTTGAAATATTAATACAAAGGCATGAATAATACAGAAACATTGTCAAATGTTAACTTCCAGCAATGCAAGCTTATTATAAAGTTGTATTTGATCATTGATTTTTAATATTTGCTTTGCACATATATTATTTTATTATGGAAAATATAATTACTTAAAAATAAAATGCACATTATTGACCAATAATGTCAAATGTTGAAAAGGGACTAGGATAAGGAATTAAAGTGGCCAAGTTGATTGATGTTTATTTTATCACAATACTTTATATAGACATTGAAGTGCATGAATAGAAAATGTCCAAATAGTGACAATAAATGTTTTCAAATTACTAAATAAGATAACAGTCATTAAAAAAATTTAACCTCTCTGAATATGAAGGCTACAACTTTATTAAATTTTATTTTTTAAAGATGATTGAGGAAGATATTAAACATGCTCAGGCCAGAAATAAACTTTCATGTAGGTATTTTGCCATCTGGCCATTATGTTGTGAAAATTTTTACTACTTTTTCTAACCTATTTCTCATATTTTATAGTCATAATAATCTTAAGAAAAAATAATTATTCTATGAAGTTTAGGTATTTATATCAGATACAAAGACTAAGATGACTCAAACTGTTTCTGTATTTTTCTGTTTCAGATATGTAATAATTTTGGTAATTGTCAGTGCTTCCCTGGACATAAACCTCCAGATTGTAAATTCCAGTTTGGTTCCCCAGGGGGTAGTATTGATGATGGAAATTTTCAGAAATCTGGTAAGTGGAAATTTATTTTCTAAGGCAAAATACAAGGTTGTTTTATATAAAGCTAATTAAAGAAATCTAAGTTATCTTGAATGGTAGCTTCATCTACATTGCAGTAATCCCTCCTTATTTGTGGGGGATACATTCTAAAACCCTCAGTGGATGCCTGAAACTGTAGATAGCGCCAAACTCTAAATGTACTGTTTTTTCCTACATGTACATATCTATGATAAAGTTTAATTCATCAGTTAGGCTCAGTAACAGCAATGACTAACTGTCCTTCCATGTTTTATGCCCTGGCACCTCCTTTGCACTTTCATTGGTCTATTGATCTTCTTCTTAGGTTCTATTGGTCTTCTTCTTCCAGAAAACTGCCTTCATTACAATTGATAACTGGCTTTGGATGATATCCTTTCTCCCTAATTAACGTAAACTCTGCCGGAAATGTGGAAGCTGCTTTTTCATCAGCAGACACAGCCTCTCTAGTAATTTTTCTGTTTTTCAGTCCAGACATATTTCTGAATCTGTGTAACCATCTCTTACTTGCAATAAATGTCTCACTCATTTCAGGGAATTCCATGCTGAAGTATTTCTACAGGTTCAAATGTTTTCTGATGCAACACGTTGCTGTTAATCAGAACACATTTTCTGTTCATGTCTTCTACTTACAAATTTACTGTCTTTTCTGTCTTAACTAAGCGTTTATCATGCACTGCAGTCTTTTGTAGTTCGAGATACATCAGCAAAACTAGTACAGATTTCTTTCTCCTTTACAACTTTATAGACTGAAGATTTGTTTTAACCATAGATCTTAGCAATGAATAGTTTCCTTATTAAGGAAAATATGTATGTATGTATATTTTGTCAAATGTTGACGTTTATAAATATAAACATGTTTATTTAAATATTAAAATATAAATGTACACATACATTTGTAAGTATGCATATACATTTTTTCTTACATATATTTGGAATATGTATGTATTAATATATTTTCCTTATTAAGTCAAAAGTATTCACCCTTTTCCTTAAGGAAAGAATTTTTGTCTTCTCTTTGGCATATACAAATTGATGGCCTCACTAATCTTGCCCTTTGCGATCATTATGAAGTAAAATAAGGGTGGTTTGAACAAAGCACTGTAATGGTATAACAGTCAACCCGATAACTAAGATGGCAAAGTGACTAATGGATAGGTAGTGTATACAGTATGTATTCGTTTGGAAAGATTCAGGGCCTGGGTGAGACAGAAAGGAATGATGGGAGATTTCATCATGCTACCCAGAACAGCATGCAGTTTAAATCTTATGAATTGTTGATTTCCAGAATTTTTCATTTAATATCACACAGTGGTCGCCCATGGTTGTTACTGTGCAACCAAAGCTGTAGATAAGGGGGAGTGACTACTGTAATCTTACACAATATTTATAATCAGATATTCCTAGAGATATTCAACTTCAATTAACTCAAGTAAGTTAGAACACAGTATCAGTAAGTTTCAACAAATGTCATTCAATAAAATTTTTTAAATTCACGTATAAAACAATAAAAATTACATAAATGTTTTTCATTCCATATTATTACAAGCTCTGTAGGCTGTTAAAAAAAACTGTACCATACAGTGTTTATTCTCAATGAACTTTGAAAAATATGGCAAAATACACATGCATTTTTAAAAGAAATAATAGTAAGTCAATCACATTTTGAGTGATGGCATACACATTTATACTTTAATTGTTTCTATAAATGAAGACAATATTGAAGCGGGATATTTCCATGACCCCTTCATACGACTTACGACAGGGGTATCTCATTTGCACAACTTGCAGTTCTCAACTCCTTGCAGGAGGGAGTGTGTGAGTGAATGAGGTGGGAACTGGAGTGCATGAGCACTGGAACCAGCTGGCTCCTTCAGTGCTAGCACGGGCAAACTCCACACACTGGGACCTGCTGTGTTCCAACCCTTGAAGGAGGGAGAACATAGGTAAGTGGGTGCAGGAGCCAGAGCGAGCGCTTTTGAGCATTGGCAGGAGCAAAGGACGTTGAATAGTTAAAATGCCTTTGAAGAAAAAAAATGTAGGAAATACACTGCCCAATATTGAAACTCACTATAAAGCTACAGTAATCAAGTCAGTGTGGTACTGTCATTAATGCAGACATACAGGTCAATAAAATAGAAGAAGAAACCAGAAATAGACATACAAATATATGGAAATTGGATTTCTAATAAACGTTCAAAGCAATACAGTGGTTAAAGTTTAGCTTTTTAAACAAATTGTGCTAGAATAATAATATATTTATATGTAAAAAAGATAAACTTAGAGCTGTATTTCACGCCATGTTCAAAAATTAAGGATTACAGACCAAAATATGAAACTTCTAGCACCAAGCGGACCTAATAGACATCTACAGAACTCTCCACCCCAAATCAATAGCATATACATTCTCCTCAGCACCACATCACACTTATTCCAAAATTGACCACATAGTTGGAAGCAAAGCAATCCTCAGCAAATGTAAAAGCACAGAAATTATAACAAACTGTCTCTCAGACCACAGTGCAATCAAACTAGAACTCAGGACTAAGAAAATCAATA
>NW_012118710.1:3124721-3125486 GCF_000951035.1 Colobus angolensis palliatus | reverse complement strand
AGATGCAATAAAAAATAATAAAGGGGATATCACCACCGACCCCACAGAAATACAAACTACCATCAGAGAATACTATAAACACCTCTATGCAAATACACTAGAAAACCTAGAAGAAAAGGATAATTTCCTGGACACTTACACTCCCCCAAGACTAAACCAGGAAGAAGTTGAATCCCGGAATAGACCAATAACAGGCTCTGAAATTGAGGCAATAATTAATAGCTTACCAAACAAAAAAAGTCCAGGACCAGATGGATTCACAGCTGTACTCTACCAGAGGTACAAGGAAGAGCTGGTGCCATTCCTTCTGAAACTATACCAATCAGTAGAAAAAGAGGGAATCCTCCCTAACTCATTTTGTGAGGCCAACATCATCCTGATACCAAAGCCTGGCAGAGACGCAACAAAAAAAGAGAATTTTAGACCAATATCCCTAATGAATATCGATGCAAAAATCCTCAATAAAATACTGGCAAACCGAATCAGGCAGCACATCAAAAAGCTTATCCACCATGATCAAGTGGGCTTCATCCCTGGGAAGCAAGACTGGTTCAACATATGCAAATTAATAAACATAATCCAGCATAAAAGCAGAACCAAAGACAAGAACCACATGACTATCTCAATAGATGCAGAAAAGGCCTTTGACAAAATTCAACAGCCTTTCATGCTAAAAACTCTCAATAAATGTGGTATGGATGGAATGTATCTCAAAATAATAAGAGCTATTTATGACAAACCCACAGCCAATATCATACTGAATGG
>NW_012118710.1:3094681-3124155 GCF_000951035.1 Colobus angolensis palliatus | reverse complement strand
TACCTAGGAATCCAACTTACAAGGGATGTAAAGGATCTCTTCAAGGAGAACTACAAACCACTGCTCAGTGAAATAAAAGAGCATACAAACAAATGGATGAAAATGTCATGTTCATGGATAGGAAGAATCAATATCGTGAAAATGGCCATAATACCCAAGGTAATTTATAGATTCAATGCCATCCCCATTAAGCTACCAATGATTTTCCTCACAGAATTGGAAAAAACTGCTTTAAAGTTCATATGGAACCAATAAAGACTCCGCATTGCCAAGACAATCCTAAGTCAAAAGAACAAAGCTGGAGGCATCATGCTACCTGACTTCAAACTATACTACAAGGCTACAGTAACCAAAACAGCAGGGTACTGGTACCAAAACAGAGATATAGACCAATGGAACATAACGGAGCCCTCAGAAATAACACCACACATCTACAGCCATCTGATCTTTGACAAAGCTAACAAAAACAAGAAATGGGGAAAGAATTCCCTATTTAATAAATGGTGCTGGGAAAATTGGCTAGCCATAAGTAGAAAGTTGAAACTGGATTCTTTCCTTACTCCTTATACGAAGATTAATTCAAGATGGATCAGAGACTTAAATGTTAGACCTAAAACCATAAAAACCCTAGAAGAAAACCTAAGTAATACCATTCAGGACATAGGCATGGGCAAGGACTTCATGTCTAAAACACCAAAAGCAACGGCAACAAAAGCTATAATTGACAAATGGAATCTAATTAAACTAAAGAGCTTCTGCATAGCAAAAAAAACTACCATCAGAGTGAACACACAACCTACAGAATGGGAGAAAATTTTTGCAATCTACTCATCTGACAAAGGGCTAATATCCAGAACCTACAAAGAACTCAAATTTACAAGAAAAAAACAAACAACCCCATCAAAAAGTGGGCAAAAGATATGAACAGACACTTCTCAAAAGAAGACATTCATACAGACAACAGACATGAAAAAATGCTTGTCATCACTGGCCATCAGAGAAATGCAAATCAAAACCACAATGAGATACTATCTCACACCAGTTAGAATGGCAATCATTAAAAAGTCAGGAAACAACAGGTGCTGGAGAGGATGTGGAGAAATAGGAACACTTTTACACTGTTGGTGGCATTGTAAACTGGTTCAGCCATTGTGGAAAACAGTATGGCAATTCCTCAAGGATCTAGAACTAGAAGTACCATATGACCCAGCCATCCCATTAATGGATATGTACCCAAAGGATTATAAATCATGCTGCTATAAAGACACATGCACAAGTATGTTTATTGTGGCACTATTCACAATAGCAAAGATTTGGAATCAACCCAAGTGTCCATCTGTGATAGACTGGATTAAGAAAATGTGGCACATATACACCATGGAATACTATGCAGCCATAAAAAGGGATGAGTTCATGTCCTTTGTAGGGACATGGATGCAGCTAGAAACCATCATTCTCAGCAAACTATCGCAAGAACAGAAAACCAAACACTGAATGTTCTCACTCATAGGTGGGAATTGAACAACGAGAGCACTTGGACTCTGGAAGGAGAACATCACATACAGGGGCCTATTATGGGGAGAGGAGAGGAGGAAGGGATGGCATTGGGAGTTATACCTGATGTAAATGACGAGTTGATGGGTGCTGACGAGTTGATGGGTGCAACACACCAACATGGCATGAGTGTGCATATGTGACAGACCTGCACGTTGTGCACATGTACCCTAGATTAAAGTATAATTTAAAAAAAAAAAAAAAGAGACAGAGAAATCCTCAGTGACTTTGAGCACAGATTTTGTAGGTATGACACCAAAAATATGACCCCAAAATGTGATAAATTGGACAACATAAAAAATTTAGGACTTTTGCTATTCAAAAGCCACTGTTAGGGGAATAAAAGGGCAAGCCACTGCTTCTTAACAAATATTTGTAAAATATACACCTGATAATGTGTTTGTATTCAGAATATATAGTGAATCCTTGAAATTTAATTTAAAAAACCAACTCTATAGAAAAGGGGGGCAAAATAAGTATATGTAAAGATGCCCAACATCATAGGTCATCGGAGAAATGCAAATTAAGATCACAAATAGATGCTACTCATTCCTTTAAAAATTGCTTACATTTAAAAGGGCTGACCACATTAACTTTGGCCAAGATGTGGGGGTAGGAACCATATACTGATATTTAAAACAAAATTTAAAACACTGATATTTAAAACAAATTTTATAGTTTCAGAGATTCTTAAGGAGGTAAATATAAATCACCATATAATACAGCTATTAACACTATTTACCCAATAGAATAGAATGCTGATGCCCATACAAAGCCTTGGGTATAAATGTATATAGTAACAATTTTTGTAATAGATAAAATCTGGAAACAATAAATATAAATCAAAATGTATACAGTAACCATTTTTGTAATAGATAACACCTGGAAACAATGTAAATATAAATCAACAGATGGCTAAACAATGTGTAGTCTCTCAATACAGTGTAATACTATCAAACAATAAAAAGAAACAAACTTGTTATGTACACCAATATGGATGAACCTCAACATTTATGCTAAATGAAACATGTTAGACTATAGAGAATACATATTGTCTTGTTCTATTTACATATAAGTATAAAAAATGAAAGCTAATTTATAATGAAAGAATACAGATCAGATTAGCGGCTGCTTGTGTGGGGAATGGCAACATGGCAGGATTAGTGGGCATGGGAAATGTGTGTGGATTATGGATATATGCATTGTTTGCATTTTTATGGTTTCATGGCGGTATACATATAACAAAACCTATCAAATTATACACCTAAAGTGTGGGCATTTATTTTATGTCAATCATCTCTCAGTAAAGCTGTTAAAACAACAAAATTAAAATAATTTCTGAAAGAATTTACACTATTTTGTTGCCAACTCTTAGGCACTAGTTAAACCCATTCTATTATCAAATAAAATTTTATAAACACTTTACATTAAGTGAAAAAACTAACACATCAAAACAAAAAAAATAGAATGCTTGCCTTATATTTAAAATGTTTGCCTTATATTTGTGAGGGTTAATATTTGTTTATATTTGTGAGATTATATTTGTGACATTTCATTCAACTGTACAGTGGTGTCTGCATTTCATTTTCCATGAAGAATAACTAGGGAAAGAAGAAAAATACCAAAGATAAGTAAAAATGAAGACACTCATTTACTACTAATAGGAATATGATGGTTACAACCACTTAGGGAAATCATTGGAAATATTTACTAATGTTCAATATGATAATATGCAAGCATTGACACTTCCCATGTATGCATATGTCTGAGAGATTTTCAAACACAATGTTGACCAAAAGACATGCTGTAAAATATTCACAGCAGCACTCTTCATAATACCTCAAATTTCAAACTACCCAAATGTCTGTCAGAATATCAGAAATTAATACCTGCTGTTTCATTTATTTATTTATTTATTTATTTATTTATTTAAGACGGAGTCTCGCTCTGTCGCCCAGGCTGGAGTGCAGTGGCGCGATCTCGGCTCACTGCAAGCTCTGCCTCCCAGGTTTACACCATTCTCCTGCCTCAGCCTCTCGCAGTAGCTGGGACTACAGGCACTCGCCACCACGCCCGGCTAATTTTTGTATTTTTATAGTAGAGACGGGGTTTCACCGTGGCCTCGATCTCCTGACCTCGTGATCCATTCGCCTCAGCCTCCCAAAGCGCTGGGATTAACACCTGCTATTTCTACGCAAAGGTATAGTATGCATCAATTAGAATAAGCATTTTACAACTATAAGCAACAACATCTGTGAATTTCAAAAGTCAGTAATAATGAACAAAGTCAGAAAACAATGTGTATGCAGTATAATTCCATTTATATAACATTTAAAATCTGTCAAAAATGATCCACGCTCACCCTATTCAATAAATGGTGCTGAGAAAGTTGAATAGCCACATGCAGAAGAATAAAAATATGTATTTCAACTTATACAAAAATTAACCCAAGACGGATTAACAACTTAAATGCAAGACTTGAAAGTATAAAAATTCTTACAGAAAACCTCCGAAATCCTTTTCTGGACATTGGCATAGGCAAAGAATTTATGACTCAAACACCTCAAAAGCAAATGCAACAGAAGTAAAAATGGACAAATGGGACTTTTTAATTAAACTAAAAAGTGTCTGCAAAGAAAAACTAATTATCAACAAAGTAAGCGGACAACCTACAGAATGAGGGAAAATATTTGCAAACTATATATTAACAAAGTACTGTTATCCAGAATCTACAAGGAACTAAAAAAACTCAAAAAGAAAAATATGAACAACCCCATCAAAAAATTAGCAAAAGACATGGACAGACACTTTACCAAAGAAGACAACAAGAGGCCAAAAAACGTATGAAGAAATGATCAGCATCACTAATCATCAGAGAAATGCAAATTAAAACTACAATGAGTTATCATGTTATCAGAATGGTTAGTATTCAAAAGTCATAAAACAACAGATGTTGGTGAGGATGTGGAGAAATGGGAACACTTGTATACTGTTGGTGGAAATGTACATTAGTACTATCACTATGGAAAACACTATGAAGATTTCTTAAAGAACTAAAAATAGAACTATCACTCAATCCAGGAGTCCTACTACTGACTAGCCACCCAAAAGAAGAGAAATCAGTATACATCATATGTTCATTGCAGAACTAGTCACAATAACAAAGTTATGGAATCAGCCTAAGTGTCCATCAATGGAGGACTGGATAAAGAACATATATATATACACACACACATATTTATCATGTGATATATATTGATATCATATATATGTATCAATGGAGGACTGGATAAAGAACACATGGTGCATATATATATATGTATATATATATATATAAAATATTTTCTCCCATTCTGTAAGATTGTCTGCCTACTTTGTTGGTTATACCATATGTGTGTGTATATATATATACCATGTGTTTTTTATCCAGTCCTCCATTGACGAATACATATTTATATCTCTTTATGCATACATCATGGAATACTACTGAGCCATAAACAAACAAACAAAAAAAAACCCAGCAACATGGGAAAGGCATTAACCTAAGTGAAATAACTCAGAATCAGAAAGCCAAATGCTCATGTGCTCACTTATAAGTGGAAGCTAAACAATGGGTACCATTGGACATTCACACTGGAATAATAGACACTGGGGACTCCAAAACGTTGGAAGGTGAAAGAGATACGAAGGGTGAAAAATTACCTATTGAATACAATGTACACTATTCCGATGATGGGTACACTAAGAGCCTACACTTCACCACTACACAACATATCCATGCAGCGAAACTGCACTTGTACCTCCTACATCTATTTTTCAAAGTGTATACAATATCAAAAGATACAAGTATAGCTAATGTGTCTATATTAATAGCAAGTCAAAATGAAAGGAAAATAAGATTCATGCTGTTAGAGGCAAAATTAGTGATTTTCTTTGGGAAAGATAGTGTCTGGTAAACTAAGTTGGGGAGTTATGTTTCCAAAATTTGTTGCTGGTTACACGGTCTTGTTCAATGTAAATGTATTTTGAGCTGTACAACTTTATGGCACAGATTTTTGTTACTATGTTATATACATTAATAAATTTCACTAAATAATTAAACAAACCATGACCTTTGTAACTTTTGGAGAGGAGAAAGGATTAGGAAATGTCCCGCAGTGCTTTGGAATTATAACAGGATCTTTTTTGAGACCTGGAGTGTGGGAATGTGTATGTTCTTTAGTTAACACATTACTCATTTTGCTAATGTATTTACATATTGTATACTTCTCAGAATTGTGTGATATCTCAACTTTTTAAGTATAGAAAAATAACCAAAGGGAGTAATATGCTTATAGAATGTCAGTGAGTGGAAAGATACACACATAACCACATGCACATAGAGGCACATGTAATATATAGATGTATAGATATAGATGCAGATATGAGCATAGGTATAAATATGAATTTTCTTTACATGCATAGAACATAGACACTAGATAGAGAGAAATGAGTCATTTATAAATGGTTCTCTCTAAGGAAAAAAACTGATTTAGCAAGCGAGTGGGATGGTGGTTTCTCAAAGTATACATTTTTAAAAATTGTAACTTAATCCCTATTACTGTATTAACTTTTAAAGTATTGATGTTACAAATAAGCTGAATACAGCAAACAGCACTCTAAACATGTATACAGCAGATTAATATTAAATAAATATGTGTAAACAAATAGAAATCCATGAAAAATATAGCACTGTAGTTTGCATTTATGTTCTATTTTTTCCTAGTAGTTTGCAATGCATTAAAACCTCATTATATATACACATATATGATTAAGGTGAAAAAATATAAATGCATTTAAATATCCACTGAGTCCCCGCTAATTTATGAGATGATTCATTTCTAGGTGAATTTTATACTGAAAAAGGCTACAGTACACACTGGAACAACTGGTTTATTCTGAGTTTCTACATTGTTCTGCCGTTTTTCATAATTTTCACCATTGTGATCTTTAAGAGAAATGAAATAAGGAAATCATACAACAGAGAGAATGCAGAGTGTAAGCGGTAAATATGATATAGAATTAATGTATTAGGCTAAATTATCCTAGTCATTAACCAGTGTCATGCATGTTATATAACATTTTTTAATATTAATTCTTAAATATAGTATTTTAAATCTAATGTAAGTGGTATCTTTATAATTTTGTTTTTCAATAGTTTGTTATTATATTGGGGCAAGCCTAAATTCTGAATGTTCTAGAACTTTTCTTCATGAGTATACTATGCTGTACCAAAGACTTACCAGGTCAGAAAAGAATATAGTTGATACATTATTTTAAGTGCCCTTCTAGTTAGATCTAATTACACATTGGTGTTGGTTTTACTTACCATTTTAATATATCTATTCTTGTAATCTGCTCAGATTTTCTGTTCTTTAAGTCATGTTTGGAAGCTTGTGACTTAAAAAATATGTCCCTTTCTTCAAAATTGTGTAATTTGTTGCACAAAGTTATTCATCGTATTTTCTTGTAATCATTTTAATGTCTGTAGGGTTGGTATTGAATTATTGCACTTTATTCCTAATTTTGTTTATTTGCATTTTCTTTTTTTTTCTTGTTCAGACCTGTTAAAGATTTGTTAATGTTGCTGATATTTTTAAAGATCCTTAAAAGATCCAACTTTTTGTTATAATTATTTTTCGCTAGTGTTATTCAGTTTTGTATTTCATTAATTACAGGCTAATATTTCTTATCTACTTTTTTTTCCTTGCTTGGGGATTGGCTAGTTCTTTTTCTAGTAATTGTAAGGCCAATGCTTACATCATTGTTTTGAGATCTTTGTTCTTCTGATATAGGCATTTAAATCTATAAATTTTCCCTTAGGCTTAGCTTCATTCTATACATTTTGATAGCATATGTTTTCATTTCCATTCAGTTCAAAATATTCTGTTTTTTCTTGTGAATTCTTCCCTTGGACTCATGCATTATGAGTAATAAACTCATAATATTGTTTAATTCCCAAATATTTATAGATTTCCCATATTTTTTGTCTTGTTAATTTCCAACTTAGTTGAGCACAAAATATACTTCATGTGATTTCAATCATTGTAAATTTAAAATCATTTTAAATTTTTCGAGACTTTTTAAATGGCCTAGTATATAGTCTGTCCTGAAGACTGTTCCAAATACACTTGAAGAGAAGGTGTATTTACTATTGTGAATACCCACTGCATGGGTGGGGAGTTCTATAGAATACAGGTAGGTCAAGGTGGTTGATGGTGTCGTTCAAGTCTTCTATATCCTTGCTGATTATTTTTGTCTAGTTATTCTATCAGCTTTATATCACTTCATGGAAGTATAATTGACATACAAATATGTATACATACTTAATATATACATCTTGATGAGTTTGGAAATAAGTATTCCCCTTTAAACCATCAACACCATCAAGGCCATAAATATATCAGCTCCCAAAATTTCCTCCCAAACTCTTTATTACTATTGTTGTTTTAACAAGGTAAGAACATTTGACATAGATCTACCCTGTTAGCAAATATGAAGTATGCAATACAGTATTGTTAGCTATAGGTACTGCGGTGTATAGTAGAGCTCCAGAATTTATCTTGCATAACTGAATCTTTGTACCCTTTAACCATCACCTTCCCATTCTCTGCTCCCATATCCCTTGGCAACCACTGTTCTACTCTCTACTTCTATGAATTTGATTATTTTTGAGCCCACATATACTTAAGATCATGCAACTTTTGTCTGACATATTTCACACAAATTTTGTCTGGCATATTTCCCTTGGCATAATGTCCTCTACGTCTATTCATGTGATAACAAATAAGAGAATTTTCTTCATTTTTAAGGATGAGTAATATTCCATTACATACATTTGGCACATTTTCTTTATCTATTTACCCACGATGGACATTTAGGTTGTTTCCATATCATAGCTATTGTGAACAATGCTACAGTGAACATGGTCATGCAAATACCTCTTCAAGTTCTTGATTTCAAGTCCTTTGAATTCATACCCAGAAGTGAGGTTGTGGCATCATATAGTAGTTCTATTTTTCATTTATGAAGAACCTTCATACTGTTTGCATAATGGCTATACCAATTTACATTTCCACCAACAGTGTACAAGAGTTCTTTTTTCTTCATATCTTTACCAACCTTGCTCTCTTTTCCCTTTTTTCAATAACAACCATGTTAACCTAAGATGTGAAGTAAGCCATTCTAAGTAGAAAGTAGTATCACATAGTGGTCTTCATTTATGTTTTCCTGATTATTGGTGATATTAAGTACCTTCTGATACCTGTTATTCAATTCTATGTAGTCTTGAAGAAATGTCTATTAAGCTGCTTTGACAATTTTTAAATCAGGTTGTTTGCTTTCTTGCTATTCAGTTGTATGAGATCTACACACACACATACACACACGGACAAATATATATATGTGTTTGTAGAGACTATGTCTCCGTATGTTGCCTAGGCTTGTCTAAACTCTTGAGCTCAAGTAGTCCTCCTGCCTCAGCCTCTCAAAGTGCTGGGATTACTGGCATGAGCCATGGTGCCTGGCCTCCCACACATATTTTTGATATTATGAAACCCTTTATCAGATATATAGTTTGCAAATACTTTGTCTCATTCTATAGTCTATCTTTTTATTTCATTGATTGTTTCTTTTGCTATGCAAAAGCTTTTTCGTTTAATGCAATCACTTTATTTCTGCTTCTATCACACACACCCCTCACCCCTCACATTCTAATTAGGATGACTTCTTCTTACAGTGGTCGTAACACCCACCTATTAGCTTATACCAATTGCAGGCTGATTGCTAAATTGTTTTCAACATGCCTTGGAGCATAAATTGCTCCATAGTCTGATCAATTAAATCCAAGTGATTTTGCAAAAATAGTCTTTGAACCTAGCCCTTGAAGCTTATTTCTTCCCTCTAATCCCCAAAGAACCATCCTTAGTGATCTCTTTCTTTGGTTGTCTTTGTTAAACTTCTAGCTGCTGTATAATTTAGCTTGTTTCTTTTCTTAATTGTTTACCATCGCAGTCTCCACTGATTTTGACAGCATCCTTAGACTCACACTTTCCTATCCTCTGTTGTAATTAAATTATCTTTAAAAAGGTATAGACCAAAATTTTACTCTTGGACATTTATCTCCAAGAAATGAAAATTATGTTCTCTCAGAAACTTGAATTCAAATGTTCGTAATACTTTAATTAATAGTAATGAAAAACTAGAAATGACTTCAATGCTCTTCAATAGGTGAATGGTTACCAAAAGCAGAGTAAATCCATACTATGACATATACTAACTAAAACAAAGCCAGTTTCAAAAGCTGACATACTGTGTGATTGGACTTATATGAAGTTGTTGAAATAGAAAAAATACCAGTATGGGAAAAAGATTAATGATTGTCATGGACTAGGAATTGTGGGAGAGTTTGATGTGTATGTCTATAAAGGGGGAAGGCATCAAAAAGTCTTGTGTTTATAATATAGTTCTGTATCTTAATGTGATTATAGTTATATGCTATTACACATGTGATCATTTGCACACAACTACACACATGCCAGCATAAGATCGTGTATACCTGGTGAAATATGACAAATCTCTGTGAATTGCATCAATATTAATTTTCTGATTTTCATATTATATTATAGTTAGGCAAAATGTTAGCATAAAGGAGTACACAGTATCCTCAGTAAAGGGTACACAGGACCTTCCTGTGCATTTCTTTGAAATGTCCCATGAATATGAAACTATTTCAAAACAGAAAATCAAAAAGCTATTTCATGAACATAAATGTAAAGATAAAGTTATGGAGCTTTTTGAAGAAAACAAAACTTTTGGAGACCCAGAACTATACCAAGAGTTATTTTACATGAGAACAAGTCATGATCCATAAGGAAAATTTGAACTTCATAAAAATATAGAAAGCCATTTTTATAAGGTACTTTCAGCAGAAACAAGGAAATAGTATGACATTAAAAAGTAGATTGGTTAACATTAGGTGACTTCAGGTTATATTTCCCTGCAAATGTTAGAGCAGAGGGCACTTTCTTATCACATAAGCTGACATTGACCTGTGTAAGGATTAGGCTTTAATTCCTCTCCTGATTTCTTGGAAAGTCAGATAAACAACTTAGTTTCAGTTTGGTTACATGGCACATTAGGATGAATGGCTCCATTTTAGTTTGTTCTGTTGGAGACTAGTGTAAGAACTCAGCTCAACAATAACCTCCCATAAATTGTATTTAACAACCACTTTCCCAAACAACCATCTTGCAAAATCTTTCTAAGAGGAGAAATTAACACTCACACTTAAAACTTTTGAATAATTTAATATTACTCTCATAAAAAGTTTATTTACTCACCCAATTAGCTTAAATCTCAAATGTGACATTCTTTCTGTAGTTACTTTTCATAGAGAAAGACATTATTTTAACTGCATTCCCAGGGAAAGTTGTGTACATCCTAAAAATGAATTTGTAAAGTATTTCTAGCTATGACATTTATTCAATATGTCTAGTTTCCTATTAGCCTCTGACCTACCTCAACATAAGGATGGCATCTCTATATTTTGGAAAGAGCTGCTACAAAGGTCCCTGAAATGTCTTCAAGGCCTTTCCCTCGTTGTCTTGGATATTAGCACTTGGCTCCTTTTTAGTTAACAGAGATTTTAATAAAATCATGAGTAACTGTATTATTTATCATGCCTTCAGTGATGTATAGTAGACTTCAAAAATGTGTTCAGGTCATAGAGAGTCAGAAAGTCATTACTCTTTAATAGCAGCACAGTAAATCTTGACACATCAATTATCAAGTATGTGAATTAACAAAATATATAAAAAATAAAGTCTTTAAGGTGTATAGGACTATTTAAATAAATATGACATACAACATATATCACAACCAAAAGCACATGGTTAAAAAATACATACTTCAGTGAAATAAAAATTTTGGCTATTTGGAGGTTAATTTTTTATGTTACTATTGTTTGTAAGTCAAACAAATATTTTATATTTAGAAGGAAGTGTGGAAAAATGAATTGTAAAAGAGCCAACCTTATTTTGTTTCCTTCTACAAACTGGAGAAGACAATCAATATTTGATTTTGTTTTTAAATATTGCATGAAAGGTATATAAGCAAGAGTATTCCACAGAAGGACAACTTAAGAATGTCTGGCCAAAGAAAAAAATTACAAAATTGAAATTAGGTAATTCCATTTTTATATTTTTGAGAACTACCATAGTGTGTTCCACAGTAGTTTTACAATTTTTCATTCTCACCAGCCGTCCAAAAGGGTTCCAGTTTGCCCATATTCTTGCTATGATTGTTATTTTCTGCTTTTTAAAAAAACATAGTAGCCATCCTAATGGGTGTGAGGAGATATCTCATTGTGGTTTTGATTTCCATTTCCCTAATGATTAGTGATATTGAGCATATTTTCTTGTGTTTGTGGACCACAGAGGATGGGAGGTTGTTGAATACATATCATTCAATGAGGAGTTATTCTTTACTGAGCACAGAAGTTCATTTTTGCAAGATGAAAATGTTTCTGGAGAGAGATGGTGATAGTTTCACAGCAATATGAATGTACTTAGTACCACTGAACTGTACACTTAAAAATGGCTAGAATGTGTATTTTACTACATAAAGTATTTTTATAAACTGAATAAAGAAATTGTGAAAAAATTAAAGTCAGCAACCTAAATATTAACTATAAAATGAAAATTATTTCCATGTTAATTCTATTGTTTTCATGTGTGAACGTCATATTAATGGGGAAAAAAATAAAGACTAACCTTTTATTTTGTCTCCCTAAGCTGTAGGTTTTTCTAAGAAACAAAGTATATAAAACTGAATAAATGGATTTTGATTGTTTTTACATAGTCATTTCATAGTTTGCTTGGTAAATTATAAATCAATGCTAATGTATGAAAACATATACATTTATTTTATGTTTAGCTTTTTAGTTGGACTCCTTATAATATAGATAAGTTACCTATAATATAGATAAGAACCAAATTTATCTATAATATAGATAATATAACATCTATAATATAGATAACCAAAGTTATCTATAATAATCTTTGATTTTTAGCAATTATAAAGTAGAAATTCAGTAATAAATATGGTTTAAAATAGGCATTGGCTACTGCTAAACATATTGTGAATTTCTATTTTTTCTGTTTTTCTTCACTATAGTAATTCATCCGCTGCATCAGAAAGCTATGATGTGGAACATTAATATTGCACAGAACTTCCGTAGCAAATAAACTAAAGGAACAAATGTGCTTTATAACCTTATGTTATCCCCGAATGCATTGTAAATGCTAAACTTTTAGAAAATAAAGCCTGCGTGCCTTCCCACGTGCCTCCTCCAACGCATCCGGTTGTGGGTGGGGAGCCCCCTGACTCCAAGTTCCACTAGTCTCTGGGATCCACAGAGCTGGGTCTGGGCCATGCCTTCTAGACTCCACAGTTCTTGGGCTCCGCTCGGCCTCCCCAGCCCTGGCCAGAAGCAGTCCCGTTCCATGCTCAGCAGCCATTACTGTGGCGAGGCCGCTGGCCACGCAATGCTCTCTTGCTGATCCTCTCAGGGCTGGGCCGGCTGACCTCCGCGGGTCATTGCAAGTGAAGAATTTTGCTGCGTACGATGACTGCATTTCAGTGTCCAGAGAGGAGGCATGTGTCACCCTCCCTGTTCCAGTAGCTCAGGCCAAGCTGGGCAGAAGAAACAGCCCGTTGCTCCAGAGCCCCAGAGCCTCAAGGACAGGTGGGCATCATCCTCCTTGGTCTTGAACCTTAGGTCAGGTTGGGGAGGGACACGGTCAGAGCCTGCCCAGTTTCAGGGCCACTGTGCCACTGGAATCTGGTTGAAACTACTAATTAGAGGGCTCAGCCCAGAACTCAGACAGCTGTTCCTCACTTAATCTGACTCTGCTCAAGAGGATGCATTTCCTGGAGAGCTGGGAGAAGGAGGGAGGCTGGACAGGGTCTGACACCTACAGCCCATACTTCCTTTGCCATTCTGGGTTGAGGTCACCGAGACCCGGAGTGTAGGGGATGACTCTGGGTAATACTCCCTCTTCTCTTCTAGGAGAGCTTCTTCTTGGAATTGGACAAAGTCTGGTTTTGTGGTGTGTGTGTGTGTGTGTGTGTGTGTGTGTGTGTGTGTTGGGGCTTGGAAGTATGGTGGTGTAAGATGAGCAGACGAATGAAGAAAGGATGCTGTGATATGCTGGGAATTCCCACATGTGTTTCCTTACTGCGGATTCTGAAACACCATTTCTGCAAATTGTATGGCCACAGAATATTAAGAAAGACACCAATAATGGCGATGTATCTATACACATTCATCTGTGAAATTATGTTTGTGCTCATATTTACTTTGTGCTTACATTTTGTCTGAGTGAAAATAAATGGTTTGCTTAACTTTTTCTTTCATTGTTCTTCAAGTAATATATGCATACTAGGGAAATAATTCTTAAATATTTAAAAATACAGTTTCAAATAGAAAATACAAAAGAAAGCATACCAAATTCCTAGCACATAAAAAGGCTAAACAGTCAACTTGAACTTGATTTTAACTAGCTTTATTGAAACATAACTAACATATCATACAATTCACTCATTTAAAGTATGCAATGCAAAGGTTTTAGTAAGATCACAGAACTGTGCAACCGTCACCATAATCAATTTTTGAACATTTCATCACCCAGAAAAGAAGCTCCAGAAACATTAGTAATCACTCCCCATTGTTTTCTTCCACTTTCCAGCTAACTTCTCCTTTACTTCACTGGCCCCAGGCAATCACTTATCTACCTGCTAGCTCTATATATTTGTTTATTCTGAACCTCAAAAGACAAGAAAAGCAAGAATAGAAAATAGGGGATTACTTTAAACTGAAAAGCTTTGATATAGCAAAAGAAACAATAGAGTGAAGAGACAACCTATATAACAGGAAATGTTTGCAAATTATACATCAAGTAAGGGGTTAATATCCAAAATTTATAGGTGACTAAACTCAATAACAAGAAAACAAATAATGTTATTTTGAAATGGGCAAAGGACCTGAATCAACATTTCTCAAAAGAAGACATCCAAATGGCCAAGAATTATGTGATAAAATGGTCAACATCACTATCATCAGGGAAATGTCAATGAAAATCACATGCACGTGATGTCACTGCACACCTGTAGAATGGATCCTTTATTGACAAAAAAGTGCACAGTTATGCTGAGAGATTTTCTCATACAAATTCTTAGAAAGTTTAGCAAATGATACTTGAGCTCTGAAAAATTAATACCATATGTATGATAATGCTTAGAAAGCTGAAAAGTGTTAAAGGAAGTGACACATGCAAGTCTTTAGTTGTGTTTCAAAACAATTCTAACTGCTCTGCATCTTTAATTTTCTTAACAGTAAAGTAGGTAAAGTTATGCCAACTTGTGAGTATGTTGTTAGACTTTATGAGATATTTTATAAGGCATTTAGCCATGGTACATAAAACTTGTTTTTTACATTTTTTGTTATTATGAGTAAGGTGCAGGTAAGTTATGTTGTTGAAATATAGATTTGTGCTTTAAGCAACTGTGTATATTGTGATACCATTACCCGATATCCAGAATGTAGAAGGCAAAATATATGTCTTTATTCTCAAACAATAGGATAAAAGAGGAATGCAGAGTATTTCATTGGCTCGTTTCCTATAGAGTTTATATCAAATACAATTATAAGACACATCATGAAGTTCTACATATGAAAACCAATCCATGTAATAGAATGAAAGAAAAGAACCACATGATCATCCTAAGTGAGGCAGAATACGCATTTGACAAAATTCAGTATACTTAATGATAAAAAGCCTCAAGAAGCTAGGAATAGAGGGAAACTATCACAAAATAGTTAAAGGTATATTTAATAAATCCACAGTGAATGTCATATGTAATGGTGAGAATGAAAACATTTACTCCAAGATCAGGAACAAGGTAATGATGTCCATTTTTACTGCTTCTATTCAACATAGTACTGGAAGATCTACTTTGAGCAATGAAGCAAGAAAGAAAGCATTCAAACTAGAAAGAAAAAGTAAAATCTCTGTTCCCAGTGGTAGAATCTTATCTACAGAGAACACTACACACAAATGCCCCCCACCAACACACACACCATGTTATAACTAATAAATTCAGCACAGTAGCAGGATACCAAATCAACACCCCAAAATAAGTTGCTTTTGCCCAGGCATGTGGTTCACATTCGTGATCCCAGCTACTTGAGAGGCTGAGGCAGGAGGATTGCTTGAGGGAAGAAGTTCAAGACCAACCTGGGCAAAATAGCAAGAAGTCATCTCTAAAATAAATTTTATGGAATACTATGCAGCCATAAAAAAGGATGAGTTTGCGTCCTTTGTAGGGACATGGATGCAGCTGGAAACCATCATTCTTAGCAAACTATCACAAGAAGAGAAAACCAAACACCGCATGTTCTCACTCATAGGTGGGAACTGAACAATGAGTTCACTTGGACTCGGGAAGGGGAACATCACACACTGGGGCCTATCATGGGGAGGGGGGAGAGGGGAGGGATTGCATTGGGGAGTTATACCTGATATAAATGATGAATTGATGGGTGCTGATGAGTTGATGGGTGCAGCACACCAACATGACACAAGTATACATATGTAACAAACCTGCACGTTATGCACATGTACCCTAGAACTTAAAGTATAATAAAAAATAAATAAATAAAATAAAATAAAATAAAATAAAAAATTACCTGGCCCTGATGGCACACTCGTAGGCGAAAGGATCACTTAACCCCAGGAGTTCAGGCTGCAGTGAGTTGTGATCATACCACTGCACTCCAGCCTAGGTGACAAAGCGAGACCTCATCTTGGAAAACAAAAAGAAAAAACTGTTGCATTTATTTATACTAACAATAAACAGGCTAAAAAGGAAATTAAAAAATTAAACAATAGCATTAAATGGGATGAAATAATTACAGATAAATTTGACCAAAGAGCTGCTGAAAGATATGTACAATGAAATCTACAAAATATTGTTTAAAGAAAGTAAAGACATAAGTAAATGGAAAGTTATCCCGTGTTCATGGATTAGAAGACTTTATATTTAAGATGCCAATATTATGTAAATTGATCAGATTCAGTGAAATCCCAATCAGAATCCTAATGGCTTTCATGCAGGAATAGAAAAACCTATTCTAAAATGTATATGGAATCACAAAGGATTCTGACTAGCCAAAATGGTTCTGAAAAAGAACAAAGTTGGAAGGCTCACACTTTCTGATTTTAAAATTACCTAAAAATCTACAGAAATTAATAAAGTTGGATGTAAAGACAGATATGTAGATCAAAGTAACAGACTAGAAAGACCAGAAACAAACCCTCATGAGTATAATTAAAAGGTCTTCAATAAAGTACCTAAGACAAATAGGGAAAGGGCAGTCTTTTAAACAAATCATGTTGGGAAAGCAAGATTTCCACAAGCAAAAGGACAAAGTTGGACCCTTTCCTAAGGCCACATACAAAAATTAACTCAAACTATATCAAAGACATACATGTAAGAGTTAAAACTATAGAAGCCTTAGAAAAAATATATAGGCCAAAAGCTTCATGATGTTTAATTTGGCAATGATTTATTGACATGGTATCAAAGGTACAAATAACAAAAGAAAAAAATAGACAAATCAGACCTTATAAAAATTAAAAACTTTTAAGCAAAAAAAAAAGAGTAAAAAGGCAACCAACAGAATAAAATAAAATATTTATAAATCACAACTCAAAATGGATTAACATCCAGAATAGATATACAACTTCTAAAATTCAGCAGCTTCTAAAACTCAATGCCATAAAAACAGTTCAAAAGGACTTGAATAGATATTTATCCAAAGAAGACAAACAAATGGCCAACTAAGCACATGAAAAGATGTTTAACTCCAGAAACATTAAACAAAAAAGTAGAGAGTCATGAAAATAGCAAAAGACAAATAACTTTCACATACAAATGATGCTGAATAAGAATAATAACTGATTTATCATTAGAAACCATGGAGGCCACGAGAGAGTAGGATGAAATATTCAAAGTTCTGAAGGAAAGAAATGATCAATCGATAATTTCATATTGAGCAAAACCATCCTTCAAAAATGAAAAAGAAATTAAGAGATTGTCAGATAGACAAAAACTAAGAGAATTTGGCACTAGCAGACCTACCCTACAAAAGAACTGAATCCATATGAACAAAAATTAGGCACCATTAAGGGTAACTATGAAGGTAAATATAAAAGACAGCGTAAGTTTATTTTGGTTGTGTCTTTCCTATCCTATCTTATTCAAAAGACAGCTACATAAAGCAATAATTATGAATCTAAATTCACTGGTACACAATAGTAAGTATGTAATTTGTGACAATAACACAAAGTATACTGGAGCAGAGGACAGACCTACATATAAGCTAAGCCTGTATACTATTGAAATTAAATTGGCATTACTCCAAAATAGATTGTTATAAATTAAGATACTAATGTAAACTGCAGGCCAGTCACTAGGGAGACAATTCAAAAATATGTTAAAGAAAGTAACATTAAACTAGTAACTCGAAAATATCCATTTAACTCAAAGAAAGCAGTAATGGAGGAAAAAAAAGGAAGAGAAAAGGCGTAAGACATAGAGAAAACCGAGGGTCCATTTCAAGATGACTGAATAGGAACAACTCCAGTCTGCAGCTCCCAGTGTGATCGATGCAGAAGACAGGTGATTTCTGCATTTCCAACTGAAGTACCTGGTTCATCTCACTGGGACTGGTTGGACAGTGGGTACAGCCCACAGAAGGTGAGCTGAAGCAGGGCGGGGCATCGCCTCACACAGGAAGCACAAAAATTCAGGGGATTTTTCCTTTCCTAGCCAAGGGAAGCCATGATAGACTGTACCTAGAAAAATGAGACACACTCGCCAAAATACTGTGCTTTCCCATGGTCTTAGCAACTGGCAGACCAGGAGATTCTCTCCCGTGCCTGGTTCGGTGGGTCCCATGCCTATGGAGCCTTGCTCACTGCAAGCACAGCAGTCTGAGATCGACCTACGAGGCTGCAGCCTACACCTACAAAGAAACATAGACTTCTAGACAATAATAGTGGAAAACTTCAAGACTCCACAAACAGCATTAGGTAGACCATCAAAGCAGAAAATTTAATAGATATTCAGGACCTGAACTCAACATTGGACCAAATGTATCTATTAGACATCTACAGAACTGTCCACCAGAAAACAACAGAATATACATTCTTCTCATTGCCACATGGCACATACTCTAAAATAAACCACATAATTGGACATAAAGCAATCCTTAGAAAATGCAAAAAAAAAAAAAAGTTATACAAAACACGCTCTCAGACCACAGTGCAATAAAAATGTAAGTCAAGACTGAGAAAATCACTCAAAACCATGCAATTACATGAAAATTAAACATGCTCATGAGTGACATTTGGGTAATAATGAAATTAAGGCAGAAATCAAGAAGTTTTTTGAAAAGAATGAGAACGAAGATACAGTGATACTGTTTGGCTGTGCCTCACCCAGATCTTGATTGTAGCTCCCAAAATTCCCATGCATCATGAGAGGGACCTGGTGAGAGGTAATTGAATCGTGGGGCTGGGTCTTTCTTGTGCTGTTCTCATGATAGTGAATAAGTCTCACAAGATTTGATGGTTTTATAAAGAGCAGTTCAGTTCCCCTCCAAATGCTCTCTCTTGCCTGCTGCCATGTAAGATATGACTTTGCTCCTCTTTTGCCTTCTGCCATGATTTTGAGCCTTCCCCAGCCACGTGGAACTGTGAGTTCATTAAACCTCTTTTTCTTTATAAATTACCCAGTCTTGGGTATGTCTTTATAAGCAGCCTGAGAACAGACTAATACAGTAAATTGGTACCAGTAGAAAGGGGTGCTGTTGTAAAGATACCCCAAAATGTGTAAGCATCTTTGGAACTGGGTAACAGGCAGAGGCTGGACCAGTTTGGAGGCCTCAGAAGAAAAGAGAAAAATGTGGAAAGGTTTGGAACTTTCTAGCGACTTGTTGATGACTTTGATGAAAATGCTGATGGCGATATGAACAATGAAGTTCAGGTTGATGTGGTCCCAGAACTTTTTGGGAACTGGAGAAAAGTTGACTCTGTGCTTTAGCAAAGAGATGGTGGCTTTTTGCCCCTGCCCTAGAGATATGTGAAATTTTGAACTTGAGAGAGATGATTTGGAGTATCTGGTGGAAGGAATTTCTAAGCAGCAAAGGACTCAAGAAAAAGCAAGCATGAAAGTTTGAAAAATTTGCAGCTTAATGATGTAATAGAAAAGAAAAATCCATTTTCTGGGGAAAAAAATCAAGTCTGCTGCAGAAATTTGCACAAGTAATGAGAAGCTGAATGTTAATCATCAAGACAATGGGGAAAACATCTCCAGAGTATGTCAGAGAACTTCTTGGCAGAGTTATTCTCAGAGGGTTGTTGTAGTGTAGGTCAGAAAAGTGAATCTCATGTAAGGTGTCTTTGTTTTGTGTTGCTATAAAGGAAGATGTGAGACTTGGTACGTTTTTTATTATAAAAAGGTTTATTCTGCTCACAATTCTGTTGGATGCAAGATTGAGCTCTGGTGAAATCCTCAGGCTGCTTCTACTCATAGTGGAAGGTAAATGGGAGCAGGCATGGGCAGAGATCCCATGGTGAGAGAGGAAGCAAGACGTAGCGGGAGGTGCCAGGCTCTTATTAACAACCAGCTCTTACAGGAATAGAGAGAGAACTTAATAGAGAACTCACCCATTACCGTGAGGATGGCACCCAGTAATTCATGAAGGATCTGCCCCCATGACCCAAACACCTCCCATTAGGACCCACTTCTAATACTGGAAATCAAAATTCGACATGATATGTAGGGTGAACAAACATCAAACCATAGTATTAGGTCTTAATGTCAATCAATATAACTTACACTTTAAAAGACTATTTTTTTTTGCAAATAGATTATAGATAGGCAAGGGGAAAAGTAAATGAAACAAGTATGGGGGCTGTGACAATAGTCAAGGAGAGTAACAACGGTGGTTCAACTAGGAATGGTAAGTGTAGTCAAAGTTTGAATATTTTTTGAAGTAAACCAATGGAGATAATTGACAAATTGAATGGCTACTGTAACAGCATTACTTTACAATCCAACAATTTCACTTCTAGGTAAATATCCAAGAGAAATAGAAACATATGTCCACAAAAACCTACATTAGAGTTCATAGCAGCATTATTCATAATAGTGAAAAAGTGGAAAGAGTCCAAATGTCTGTCAACTGATATATAACAAATAAAAATATAATAATGAATGAATGAAATGTACTTTATTTACAAAATGTGGTGTAACAACGAAATGTTACATTTTTGGCCGGGTGTGGTGGCTCACACCTGTAATCCCAGCACTTTGGGAGGCCGAGGTGGGTGGATCACCTGAGGTCAGGAGTTTGAAACCAGCCCGGTCAGCATGGTAAAACTCTGTCTCTACCTAAAATACAAAAATTAGCCAGGCATGGTGGGGGGTGCCTGTAATCCCTGCTACTTGGGAGGCTGAGGCAGGAGAATTACTTGAACCTGGGAGGCAGAGGTTGCAGTGAGCTGAGATCATGTACTTCACTCCAGCCTGGGCAAAAAAACAAGACTCTGTATCAAAAAAAAAAAAGAAAAGAAAAGAAATGTTGCATTGTCATTTTGACACTGTAACCGCAGATTAGGGGATTTGCAACAGAAGCCATGTGACTCATAATGCCAAAAACATTTAGTATCAGGCTCTTTACAGAAAAAATTATATGCTAACTACTGGACTAAATACAAGTTATGAGATAGACATTGTCTGATTGAATTAGAAAGCAAGGTCCATCTGTATGCCTCTATAATAAACCTCTTTTAAATATAAACATTTAGATAGGTCAAAGGTAAAAAGACAAATGTATCAGGCAAATACTAATTAAAGTAAGCCCAGGTACTTATCCTAATTTCAGATAAAATAGATATTCCAACAGACAGTTTTCAGAGAAAAAGGGGACATTACAAATTATAAGGGGAAAATTCTCCAAGAAGGCATAACAATACTAAATGTGTATGCTTGAAAATAAACTGGAAAACTGACAGATCTGAAAAGAGAAACAGACACATCCTCAATTATAGTTGTAGATTTCATTATTCCTCTTTCAATATCTGTTAGAAGTGCTAGGAAGAAAATCAGTAAAGATACAGATGATGTGAAGAAAGCCATCAAGCAACTTGACCTAATTGGCATTCAGACACCCAACATCTGGATACACAGTCTTCTGAAGTGCACATGGACCGTTCACCAAGACAGATCATATTTTGGACCATAAAATAAATAAGTACTACTTTGGAAATGTTCTTGTTGCTTTAACTGCACTGTAAAAAAGTTGCAGAAGAACAATGATCACAAGTAGTTTATAATTAAAAGTTCCTAACCGGTGATGAGAAAGTCAGTGGCGGATTATACAGGGAGGGTATTTTACAAATAAACTGGGAGAACTCTATTCTTGTATCTGTGGATGTCTGAATGTTCAGCTTTCACTCTTGACTTAAGTAAGAGAAAGAATATGTATAATTTGCTGTTTAAGGTATAATTCCCTGAAAACCTCCAGGACCAATTGACTTACGTGGAAAACCTGGTTATACAACCTGGATTTTCCTTCTATACATAATTGCATAAAGACTCCACTGGGAACTTCTGCCATGAGCTTTCCTAGAGACAGAATTTATTCCACAAACCTTTGTTATTTCATGAAGAGATTAAGCCATGAGTCTGTACGTACAAATATTAATAAGAACCCCAGGGACTTTGCACGTGGATGTCTGTTGAATCCCTGGGGCTCACCAGCACTGTCTCTTGCTACACCAAATCCTTCATCTTTGAATAGAACATTTAATGTGAGTATTCTCTACTGAGGTTTTGAGTCCATCAAATATCCAATCTTAAATATCTTTATATGTTCAGAGTCTGTAAACTATGTTCTCATCTTGAAACATATGAGCCTGAGAGAGATTCTGATAAAGATTTTAATTTCAAATGTATTGTAAATTTATAGTGTTCCTTGTTGAGGCAATTATTAATCATATAAAATTATTCCATGGTCTAGTATTGTTTAGCATAAAGGCCTATATTATCTCTAAGTTCTCAAGACTGTGAAAGATTGCTTAGTACCAAATAAATAGGTAGGGAGGTAGAAATATAGACAGATAGATAGATAGAGAGATAGAGAGATAGATAGATATAGATGATAGATAGATAAATACATTATAACTGACACAAAAGTTTCTGAGAAAGGAAATTTACTTCATACTCAGCTTTGCATCTAACCAAACAGTACATTTAAAAAGAAAATTAGAATTAAAACTCTGACCACAACCATTTCCTTAATTAAAGTAATGCTCTCTTATTGCCCCAGTGGAATTCTTTATTGCCTAATGTTTGATATTGAGGAGGATGTGGACCATTCTAAAGGTTCTCATTTAGTATAGCTGCAAAAATTAGTTAAAGGGTAAACTTTAATCAATGTCCTTCCCCGTCCTCCCATGAAAAGGACAACACACCCCACTCACAGGGAACACTCATACCAATTATATGCTCAGGTACAAAGAAAGTAACCATGGTGCAGTCTTTAGAATCAAACTTTACTATCTGTAATTTCCCATTTCCACTATGGTATTTCCATTTCACTCACATACATCTTAGGTCCTCCTTGTCTCTCGGAGGGTTTATGGTACATTGAGTTCCTGTAACTAACAGTTCTAAGATAATTTGCATGCCAACTCAGGCCACTTTACTCAAACTATTGATTCTCCCCCAAAAAAGTCTGGACCAACATATTTTGGTTTCCCTATCAGTCTTTTTCAGATTTATGGCTTTAAATAAGTTATTAAATTCAGCTCATTCTTTAACTATTTTCTGTTCTGAACTACAATCCTCATGATTAGATTTGAACTCCACTGGACTAGAATAGATAAATTTCATATGCCATTGGTCTATGAGTTGGGGCTGGGGTTGGAGCAGGTCACTTAGCTCTCAAATATTGATAAATTGCCATCAACTTCTTAGTGGAAACCTCATTTATTTCTTTTTTTAACTGCATATTTAAAAGTAATGAAATAATTTTAATCTGTGGGCCTGTTATGTCTACTTTATCTTTTCCTTTGTGTATTAAGTCCACTTTTTTCAATTGACAGATAAAATTGTATGTATCTATCATGTATAGCATAATGTTTGGAAACATATATACATTGTGGAGTGATTAAATGTAACTAACTGATAAATTCATTGTCTCAAATAGTTAACATTATTGTGGTGCAAACACATATCTGCTCTCTGTGTTTTTCAATAATAAAATACACTGTCATTGACTACAGTCAGCATGATGGATCTCTTGAGAATATTTCCCCTATTTAACTGTAAATATGTACCATTGGACCAACATTTCCCCAAACCCTTTTGTCTTCTAATCACTTCAGCTTCTGGTAACCACCATTCTACTCTCTACTTCTATGAAATCAACATTTATAGATCCCACATGAGTGAGATGATGTGATATTTGTCTTTCTGTGGCTTATTTTACTTAACATCATGGCCTCTAGGTTCATAAATGTTGTAGCAAATGAGATAATTTCCTCTTTTCATGGCTGAATTGTTGTATATATGTACTGTATTTTCTTTATCCATTCATTAGTTGATGGACATTTAGCTTGATTCCGTATCTTGACCCTACTGTGTGTGCTGCAGTAAACCAGGCAGTGCAGATATCTATTCAACATACTGATTTTATTTACTTTGAATACATAACCAGTGGTGGGAGTGCTGAGTCATACAGTACTTCTAGGTTTAATTTTTTGAGGAACCTCCATACTGTTTTCTATAATAATTGTATTAATTTATATTCCCAACAACAGTGTATAAGTGTTCTGTTTTTCCTGCATCCTCATCTGTACTTATTATCTTTTATCTTTTGATAACAATCAATCTAACATTGTATCTCCATTGTATCTTATTGTGGTTTTGATTTACATTTTCTGGTGATTGGTGATATTGAGCATTTTGCAATTTATGTATTGGCCATTTGTATGTATTCCTTTGAGAAAGTCTATTCCTTTATTGTGTCCATTGTTTAATCAGGCTATTTGTCTTCTTGCTGTTTAAATTTGTTAATATTTTGAGTATTAACTTATTATCAGATGTATAGTTTGCCAGTCTTTTCTCTTTTTCTGCAAGCTGTCACTTCACTCTGTTGAGTCTCATTTGCTGTACAGAAGTTTTTTAGTATGGCACAATTCTATTTGTCTATTTTTGCATTTGTTGTCTGTACTTTGAGGTCATATTCTAAAAACTCATTACCCAGACTAATGTCTTGGAGCTTTTCCCCTATGTTTTTGTTTTTCCTTGTACTTTTACAATTTCAGGTCTTATATTTAAGTATTTAATTCATTTTGAGATAATTTATCTATATATTAGATCCTATATATCTAAGACATAAGGATCTAATTTCATTCTTCTGCATGTAGGTAACCAGTTTTGTCAGCATCATTTGTTGAAGAAACTTCTCCTCGTATGTATTCTTGGCGCCTTTGTCGAAAATCAGTTGGCTGTAAATGCATAGATTTATTTCTTGGCTCTCTATTCTGTTCCATTGGTCTATGTGTCTGCTTTTATATCACTACCATGGTGTTTACACATTTTGAAGTTAGGTAGTGTGATTTACTTACAAATTATCCAGCCTCAGCTGGGTGCAGTGGCTCACGCCTATAGTCCCAGCACTTTGGGAGGCCAAGGCGAGTGGATCATCTGAGGTCAGGAAGTCAAGACCAGCCTGGCCAACATGGTGAAACCCCATCTCTATTAAACATACACAAATTATCTGGGCATAGTGGTGTGCACCTGTAATCCCAGCTACTCAGGAGGCTGAGGCAGGAGAATCGCTTGCACCTGGGATGCAAAGGCTGCAGTGAGCCGTGATCACGCCGTTGCACTCCAGCCTGGGCAACAAGAGCAAAATTCCATCTCAAAAAAAAAAATAAAAAAAAAATCCAGCCTCAGGTTTTTCTTTATAGCAATGCAAGAATGGCCTAACACTATCTTTAATTTCTTTTAATAGTAATTTATCATTTTGTATGTATAGATGTCATATATTCCCTAGAATGGTTATTTCTAGGGATTTAATATGTTTGGTGCTAATGTAAATAATATTCTTTTAAATATTCTAGTTTTTACATTTTTTATTTTATATGTAAATGGGATACTTGTGTATTAAATTTACACCCAATGGATTTTTCAGATTCATTTGGTAATTAAAATATTTTACCTATAGATTATTTTGGATTTTCTGTGTTTATATTATAATAAGGTTTTCTTTGGATAAAGACTCCTTTTTAAAGTGTATTTTTTTTTTTGCAGCCATATTTACTACTATTTCCACAGATACATAAAAATGTTAATAGTGAATTTTCTAAATGTCTTCACAATATTAGGAGGAAAGACTAGAAAATTCAATATTAATTATTTTCATTATATATGTTTTGCTGATCCCTTTCATCGGATTAAAAAACTTCAAATCTATTTCTAGTACCTAGAAGTCTGTGTGTCTTGTGTGTGTATATGCTTATAAATCAGAGAATTGAGTCAAATAGTTTGACTATTTTAGATCCCTCATATAAATGGAATCATGAAATATTTGCCTTTTTGTGATTCGCTTATTACACTTAGCATATGTCCTTAAATTTCACCCATGTTACTACATATAACAAGATTTCCTTCTTTTTTCAGGCTGAATAATGACTGCCATGTTTTGTTACTAATTTTTGCTGAACCTCATAAAAGGAATCAGCATGTGTAGGACTGAAGTTATGTCTTCCTAAGCACTTGCTTGATTGCAAAGAGGAAGCCATCAAAACCTAAATTTTCTTTATTAAACACTTTTTAACTTTGATTACAGTTGCTTTTAAATTGCAGTTACATGCAGATATTTAAATTCTTCTTAGGTCAATTTTGGAAAATAGAAATACTTCTATTTCATTTAAATGTTTAAATTTCTTGCTATTAATAGTGACTGTGAGTGTGTGCCTTTTCACTTCTGATATTGTTAATGTGTGCCTTCAAAATTTTTCTCTAGTATTAGTATATTCTTAAAGGTTTATTAATTTTATTGGTTTCCTCAAAGAAATAACTTTGGCTTTGTTTATTCTTAATATTATAGTTATTTTCATTAAATTTTTCCTTTTTCTATATTATTTCTTACATTCAATTAATTTAAAAATAGTTATAGGCTCATATTCAATTTTCCTTTAACATCTCCAAGTAGTTGCAGATTCTCACTAAGCAAGGACCAGCTACGTCAGTCATTCTTTTTTCTATACTTTTACAGCATACAGTTCAAAGTATATTTAAATTTCCATTGAATGTTCTTCTTTGATCTATGAATTGTTTAGAAATGTATTGTTTATTTCAAATACTTGGAGAATTTATATTTTATAATATATTTATCTTAAATTTGCTTTAGTTAGAGAACATAATCTGAAATATTTCAGTTATGAGAAATTGTTTAGATGTGTTTTATGTGCAAGCATGTGGAATATATCAGTAAATCTTTCACACGGACTTAAAATACGTATTTTGAAGTTGTTGTGTATACCTAATAGATCATTTTTGTCAATCGTGTTGCTCAAATCCTTAAGTATATTTGATGATTTTTCTACTTCTCTTTTTGTTCTATCAATATTTGCTTCGTACATGTTGAAGTTATATTAAAAGTTGTAAAATATTTTAATTATAATTATTATAACTTCATAATAACTTGACCTTTTGCATTAGGATACATTCTTCTTTTATCTCTACTAACGCTGTTAGACTTAAAGTCTATTTGCTTTATTTTGTAGAAAGTTCTTGTGGTGTATATTTGTTCATCCTTTACTCTGAATGTTTATATACCTGAAAATGTATCTTTTTTCAGCAGCATATGTTGAAAAATTTTTCCAAATTTTAGGATCATTGTCTTTGATTGATTACAGACTGTGACACTATAACATAACAACATACCATTGCAATTTGAAATATAACAGTGGCTTTTAATGATGGTACCACCTCATTACATTACGGTATTTCCTTATACCATGCCCCTACTGACAGAATTAGTGTCTACTGACCAACAGAAATAGTGTGAGATAACTTAAAAAAACAGAAATTTGTAATGTAAAACTCATTATCATGCATTTTTAATAAGTAAATTATCTGTGAAATTATACAAATATACATATCATATTTTCTGGTCAAATTAAAAATCACAATATGCAGGTTTGAGTCCCAGGAAACCAGGTAATGTACATTCTTTTTTTTTTCCACTTTTTTGTGTCCATCCATCGCAGATAATTACTCTAGAAGACTGAATAAATGAAAAAAGTCACCTTTATCAACAAGTAAGTTACAATGACAGCTAGTTCAACAAATAGCATGCAAGTAACCTTATTGCAAAGTAGACCTATATCATGCAATTTATTTTTAGCCAGCATTTTAGATACACAAATGCTAAAGAAGTAAAATTAACTAGAGAAAAGAATTTAAAAATAACACTGTAAGAAATTTTTAAGTGAAAAATTTCAGTATCATTTATATCTTGATGTCTATTATAAATTCTGAAAAATATAATTCTGAAAAATATTCTTCAATTTATTTTTATTATATATAGCTATATGACTGTCACTACTTAATATGTATTCATCTATTTCATCTATACATTCTCTCTCTCTCTCTCTCTTCCTCCCCCCCACCAACCCCCCATCCTTAAAATATTTGGAACTCACTCATGTCCTTTGCAGAGACATGGATGAAGCTGGAAGCCATCATTCTCAGCAAACACACACAGGAACATAAAACCAAACACTGCATGTTCTCACTTATAAGTGGGAGTTGAATAAAGAAAACACATGGAAACAGGGAGGGGAATATCACACACCAGAACCTGTCAGGGGTTGGGGGCAAGGGGAGGAAGAGCATTGGGACTAATACCTAATGCACATGGGGCTTAAAACCTAGATGATGGGTTGAAAGGTGCAGCAAACCAACATGGCACATGTATACCTATGTAACAAACCTGCACAGTCTGCACATGTATCCCAGTACTTCAAGTAAAATAAATTTTAAAAAATGAAAGAAACTTACAGTGATATCATGGCATCTCTGTTGTCCAGACTACCCTTTAGGTTCACTCTCACTTTCAGGTTGCCTGCATATTAAAAATAAAAATAATATTATACTTTCTTCAGGATGATTTTACAAACCTCTGTATTATCTATCAGTCTTGAAAGAGTTCTGAATTTTTATCTAAGAACTGGGTTCACCCATTATTTGAGAATACCCAATCACTAAGAACATCTCTGCCCTGGTAATCAAGACTAATAATGCACATCTTTGCATCACTGAATATGAAAAAAAGCACAGTGATATATGTTTACCTGAAAATAAACTTAGATCACTTTTATATTCATAATATTATTGGTTAAGTATCCTTAAACTCTTTTGTCATTCGTTTTCAACCCTATTAATTTCTATTCATTTTACTAGCTATGTTTTCTTCCCTAAAGATATTTGGTATCAGTTTTTCCACAATAGTTATCCAATATAAGAAAACCACTTTAGCATACTTAAGTATTGACTAAATTATGACTAGTTTAGGTGCTGTATATTATTTCAGCAATTTCAAATCAACTTTTAAAATATATTCCTTCCTCATTTACATTGTCATATTATTTTAAGTATTTTGATGAAATTCAATTCATTTCAAGTAAAATGAAGGACATAGTTATATAACTCCTAGGCAGAAATCATTTTAT
>NW_012118710.1:3090641-3091966 GCF_000951035.1 Colobus angolensis palliatus | reverse complement strand
ACAAGTATACATATGTAACAAACCTGCACGTTATGCACATGTACCCTAGAACTTAAAGTATAATTAAAAAAAAAATAAATAAATAAATAAAAAAAAAAGCTAAATTACTTTCCTGGGTTTTCCTATTGCCTTTCATTAAAATAGGATAAAAATTCACTAAGAGATATAAATATTACAAAGTTATTCAAGTATTATTAAGTTAAAATACATATTTCACAAGATCAAATAATAAAAGAAGGTAGATAAATTTAAAGATAAACTTTAAACTTTAATAGACAGCTAAACTTTAACTAATCTTGCCCCTAAAAAGTCCAGATTCTTATACGATTAAAATTGCAATTTTTTTAAGTTTAAAAAATTAATATTCAATTTATTAAAGTTATAAATAAAGGAAAAACCTAGTTTGCCCTTACACTTTTAATTTCAGCTTAAATAACTTATTATTTTAATTATAGATCTAGAAAATTTAGCAATCATTTCTAAGAAGGCTCTGATCAATTTTGGTCTCATTTATGAACTTAAACTCCTTTAAACTTTTCATATTGCATTATTCATCACATGTAATATATTTGCTTAACTTTCTAAGTATAATTGGTTGACAAAATTTCTTTTTTTTTATTTTACTTTAAGTTCTAGGGTACATGTGCACAACGTGCAGGTTTGTTACATATGTATACATGTGCCATGTTGGTGTGCTGCACCCATTAACTCGTCATTTACATTAGGTATATCTCCTAATGCTATCCCTCCCCCCTCTTCCCACAATAGAACCTGGTGTGTGATGATCCCCTTCCTGTGTCCAAGTGATCTGATTGTTCAGTTCCCATCTATGAGTGAGAACATGCTATATTTGCTTTTCTGTTCTTGCCATAGTTTGCTGAGAATGATGGTTTCCAGCTGCATCCATGTCCCTACAGGACACAAACTCATCCTTTTTTATGGCTGCATAGTATTCCATGGTGTATATGTGCCACATTTTCTTAATTCAGTCTGTCACTGATGGACATTTGGGTTGATTCCAAGTCTTTGCTATTGTGAATAGTGCTGTAGTAAACATATGTGTCCATGTGTCTTTATAGCAGCATGACTTATAATCCTTTGGGTATATCCCCAGTAGTGGGATGGCTGGGTCAAATAGTATTTGTAGTTCTAGATCCTTGAGGAATCGCCACACTGTTTTCCACAATGGTTGAACTATTTTACAGTCCCACCAACAGTGTGAAAGCATTCCTATTTCTCCACATCCTCTCCAGCACCTGTTGTTTCCTGACTTTTTAATGATTGCCATTCTAACTGGTGTGAGATGGTATCTAATTGGGGTTTTG
>NW_012118710.1:3073536-3088692 GCF_000951035.1 Colobus angolensis palliatus | reverse complement strand
GTAACCCGACCTTTCTCTCTGGCTGCCCTTAAGATTTTTTCCTTCATTTCAACTTTGGTGAATCTGACAATTATGTGTCTTGGAGTTGCTCTTCTCGAGGAGTATCTTTGTGGCGTTCTCTGTCTTTCCTGAATTTGAATGTTGGCCTGCCCTACTAGGTTGGGGAAGTTCTCCTGGATGATATCCTGAAGAGTGTTTTCCAATTTGGTTCCATTTTCCCCATCACTTTCAGATACACCAATCAGATGTAGATAGGGTCTTTTCGCATAATCCCATGCTTCTTGGAGGCTTTGTTCATTTCTTTTTACTCATTTTTCTCCACACTTCTCTCTTCATTTCATTCATTTGATCTTCAATTGCTGATACTCTTTCTTCCAGTTGATATAGTCAGTTACCGAAGCTTGTGCATTTGTCACATATTTCTCGTGTTATGGTTTTCATCTCTATCAGTTCTTTTAAGGTCTTCTCTGCATTGATTTTTCCAGTTATCCATTCTTCCATTCTTTTTTCAAGGTTTTTAGTTTTTTGTGCTGGTTACGTAGTTCCTCCTTTAGCTCTGAGAAGTTTGATCGACTGAAGCCTTCTTCTCTCAACTTGTCAAAGTCATTCTCCATCCAGCTTTGTTCTGTTGCTGGCAATGAGCTGCATTCCTTTGGAGGGGGAGATGCACTCTGATTTTTTGAATTTCCAGTTTTTCTGCACTGCTTTTTCCCCATCTTTATGGTTTTATCTGCCTTTAGTGTTTGATGATGGTGATGTACCGATGGGGTTTTGGTGTGGGTGTCCTTCCTGTTTGTTAGTTTTCCTTCTAACAGTCAGGACCCTCAGCTGTAGGTCTGTTGGAGTTTGCTTGAGGTCCACTCCAGACCCTGTTTGCCTGGGTATCAGCAGCGGAGGCTGCAGAAGATAGAATATTGCTGAACAGTGAGTGTTGCTATCTGATTCTTGCTCTGGAAGCTTTGTCTCGGGGTGTACCCCACCGTGTGAGGTGTGGGGTGTCGGTCTGCACCTAGTGGGGGATGTCTCCCAGTTAGGCTACTCGGGGCTCAGGGACCCACTTGAGCAGGCAGTCTGTCCTTTCTCAGATCTCAACCTCCGTGCTGGGAGATCCACTGCTCTCTTCAAAGCTATCAGACAGGGGCATTGACTTCTGCCGAGGTTTCTGCTGCTTTTCATTTAGCTATGCCCTGTTCCCAGAGGAGGAGTCTACAGAGGCAGACTGGCCTCCTTGAGCTGCAGTGGGCTCCACCCAGTTCGACCTTCCTGGGAGCTTTGTTTACCTACTTAAGCCTCAGCAATGGCGGGCACCCCTCCCCCAGCCTCACTGTCGCCTTGCAGTTAGATCTCTGACTGCTGTGCTAGCAATGAGGGAGGCTCCAAGGGCGTGGGACCCTCCGGGCCAGGTGTGGGATATAATCTCCTGGTGTGCCATTTGCTAAGACCCTTGGTAAAGTGCAGTATTAGGGTGAGAGTTACCCTATTTTCCAGGTGTTGTGTGTCTCAGTTTCCCTTGGCTACAAAAAGGGATTCCCTTCCCCCTTGTGCTTCCCAGGTGAGGCGATGCCTCGCCCTGCTTCAGTTCTCGCTGGTCAGGCTGCCCATGTCCGACATGCCCCAGTGTGATGAACCTGGTACCTCAGTTGAAAATGCAGAAATCACCTGTCTTCTGTGTCGCTCACGCTGGGAGGTGGAGGCTGGAGCTCTTCCTATTTGGCCATCTTGGGCATGCCCCCAAAATTGCAATTACTGTATATGTATATATGTATGTGTATGTGTGTTTGTGTGTGTGTGTGTGTGTATAATTTTTTCTTTTTTGAGTCTCAGTCTCTCTTTGTTGGCTGGGATTATAGATGCATGACACCATGCCTGGCTAATTTTTGTATTTTTCTGTAGAGATGGGATTTCACTGTGTTGCCCAGGCTGGTCTTGAACTCCTGGCTTTAAGTGATCCACTCGCCTTGGCCTCAGAAAGTGGTGGGATAACAGGTGTGAGCCACCACTGCTGGCCAGTAGTTATTCATATATGAGTTATTAAATTCTCATATAAAGACAATAACTGAATTTGAATTATTACTCATTACATCTACCACATTGCTATTTATTGACTATGTTCATAAATTATACAAATAACAAATCTTAAATATGAAATCAATGTACTCATCGCTTGAATAGTCCTCAGTTCTCCATTTTTTCCTTTGGAAATGAACTTTCACCATTATAGCAATCAGTACACAGAAAATAATAAAGAAAGGAATGAATAAGAAAAATGGCCATCTCATTGGTTTGGAATGGTAAACGTTCTCCATGTAGCGCCTTTCTAGGAGAGAAAAAAATCAAAGATTTGAAAGCAAGCACCAGAAATATAGTAAAGATATTTCTGTATTTTACTAAATCTACCAGAATAGAACCTTTGAACAATTTAATAATTTTAAAATTAACATATTTTATATGAAATAGATAGCTTGAAAACATAAGTGCCCAAAGTGACTTTTGTAACTCTTTTTAAAATGGATAGCTACAAATCATGAGCTAATATTTTGTTGAGGGTTTTTATATCTCTATTCATGAAGAATATTGTTTTGTGATTTTCTTCTTTGTTGAGTTCCTTGTTTGAATTTGGCATCAGGATTATGTTCTCCACATACAATGAGTTGACAGGAACATCCCCACTACCGTTTTCTGAAAATAATATTGCTTTCTTTCAAGAATTTGGTTTGGTTCACCTGTGAAACCATCTATGCCTATAATTTTTTGTTGTTGTTTTTTTTTTTTTTTTGGTGGTGATTTAAAAAATAAACCCACAGATTAAGAAGAAGTGTGGTTTCTGACTTTTTGTTTATGCCCTTTGGTTTATAATCCAAATAGTCCTTTTCACATCTGACTGCCTTTATCAGCCTGTTTCTTGCCTGTAGTTGATTGTGGACCAATGAACATATATGCTACCTTGACCACTTTCAATCTGAGCTAATATAATTCCTTTGAATTTCTCATGTATCAAATAAAACCACAATCCATTAAACAAAGGCCACACTCACAAATTTCTTTGACATATGCCTTTCTCTGTATTGGATCCTGTGAGGCTGTTATGAAATTACCAGTTTAAAATTCTTAGTAGCCTTATTGTTTGAAAGTTTTTATGATGCATTTACATAAAATACTTAGGAGGCCTTTTGTATGGATGAAAGAGTCTCTAAGAGATATCAACTTAAGTTTTCCTGAGATTTTAACAGAGGTGTTTACAGTCAAAGGCCTTGCTTAATTTTGATTTGAGATAAAATTTTATTGCTCTAATCTCAAATTTGGCCTTTCATTATTTCTTACTTTAAGAAACTTGCGTAGAATGAAAATTAGTTTTACTTTCAAACCGATAAAATCCTTGCATGGACCAATGTCCTAGGGAGTGTCATTAATGTTTTTTTCCAGTCATTTCATAGTAGGCATGAGTTCAATTTTCCACATTACCAAAGGCAGCAGTGATGCCTAACAATTTACCACTTCATAATAATGGTTTCACTTTCTGCAACGTGTTTTTAAACTGTCCTTGAATTGCTCACCAACTTCAACATGTACTAAGGCTTCAATAGTTTCCTGCCTTTCTATCTTCCATGCACTATCCAATTTCAAAGCTAAGGCCACATTTTATTTTATTTTATTTTTTATTTTTATTTTTATTTTTTATTTATTTTTTTATTATACTTTAAGTTCTAGGGTACATGTGCATAGCGTGCAGGTTTGTTACATATGTATACTTGTGCAATGTTGGTGTGCTGCACCCATCAACTCATCAGCACCCATCAATTCATCATTTATATCAGGTATAACTCCCCAATGCAATCCCTCCCCCCTCCCCCCTCCCCATGATAGGCCCCAGTGTGTGATGTTCCCCTTCCCGAGTCCAAGTGATCTCATTGTTCAGTTCCCACCTATGAGTGAGAACATGCGGTGTTTGGTTTTCTCTTCTTGTGATAGTTTGCTAAGAATGATGGTTTCCAGCTGCATCCATGTCCCTACAAAGGACGCAAACTCATCCTTTTTTATGGCTGCATAGTATTCCATGGTGTATATGTGCCACATTTTCTTAATCCAGTCTGTCACAGATGGACATTTGGGTTGATTCCAAGTCTTTGCTATTGTGAATAGTGTAAGGCCACATTTTAGATTTCTATTACACAACATATCAGTAGCTAAATTTTTAAAATTATTTATTGCCGTGTAAGAAATTACCTCAATGCTTAGTAACTTAAAACATTCTATTTTGCTCACAATTTTGTTGGTTTTGAATTTGAGGAGGGCTTATTAGATGGTTGTATTTTTGTTTCTGAGTGCAATCAAATTTCAGATATTGCTGATAATTTTCAAGAAGTGAATGAGAGAATGAGATTTCCAGGAATGAGAGAAGTAAGGATTCCAAAATACCTAGATAGGGTCTATAGGAAGACCACGAGAGTCCTAGAATGTTAGTTCTTCATATTTTGTTAATCAATCATACCACTAAAACCAACCTGGAAAGGAGTGGTCTCCACTGCTCATTGGGAAATGGCATGTGTGTGCATGAATAGAAACAATTAATTGTAGCCAATGGGAAGATAAGCTAATTGTTGCTAGTAAAATGGAAATAGCTTGAAAATACATTAATTACAAAGTTTTAAACTTACTAATCTATTACTATATAACATAAAATATAATATTTCCAGATACTGGAATTAATGTGGAAACTACCTATGACTCAAAATTAGAAAAATGGCTCTAATTGTATGTACATTTAGATTTTTATGTCAAAGAAATCTCCTAGCCCTAAGTATTATTGGATATGCCAGTTAACTTCTTGCTTTCTCTAAAATTCATCTAGGCTTTTCCTCTGCTTTGATCAATATCACAGGGAGCCACACTACACAAGTTCCTTGATCTGCTGTCTTCCAGTCAGTTTTTATCACTGGGAATCACTGAGTAAAATTTGGAGGATTTGAAGAGTAAAAATAGCTCTGATATTACTCCCCCTTCCTCACCAGCATCACCAACAGTGACTGTATATTCTCTATACCTCCAGTTCATGCTGGACAGTAACTCTCCCTGTGGTTCCAATCCCGCTATACATCCCTGACCAGAGTTATATATCATGCTAAATAGCCCAGATTCTGATTCTAGTAATACCACTTCTTTTTATTGTCCCTCTAACCCTAAAAAGTGGTAGTCATTTTCTGGGTTGCCTCACTTTTCTCTGATTATCATCTCATCTATGCAATTACCAGATGCCTTACACTGCGTTCTTTCTGTTTGAAAGACTAAAGTGATTTGTGTCTTTACGCCTGGGTTCTGACGGATATATCATATTTATAACACATGCTACATATGTTGTAATATATTACTCTCTGGAAGTGGAAGTAAAACACACATATTTGTATGCAGTTTAATGTCCAAACATAGTCTAGATATAAATTGGTAGACAAAATATCATGTTATTAAATTTAATAAATTCAAATTATGTTTTAATTATATTTCCGATTTATTATTAATACTTACCAGGGAGCCTGGCTGGTACAGCTACAAGTGGAAAATTGCCACTGTCAATACTCCCACCAGGCCATGTATCTGATTGAACTGAGCAATCTGGAGGTAAATATGAAGCACTACAGTGACAGTGCTTTTTGTTATTGCATACCTAAAAGAAGGAGAAATATCACCTTATAAGATAAGCAACTAGATTTATATGTGTTCAAGTAGAATTATAAAATAATATGTATGTCAGATAAGGCCAATTTTCCTATATGTTGTGTATGGTGAGTGTGTGTGTGTGTGTAGCAATGCATTTAGTTTCCTAAAATTAGACTCAATGATTTTCACCTCATAGTATGCTACTTACACCTCTATGGTTGCATTTGTCTGTAGTACAATCATAACCCAAGTATGAAGAACTCACACATCTTTGATTCTTGCAAACCTGAAAAGGATGAGCAAAAATAAGTTAATTGACATGCCATCTAGAGTTGCTATTTGATTAAAAGCATTCTATACCATACCATATTACCATGGACTAATAATTCTTAGCAACAAGAATTAGAATACTAACAATGAATAGTTAATGTATTGAGCTACTATCTTTCCAGCACTAGATGAGACACTGACTATCTAGGAGTAAACAAAACAATAACAGCTTCTTCCCTGCTTAGACTGGGATAGCAGGTACAAATATGAAATGAGTAAAACACAAATAAGTATGTAATAAGTGCTGTAATGAAAAAATTGACTTATGAAAGCATAAAATACAGGAAATGTGTCAAATATTTGAGAACAGTAAAACCTTCTCATTGAGCCCTGATGATAGATCAGAATTAATTGGTATAGAAGTAAAAGACAGAGTATTATAAAAAAGAAATAATATTTAAAATGATTCTGCCTTGGAAGAACATATTGAACCTTTGAGAAATCTAAAGGGCAGTGTGGCCATTCAGTCATTCATTAAATACATATTTGAGTCCTACGTATGTACCTGGCCCCAAGAAGACGTCAGTGAACAACACGAATCTCATCTTGTTCATATCATAACAAAGAGAGAGAAACAAACAAAACACTTGATATTATATGAGAGAAGATATTTATTGGCATGATTGTGTAGAATCTTATATTCTTCATGTGCAAGTTGGCCAAATACAGCAATTTGCTGTATTTACATATTGGAAGAGGGAAAGCTGATAAAAGTAGGTTTTGGAAAAGAGAATGGAAAGGGCAATAGCCTGAAGATACAAAGTTAGAATGTCATTGCTGTGGTCCACAAAAATGATAACCATACAGTGAAATTGAGTGGCAATGAGGATAGAAACCAGTAGATGTATTTGAGATAGAAAGTTTAAACCAGCTGAGCTGGAGTAATATACATAGTAAAAAGAGATGGATGAATGACATCAAGGATTCTGACTTGTTTAATTCTCTTGCTGGTAGTTAAATCAACTGAGATAAGGAAAGTTAAGCATAAAGACAAAGGTTTAGTAATTGTTTTCAGAGATCTCTTTCGACCTATATCAAATAATACTATGTTTCAAAAGAACAAAAAATGTTTGATGAACTCATACAAACACCCAAAGTGACTAATGGTAAGCCCAAGAACATGTAAATGGAAATATTTTTTATTTTAAAAGTTTGCTAAAGAATACTGGCAATATTTTGGGAGATTTTTTCTCTTATAATATAGGATCATAACACACTAACTTTTAAAGTCAGAGAGTTAATCTGTTCACATAGTTTTTGCCCAATATTATTGAGTATGAAAAAATACATTTTTGTGTTGGAGAATTATGGTAATGCATACCTCTGTCTAAGACTTACAGGGAAATGGACTAATGATGGATAGATGGCCAGGTTATCTTGGATGGCTGTGGTGCTAGCATAAAAAGTACTAGCTCTGGATACTGTATACAGATTAGTGCTGCTGTAGTTATAAATCTATTCTGTTAGCATGCTTCCTTCACACCTAACTACAATTTAGATAGAGAAGTTAGATATATAATTTGCAGAGCTATTGTCCAGAAAAAAGTAAACCTAATTCTCAGAACTATTAAATATATTAATTGTCTAGAGAAACAAAAGTTGAGGAAGGGTTGTTGGTATTACTGGTACCCTTTTTCTGCAATGAAGTGTTGTTGTGGTTTTTTGTTTTTGTCTGTTTGGTTTTTGTTTGTTTGTTTTTGCTTTAACATGCCTGTGGCAGAGTGCTTAACTTCAGCTGCTTCATGCAGGAAGTTTCACTAGGGAAAAATAGCATCCAAATTAAGAAACTAGCTAAAAAAAATTAAAATTATTTATAACCATATAGCAATAGTAATATTAGATAAAAAATACAATTCTTTTTTATTCTTCACCAAATTCTCTAAAACAGATTTATTTTTGTTTTGAGATAAGAATCATAATGCAGCCTCCTTTATTGTCATTAGGCAGAATAGGTTCCTACAGAAACCCTCTTGTTATGGAGGGACTAAAATACTAAGTGAAATAAAATCTGGACATACTATTTATTTTTCTTTTTTGAGATAGGGTCGGTCTCAGTCTGTTGCCCAGGCTGGAGTGCAGTGGCATAGTCTCAGCTCACTGCAGCCTATGCTTCCGAGGTTCAAGCAATTCTCATGCCTCAGCCTCTCAAGTAAATGCGATTACAGGTTTGTGCCACCACGCCCAGTTAATTTTTGTATTTCCAGTAGAGATGGAGTTTCACCTTGTTGGCCAGGCTCATACTCTTTTTTTTAAAGGCATAATTGTGCCAGAGATAAAAATCATTTTTAGGTTCAGAAAATGTGAAACAATGTGATTCCACAAAAGCAACTAAAACCGAAGGCAGCACTCCTCCAGTGGCCACCAATGACCAAGCATTTTGGATTTAAATGAACATTTGCACCCTACAACGGTGGCAGAATTCCAAGCAGGTTATATCAAACTTTCAATAAATAGTCTGGGGAGGTACATCAGAAAAATGGTGATATAGGAAACAAAACAAAATCTGGCTGAAATAACATTATAGGAGCTCCGGCAACAGTCAAAGGTCTATAGCAACCAGTAAAATACTGAAGAACACATTGTCCCAGTCAAAATGGTAGAAAATTTTCTGGCATTTTTGTCTGAATGAGGCAGTGGCTAAATTCTCAATTCCTTCCCTCAAACTGAAGGATGCAGCACAGATCTTATTGGCAACATTCTAACTTGTCTGGTAGCTGCCTTAAGGACTGGTTTTTGATTTGCCCAACTCAAATCTCAGATGGAAAGAAGCAGTATAGACTGCTAGGGAAAGCTGCAGGGAGAGTAACATTTGCAGACATCTGGGGCAAGAGATTATGGTGGAGACATAATTGTAGCTCCCACAATACCCACAGTGTCATGGGAGGGACCTGGTGGGAGGTATTATGGTGGCAGGTTTTTCCCATGCTGGTCTCCTGATAGTGAATAAGTCTCATGAGATCTGACGGTTTTATAAAGGGCAGGTCCCCTGCACGCACTCTCTTGCCTGCCTCCATGTGAGATATGCCTTTGTTCCTCTCTTCTGCCATGATTGTGAGACCTACCCAGCCGTGTGGCGCTGTGAGCCCATTAAATCTTGTTTTCTTTATAAATTACCCAGTTTCAGGAATGTCTTGATTAACAGCATGAGAACAGACTAATACAGTAAAATTGGTACCAGGAATGGAGTGCTACTGTAAAGATACTCAAAATGTGGAAGCAATTTTGGAACTGGGTAACAGCCAGAGATTGAAATCATTTGGAGGGCTAAGAATAAGATGGGAAAATGTGGAAAAGTTTGGAACTTCCTAGAGACTTGTTGAATGACTTTGATCAAAATGTGCTTAGTGATATGAACAATGAAGTCCAGGCTGAGGTAGATGAGAAACTTGTTGGAAACTGGAGAAAAGGTGACTCTTGTTATGTTTTAGCGAGGAGAGTGGCAGTATTTTGCCCCTGCCCCAGAAATCTGTGTAACTTTGAACTTGAGAGAGATGATTTAGGCTATCTAGCAGAAGAGATTTCTAAGCAGCAAAGCATTCAAGAAGAAGCAAAGTATAAAAGTTGGAAAAATTTGCAGCCTGATGATGCAATAGAAAAAAAGAACCCTTGTTCTGGGGAAAAATTAGAGTCTGCTGCAGAAATTTGCATAAGTAATGAAGAGTCAAATGTTAGTTATCAATACAGTGGGGAAAACGTCTCCAAGGCATATCAGAGACTTTCATGGTAGCCCTTCCCATCACAGACACAGAGACTTAGGAGGCAAAAATGGTTTCCTCGGCAGGGCCCAGGGTCCCCCTGCTCTATACCGCCTCAGGATTTGGCACCCTGCATCCCAGCTACTCTAGCTATGGCTAAAAGGGTCCAAGGTACAGCTCAGCCCATAGCTTTAGAGGGTGCAAGTAATAGTAAATCCACCGGAATAGTAAATCCACCACCTCCTTAAAGCATAAATTTCACAGGACCTATAAAACAGTAAAACACACACACACACACACACACACACACACACACACAAAGAAAAACAAGATATTTAGGCTAGAAATAGCATGAAAATGGGGCAATTAAACAACCTGCCAGGCTCTGTTCTGTGGAAGTTCTTTACTAATTTCTTTAGTATTATCTGAACTTTGGGGTCGACCTGAATATAAAGCTTATGGTCGTCCCAGATCCTTTCTGAGTATGCATCTTTCCTAGGCCTGTGTGTGGTTTTTTAGTTTCTCAAATACATGGTTGATTTAAAATATATTATTTTTCCAACTCATCCCATCCTCATCCTAGTGTTCTTAAATGGCTTCTTGGTGAGACATCACTTTTGTCATGAACACTGTGGCAGGATATTGCCTGTCATACATTCTTCATCCCATTCACTAACTGTGGAAACTGTGGATATAACCGGAGTTCCAATCAACCATTTTGAAGGCAATATGAAAGAGGGTCACAAACAAGATCTATAGCTAAAAACTGGACTGAGTCTGGATCATTGATGACATAATGGCACCCAGTAACTGCACTGGATGGACAAACTCCAAAATTACTTTGTATTATGGGAAAAAAAATAACTACCAACTATTTAAGCCAGTCTTGGTGGTTCCCATTTCCTGTGAAATTCCTACCTCACATAACATATTTTTTAACCTGTTTAGAAACAATGGAGAATTTAAAATGTAAGACAGTCTTGAGCATTAATTTGGTAAGAAATTTTCAAACTAAATTTAATGAAAGCAAATGTGTTGCACAATTTTTTAAATGACTTACATTTTGTGTGAGAATTTGGAATGACAATTTTTTTATTTATAAACGCTCTTACTTTCTAATTTTCTAAATGAATATTAGTAAAGTTAGTATAGTTTTCCTTTCCCTCTTTTCTTCAATAAGGGGCTTACTGTATTCTGTTACTTATTAAGCCAGAGAGGCTTTATAATTTAAACATGAGACTAATTTGAGCTTGCACCTCCTTATGTATATATGTGTCTGTATATAAGTAGTTCATATTTCATATAATAAAAAAATCTCGGAAGGCAAAAACTATTGATATATATGCATAGCTACCATATTGAATGCAAAGTAAGAAAGATAGATATTTAGATAGATAAATATTCTACAACTCCATATGTGTGTCCATGTCTATGAAAAATTGATGGAAGGTCCTAAAAATAAAAAGCTATTACATCTCAGATATGTGACTTTGATTGATTTTTTCTTTATTCTGTGAGTTTATTATTTTCATCAGTAAAATGGGCATATATTATTTTAATGGCTATTTTAAAATAATTATACCAAAAGATAATTTATGACATTAGATGTATTCTCTATGTAATATGAGATAATTTAATAAAATACAGTAAATGAACAATGCAGTTCTCAATTCAGGTAATACACACATTTCAATGAAAAAAGTACTAAATAACCAAAGAAATAGTCATAGCAATGTAATCTATACATGATTGCAAATATTTTATTCTTTTAAAGTTTGTTTTTTCCCTGATTTTCTGTATTGAATATGCACTTAAATTCTGAGAGAAAATACTAATTACGTATCATTTAAGAACAGAGTCTAGGCCAGGTGCAGTGGCTCATGCCTGTAATCCCAGCACTGTAGGAGGCTGAGGTGAGTGGATCACCTGAGGTCATGAGTTTGAGATCAGCCTGGCCAACACGGCAAAACCCCATCTCTACTAAAAATATATAAATTAGCCAGGCGTGGTGGTACCGCCTGCAATCCCAGCTACTCAAGAGGCTGAGGCAGGAGAATCACTTGAACATAGGAAGCAGAAGTTGCACTGAGCAGAGATCACACCACTCACTGTGCTCTAGCCAGGGCGAGAATGACATTCGTCTCAAAAAAGGACAAAATCTAAAATATTAGGAAATTATTTGAGAATAAAAGACTACCTACCTTATTTGGACCACAAGAAGTTCCATCTTTTACCCACATCTTTTGGCTGTCTTCATGATCACTGGCAAATTCCACAGCAACGCAGAGATGTCCACTTATATTGGCATAAATAATAGTGGCTCTTGGAATTTGTAATAAAAATTCACCTGCATATTTACATATTAATTTTCCGCACTGCAGATTGCTATAATTTATCCATAAATAAAAATTATTAATTTTAATTTAGAGAAGTACAGTAATATAATTTCTAAAATAGATAGATTTAAATAAAGTATTCAAAGTTTGCAAGAGAATATACACAATTCATTGTAAAACACCAAAAAAAAGGGCCTTGCCTAAATTGCCAATAATAACTGAACATTTTAGTAATTATGAACCAAGGTTGGTGCAAAACTAATAGTGGTTTTTGCCACATTTTTAATGGCAAAAGCCGCAATCGTTTTTGCACCAACCTAATATTCCCTAGTTAGCCTGAGAACTTTTTTGTGATTCCTTCACTTTCCTTTGAAACTGAAACAAAATCAAACCCAAGCTCAAATGAATTTAACATCTGTTCACCTTTTGAGTGATTTTAAAAATGAAGATTTCAAGATCACTCACATTAATTAACAAAAATAATCACTGATTAATACTACAGGGTTATCACTATATATATCACATAAGGTAGTATGTCCTACAGATCAATGTGAGCATTTGCCTATAGTACATGCTGCAAACCATAAGATTTTTATTTGGCCCTTGCATCCTGTTTGGAATCTTAAATGCTACCACATGACCATTGCTACATCAGAAGATTCAGGAAACCATGGAGGCAGAGTGACTAACCCTAGATCAACTACATATGTTGAGATAGACAACATATGTTATCTAAATAGCCTCCTAATCAGCAAAATCTCAGCAGTGATGAAAATCTAGATGTCTTCAAGCAGTTTTCTATGGTGTGAACTTTTCTCCCTTTGGTCAAAAGAAGACAATGAAAATGGGCAAACCAGCCCCTGAAGTGGTCAGGCATCATCGAGCAAGGACTTGGAGTTGATAAAAGTTGTTCTGCACTCACAGTGCACACACCTGTTAAACATTAAGTAATTTCATAGAACATCAACTTTAGGCAAAGCCATTCTGTGACCATGAAAGATTAAGAAAATAAGCAAGTTCACTTCATAGATCATGTCTGAACACAGAGGAGAAACAAACATTGTCCAAGCCACAAATTTACTGGACATTCAACTAGTATGTTTGACTATTGCTTCTTTAGCAATTACAGCTTTAGCTTCACTTTAGTCTTCCCTCTTCATATATAAGATTAAGATACACAATCATATAATTATTAATATCTTTACTTTAAAACATCTAATTTACAGCAAATGTCTATTTCCTGAAACCTTCCTAAAAATCACCTAACTCGAGTCCAAATCTCTAGAACTGGCATGCTCCACAATTTCTCGTAATGTGCATTCTCACCACTCAACATGAAAAAACACCCAACTTGTTCAACTTCAGCTGCCTTCTTGGTGGTCTTTGGCTGGAAGGCATTGTAGTAAGGTAGAAATGTAATCTAAAACACACATGCTTACACTTTGAAGGCACTGGAATATAACCAGAAAAGGAAGGACTATATAACTGAGTTTTAAGAATGGGAACTGTAGCACCAGATATTCTGTAGATGTGGCTTTGTTTAATAATTTATGAAAGCACATCCAAGGCTGAAGATTCTTAGCTTGAAAAATCCAAGACATAACTAAAATACAGGCCTAATATCAGTTAGTTGACTGGAAACTTAGACTGAGAAGTAAAATCTGAATATAAATTTCAGATTTATATTCAGCCTGAAACCTGGATGACTACTGAACTAATTAAGCATGTGTGGTGAAGAATCCAGGGAGCACATAAAAAGCATCTCCTGGAGGCATAAAGAAATGAACAGTGTTTTCAGCTCCTGCTCAGAGACAGGTTTGGTTTATAGTTTGAGTCCAACTATGTTAAATCCCTTCCATTACAAAATTCTAGCCTTCAGAAAAGCAAAAGTGAATGCAATTTCCATTATGTAATAGTCATATTATATGATACAAAGTTAAAAATATGCTAAACATACAAAGAAAAAGTGAAATATAACATAGAGGGCAAATAAATTACTAGATATCAATACCAATACTACCCAGACATTGCATTCAGCAGAGAAGCCCTTTAACGCAGCTAATACAAAAAGGATCAATGATGCAAAGGAAAATGTAGTCAGAATAGCTAGACTTTTTCTTTTAGTAAGTGTATACTTTAGCAGTTACAAAACAAATTTCTGTGCATTTGAAACTTGAGTATATGAGGAAGCAACTTGTATACTAAGATGTACTTTATGATACTTAATTAGAATTTGAATTATTACTAAGTTCATGTCTTAAATTCAGAGATTTAAATAAATGAATATGTGCTACATGTATGTGCATATATGAAATGCATGTTCTAGCTCTGTTGACTGAGAAGGTTGAGAGGTAATGAGAAACAGTAGACATGCAGACTACTGGTGCTTAGGTATTTATTTTCAAATACCGTCTTCTAAGAAAAGGAACCAAGGCTCCTGGATAAATAGTTGAATCCAGAACAGAAGTAGAAGAAGCGCAATGCAGCCTATGACATCTTTTCATGTGCTGGAAAAATTTGGAAGTTATTAAAAAGTCATACAGACTTTTGAAAAGGACACATTAACCAACTCAAAGGGATTTCCAATAGTCAAAATTAAGATAATTTGAGAAAGTATCAAAATAAATAATGATAGTAATGTATTCTATCCTATTAAATAAAATAACAATTACTGTGTCTAAACTGATACACATAAATATATAGATAAGTAAATAAATAAAAGTATGGAAGTGACTATTTCTTCCTACAGTACATTTCTAGCTAATAAGGGCAAAGTCAATAATACAGTTAGAAAATCACTAACGGATTTTAAAACTAGTTAAAGTTTGAGGAGAAACAGAATATGCCCAGGGTCTCAATACAACTCCTCCAAAATTACATGTTAACCCCAAAAAGAAAACAGTAATTTCACAGTTGAAAGATTTAGAGAATAATGACTTTATCAAAACGTTTAACCTAAAATGTCCAATACTGAAAGAAAACGGCACATACCTTCAAAAAAATCCAGGGTACAATAACATCACTTCAGTGACAAACACGCCAAAATGTATAACTTACATATAACTATGAAAAATTTCAAAGAAATCTAAATTGTGGGAAAATTCTTCAAATTACTTAACCGATAGTATTTTAAAAAAACTAAT
>NW_012118710.1:3024099-3072050 GCF_000951035.1 Colobus angolensis palliatus | reverse complement strand
GGAGGCGGAGCTTGCAGTGAGCCGAGATCCTGCCACTGCACTCCAGCCTGGGTGACAGAGTGAGAACTCCTTAAAAAAAAAAAAAAAGAAAAGAAAAAAGAAAAACATGCTTTGCTTATTAATTCATGTATTTTAACTTCATTACTAGGAGGATTGTCATGCTTTGTAAAAATTAAAGTAATAGCGTCACTGCACTCCAGCCTAGGGACAGAGTGAGACTCCATATCAAACAAACAAACAAAAAAGTGCCAAAGGACATGAACAGAAACTTCTTAAAAAAAAAAAGAAAAGAAAAGAAAAAAGAAAAACATGCTTTGCTTCTTAATTCATGTATTTTAACTTCATTACTAGGAGGATTGTCATGCTTTGTAAAAATTAAAGTAATAGCGTCACTGCACTCCAGCCTAGGCAACAGAGTGAGACTCCGTCTCAAAGAAAAAAAGGAAAATTAACATAATAGCATGTATAATAAAAATGATTACTGATGGATAATTAATGTACCTCATGAAAATTAAACACTTTGTGGAAAAGTACAAGGGATAATTTGGGTATAGGAGAGGAGAAATGTGTCTATGATATTTATAATTTGAATAAACACGGTCTTACTATATGTTCACGGGATATTTTGCTTACACATAAACTTAATTGTTTGATGTCATTTTCAAATATAAGGTGATAAATAGAAGGTCTAAGACAGATTTCTGAAAACATACTCAGCTTCACACTGTATGTATCCTGAATCACCTATACCACAGTTTCCAGATACATCAGTCTTTGAATTAAGGTAAGAATAACATTCTCTAGGACCAAACTCTGCTTCTGGAAATAAAAAGGTGTGGTTAGTCATATCAAACTTATATTAATTAAAATTAAATAACAAATACACTTAAAATTCTGAAATGGTTTAACATATTCATTGTACAAAATAAGATCATACTATAACAATCAAAATAAAAACTAGATTTAAGATCACACAAAACCACTTCAATGAAATGTTTAAAACTTGAAAGGACTCTGGTATGCTGTCCAAAGACATATCCTAGACATACTCCAGAGTTAACCACTGTATTCAGTTTAGCCTCTAATCATAGTAAGTTTATAAATGCATATCATATCTATTAGTAGGTAGGAAACTTTTTTCCCATATTGACTTATTTGTCCATTATCAGTTTTAGCATGAATGTCTTTTCAAGTCAAACCACTAACCAATTATCTTATGTTTTACATCATAATTTCCTCAGACCAGAAATATATTGGAGTCACAATTGATTCATTTGCCCTCCCATCATCCAATCCACATGCATAATCTGTATAATTTTAATTATCATAAGATCCAGCCTACATGGCCAGGTACGGTGGCTTACACCTGTAATCCCAGCACTTTGGGAGGCCGAGGAGGGTGGATCACAAGGTCAGGAGATCAAGACCAGCCTGGCTAACACGGTGAAACCCCATCTCTACCAAAACTACAAAAAAAATTAGCCGGGCGTGGTGGCGGGCACCTGTAGTGCCAGCTACTCAGGAGGCTGAGTGAAGTCTCACTAACAGAGTGGACAGACTCAAATCTCAGCAGCAACCCACAGATGCTGTAGTGAACTGCAAAGTAACAGTTCATTTTGTCCCAGAGGTCATTTGCAAAGCTGGTTATGGGTAAGAGGTCAAAATTTTAACCTTGGCTAGGGTAGCAAACCATTGCTGGTAGACAAAAAATAGGCTAAAACAAAGAAATAAAGCCAAAATCTACAGATCAAAATGAATTTTAGGTATCCAAGAGAAACTACTGAAAGACAGTGTGATGATACATTTTATGTGCCAACTTGGCTAGGCTATAGTCCCAAATTATTCAATTAAACACTAATCTAGGCATTGCTCCGTAGGTATTTTGTAGGTGTAATGAAGTCTAAAATAAGTCTATTTTATTTAAGAAATATTATCCTAGGTAATCTGGATGGACCTGATTTAATTATTAATAGTTGAAAGACCTTTAGAGCAGCCTTCCTTGAAAAAGAAAAAAATTCTGCCTGTGAACTTCAATTTATGCTTAACATTTCTATTCTGCCCTTTTAATTGTCTTGCCCTACAGATTTCAGGCTTGCCTAGCCAGCCCCACAATCTCATCAGCCAATTATTTACAGATATACATTCAAAATTCTATATACAATAAAATATCTCTGTATCTATATCTATCTACCTACAGAGAGGAAGAGAGAGTGCAGAATTACATATCCAAAGAATTCTGTTTCTCTGGTGTAGTTCTGGTTGATAGAATTGATAAACAAAGGGGTCAGTGATGTTTTAACTTGGGCATATTCTCATTTGTTCTCAGTGTCTCATGATAGATGAAAGCCAGCAGGCTTACAGTTAATGAAGACGTCATATCTCTGTTGGAGCTCTGTTAAAGCACTATGCCCAGAGGCAGTCAATAACTTACCAAAATATTTTATCTAAACTTTCAATTCCCTGGAAAAATCTCTATTTGGTGGCTGGGGCTACTTGATTTGATTTGGAGCTCAGTTAAGTGAAAAAAAAATGAAGAAAAAAAAATCTTGACTTTCAGAGTGAGGTAACATCCCTTAAATGAGAACAAATTTGCAAAATAGACGGCGAGAATAAACCTCCCAACAGTGCACAAACTGCATCCTGGGATACTGGTTAGAACATCCTGCAGCAAGGAGATAAAGGAACATAAGGGAAAACGCCCAAATTGGTTCAAGCACAGAAACCCATGATTTGTGTCCTTGGAGTGACCTATGCTCATTATAATAGTGAAAAAGGCACCCTTGGGTGGAGAATTAAAATGCTAATGAGAAATGTGATGCATGTACTAGCATGTACAGCAATAGCACATGTGCATTCAGGAGACCCCTCACGATATGCTAAATAACAGTGCCCATGCCCACGCTTTTATGAATAATGAATAATCACGTTAGACTCCAATAAAGGGAAATTCCTCAATGCCAACTGACCCTCTTATTCTTGTGCAGCCTGCTCTGATGCAGCTATCAGAGTGTACTTTGCTTTGCAGTGAACTTCTTTGCTTACTTTCCCTTTGGACTTGCTCTCAAATTCTTTTGTGCAGTGAAGGAAAGAATCTGAACCGGTTCACTGACAACAAAGGCATTACTGAAATAATATACATCTGCCAGCAACATCACCAGTGCCTAAGGCTGTGATTTCAGTTGAGGCAAACAAGAGCTCACTGGAAATTTTAAAGGAATTCCTGGAGAGTTAGATGACTATATGAAATGGAATAACTCAAACCTATTGTTCACTCTGATTCAAATTTGTCAGTCGCAAAATGATTAGCTGTTTTTCAGTTGCCATCGACTCCCAGGTTGCCAAACAAATAACCTGAACCTGAGCAGGCTGGAACTGAAGTCAACCACATGCAGAACCAAAATACTAAAATCTAGGTGCATGGACCAAATTAAGAAGCAAGGGGTTGGATGCAGTGGCTCACTTCTATAATTCCAGCACTTTGGGATGCCAAGACAGGAGGATTACTTGAGACCGGAAGTTTGAGACCAACTTGGGCAACACAGCAAGACCTCACCTCTACAAAAAAAAAAAAAAAAAAAAAGTGAACATGGTGACATGTATCTGTCGTCCCTGCTACTTGGGAGGCTGAGGCCAAAGGATCACTTGAGCTCGGGAGTCGGAGGCTGAAGTGGGCTATGACTGTATCACTGTACTACAGTTTGGGCAAGACCCTCACTCCCCTCTTCCCCCAAAAAATGAAGGGAGGAGAGTCCTGTTTTGTTACAGTAAAAATTTTAAAGCTGAGGACCTGACACCGCCTCTTTGCATGACCCAGTCAGAGCCTTTCTCATCTGTCTCATAGTTGCCATCTGCCTATATAACCTGCCCCCAGACGCTAGCTTAAGGAAACAGATTTGAGCATTGCCTTTTGTCTCCTTGCTGGTGGACCTCACAATAAAGCTTTCTCTTTTCTTGGAAGCTGGTACTATTAGTATTGGCCTCTATGCACATCTGGAAGTGAACTCATTGCTTGGTAACAATGTAACTGGATCTAAAAAACTGCACACAGGCCAGGCACGGTGGCTCAAGCGTGTAATCCCAGTACTTCGGGAGGCCGAGGGAGGCAGATCACCTGAGGTCAGGAGTTTGAGACCATCCTGGCCAACATGATGAAACCTTGTTTCTACTAAAAATACAAAAATTAGCCGGATATGGTGGTGTGCACCTCTAATCCCAGCTACTCAGGAGGCTGAGGCAGGAGAATCACTGGAACCTGGGAGGTGAGGGTTGCAGTGAGCCAAGATTGTGCCACTGCACTCCAGCCTGAACAACAGAGCAAGACTATGGCCCCAAAAAATAAAAAAAAAAAAAATTATAAAAAAAAATATATTAAAAAAAAAAAGTAGCCGCACACATACCTAGAATAGTTCTGAGAACAGAGTTTTCTAGTCATTCCTAACTCTATGATGTTTAGGCCCTGCACAAGCAGGAAGTGAATGCTAAGGCTGTCATAAACTGCTTGAAGTTTGAATCTGTCTTCTCACAGAGATACTTTTGGCATAGGTAGAAAACATATAGCTAAGGCATTAAAAGAAATCTGAAAGACTATTGGCAGCCACTAACAATGCGAATGTAGAGTGCTCCTTAGGAAGCACTCTGGGTCCGTATAATGGAGAGAGAAGACTCAAATAAATAAAATCTGAAATGAAACAGAAAACATTACCACTGACACTACAATGATGTCTTGTGATATAAAGAATTGTAGGAGACATATATAAATAGAACAACTGTATGCCAACAAATTTGATAACAGAAAAAATAGATCAATTCCTGGACGCATCCAACCTACAAATATTAAATTATGAAAAAAATAGAAAATTGAAATACACCAACAATGATTGAGGAAATTAAATCAGTAATAAAAAAGTTTGTCTTTCACTCTCTCTTCTTTCTCTCTGCCTTTCTGTCTCTTTCTGTCTCTATTTTCCTTCTTTAATCTGAAAATCATCCACATTGTGGTACCAAATTACCCATTTTCCCAGGAGAACACTTTTTCATTTTGTAAGTTTCTTTCTTTGCATCTTTGTTTTGTTTTTCTTCAAACCAACAGTCATTCCTAATTGTATGTTCATTTTGGTTATTGATAAGTGCCTTGCAATCCCTTTTTACACAGAAATCAGAGTTAGACTTGCGACTTGTTCCAGTTGAGAATAAAGGTGCCCCACCTATCTGTTTCTATGAATATCCTAAATATTTCCTCTGTCAATATTTTTTCTGATATAGGGATGAAATACTGTTGGCATTGTTGCTGTTTCCATATTATTTAGCCAACAATTTTGTATATGGTTTGCACCACGGTTTTCTTTTTTGTTTTTAACGTCAGTGCACATCATGCCTCAATAACTTCAGAGTCCCTGGATTTTCATGAAACTTCCTTATTGTTTCCACAGGTGATTTTGTGCACCTGAATGTGTGTGCCTACATATGTGGTTTAAACTGCATTTATATGACAACTTATAATTCTTTTAGTGTCTATAGTCATATTACTTATTCTATATTTACCAAAAAAAATGGTGAATATGAAGTAAAAGTATAGTTTGTGTTCAGTCTACTTTCTTCCTTCTTGAACTCAGAAGTCCCATAGACTTTAAATCTTTCCCTCTATTATTTTGATGAAATAAATCATCTACTTTTTTGATGAAAGTCATTAACAACATAATGATTTCACTTTTAATTAAATTAATTTTTAATTTCTAGCTACTGATATTTTACTGATTTTTTTCTGGCAGTATTCTCTTTTTTTTTTTTTTTGAGGTAGAGTCTCACTCTTTCTCTCAGGCTGGAGTGCAGTGGCGTGATCTCAGCTCACTGCAACCTCAGCCTACTGAGTAGCTGGGATTACAGGCGTGTGCCACCATGCCTGGCTAATTCCCAAGCGATTCTCCTGCCTCAGCCTACTGAGTAGCTGGGATTACAGGCGTGTGCCACCAAACACGGCTAATTTTTGTATTTTTAGTAGAGATGGGGTTTCGTCATGTTGGCCAGGCTGGTCTCGAACACCTGACCTCGGGTGATCTGCCCGCCTCGGTCTCCCAAAGTGCTGGGATTACACGCGTGAGCCACCACACCTGGACATATTCTTCTCTTTCTATAATTCTTTAGAATATTTAGACTAAATGTGACGTTTTAAAAATCACAGTCATGTATCAGCATCTATTTCTGTTCAGTTTCCAGAAAAAACACATATATGAGAAATCAAATGATAATAAATACCTCTGCCAAATGTGTCCATACATTGTTTATCCCCACTCATACAAACTCCATCTATACAGACCCATTGATTCAGTCCACATGGATGCCCAGTCTGAATAAAGTGGTTTTCTGGACATGACGCAGATGTTCCATTGCAATATTCAGGGAGGTCACATTCTTCAAAGGAAGGCCTACATATTCTTTCTTGTGACATAAACTGAAGGGGTGAGGTAAATGATATTGAATTAAGCAGAATGAGAATACATAAGTATAATAATGATAACTACTTATGTAGGTAATACTGAAATAGTTCAAAAAGCTCTTACTAGACAATTTTCACAGCATGGTCCTTCAGCACAATTTGAACCGGCTTTAAATCTACATGTGGCAGTATCACAGCATTTGGCTCCAATAAGGAAACAATTCTGTAAGGCAAATCAAATGATCTGGAGTATTTTCCTACTTGTATTCATATTGTAGACATATTCATAATGACAACATATTATATAACACACACATAGATGCTTAACTTACATGTTTGCAAACAGAAAAATAAAACCACTTACTCATTTACTTAACAGACATTTATTAATTACCTACTAATTGTCAGACCATGTGTTGCTCATATTGCTAGAATAGGTTTGGTTACACTGATAAAAGGATTCTCTGAAGCCCTGGGGTCCACCATAGTCAAGTTATTGAGAAGAGCTGGCTCTTGTAGATAGAGATAGTTAAACAAGACGTAAAATAAACAGAAGTTATACTTTAAAAATTCTATTGTAGTGACTACTTATTAGAGCCTTCTGAATCTAACATTTTAACAAGTTTCTGCATTTTATGGTATATTGTTGATTTATTTCATTTTTAATTCTTTAAGGTCTGGAAAAATGATATTATTTCTGAGAATAATGAAGCTGTCACCTTTATATCATTCACTCATATCTTATTATGCCTTGTTTTATGCTTTAGTTCATCTATGCCCAGTGAATATGCTTTTAAAACTTCTATTACTAAAGTTAGTAAAAGCAATAGATAAGAAGGCTAAAAGACAATGCATTCTCACACACACACACACACACACACACTGTCTCTCTCTCTCTCTCTCTCTGTCTCTCTCTCTCTCTCTCTCACACACATTTTTAAAATACCCAGAAATTTAAAATAGGATAAACTGGAAAAAGAAATTTGATAAATCACACAAAAATAAATCATGGATTTAGTAGTCTTCATATGAGTTATAGCAAGATACTTACTCGAAGCACAGAGTAGTCAGTATTTTTCACAGCTATTCTGTCTAAGAATTGTCACTCTCATTGCTATCTACTGTAATTCTAGAGGGGAAAGTTATATCTTAGTGATTTAAGCCTCAATTATATAACATTTAGAGAGCTTAGATACATGACTGTCAAATTGAAGAAGAAAGTTTCAAGATGTTTCCATTCAAACCCAACCAAGCAAAAACAAGTGGGTGATGAGGAACAATTTTTTAAAAGCATATCACATATCTCAGGATCTATAAACATACTTTTCTGGTTGGAGGGCTACATGAGTGACTACTGTAGGGCACAATGAAGTCTACTTAGTCTTTGTGATCCTTTTGAGCCTGTACCATTCACTGTGAGTTTCAATATCTCCTCTCCCTCATTTCATTCCCTTTGTCTCTGCTCTCCTCACCTCCCTTCAACCCAGGCACTTTATCTAAGATTTCTGTGGTTTGGGAAAACTAGCTGTTCTTAATTATGTATGTTACAAATCTTTTTGACTTAAATATTGACCTGAATTAAAATATTCAAAAACCACTAATGTGCTCCCTAGGTTTTCTTGCTCCATAGTGAAAGCTTTAAAATATCTCTTTTTAAAACAACAAAGGAATTTAGGTTAAATACTAGGTTTAAATTTTAGGCTTAAAAACTAGGAAAGTCTACACTGAAGAGGAAGAGATTGAACCTACATCAACTCAGTTGTGAAATTAGTGGCCTTGAAAATTTCTTATATGAGAGATTAGAATGGTGCTTGCCAGGGACTTCAGGGAGGGGAAAACGGAGATGACGGTCAAGGGGTATAAAGTTTCAATTCTGCAAGATGAACACGTTCTGGAGGTCAAACATGACTACAGTTAACAATATTGTATCATATACTTGAACTTTGCTAAGAAGGTAGATTCTGAGTGTTCTCGCCAGAAAGGAAAATTTTTAAAAAGCAAAAGAAAAGGAGAAAATAAAATGCTATGGTGAGATTACAGATATGCTAGCTATCTGGATTTTAGTGGGCATTTCAAAATATACTCATACACCCAATCATCAAGTTATATAACTTAAATATATACAATTTTAAATTGTCAGCTATACCTCAAGAAAGCTGGAATAAATAAAGGAAAATTACCTGCATATTCATACAAATCCACGTAGATCTACAAAGCACTGAACCACTATACCAATATATATAAGTGCACTCATTAGTTGTTATAACACCTACACAGCCTCCTGAATCATTTGCAGAAAATTTAGCTTGATAAATTAAGGAAAATGGTAGTTTCACACTTGAATTAACAAGTAATTTTTGCTGCAATTTCAGTTCATAGCCTCCCAAATTAGTACCAACCTGTTTGGTCCCACAGTCACACTCCTCTCCTGCTTCCAGCTTTGCATTACCACACACTGCTTGCTGTTTGAAAAAAGGATCTAAGCGAGGCTGATTGTGAAGACACTGGGACTTCTGCTTTGAAAGAAAATGTGCAAAGTCTTCGATGCTGCAGTTACTAAAGATCTTCACACCACTGAAATGACTAAAGACACATCAAACTTCAAATTTTAATGTAAGGGTTTCCATAAACTACCTACCCTTAGAATAAACCTATATAATAGCATTCCACAACAGACCAAATTCCCAAGTCTGTGAGTGTCAAAGCTTTCAATCTCTGTGCATAAGAAGTCAACTGTGCAAGGAGTAAATCTTTTAGTGGAAGTAAATTACTAATCCATAAAGTTTTATTGGCTCTCCTATGACACTTATTATTATTCATGACACTTCTCTCTCTTGTTTAAGCTCCTATTTTCCAAAGTGCCCCAATTGCTGTTTCATTTGTGCTCTTTCTTTTTATAACTTCTAAGTGCTGGGACACCCCTGCATTAATAAAGAAAATAGGATTTCCTTTTTTTTTTTTTTTTTTTTGAGACAGAGTCTTGCTCTGTCACCCAGGCTGGAGTGCAATGGCATGATCTCCGCTCACTGCAACCTCCATCTCCCCAGTTCAAGCAATTCTCCTGCCTCAGCCTCCTGAATAACTGGGATTAGAGGCGCAAGTCACTATGCCCTACTATTTTTTGTATTCTTTTTTTTAGAAGAGATGGGGTTTCACCATGTTGCCCAGGCTGGTCTAGAACTCCTGACCTCGTGATCTGCCCACCTAGGTCTCCCGAAGTTTTGGGATTACAGGCGTGAGCCAAGGTGCCTGGCCCAGGCTTTTCTTTTTTTAAGAAATCTATATTTATTCATAGGTTATTGTAACCATGTCTATAGTTGCAAATAGCGTCTATGTCCAATAGCTCCGATACTTGTTTCTCTAGCGTTATCACCTGAACTCGAGTCCAGAGTCTGATGTTTTATTCAGTGTTTCTTCTTAAGTGTATTTTATTGGCACCTTAAATATAAATTCCCTATACTCTTGATTCTTCTCCCCAAAACCACCCCTCACAAAGTATAACACAGTGTTTCAGAATGTGGACTCTGTGGCCCATCAGAACAAATGAGTTAAAATCTTGGTTTTGCCATTTACAGGTTGTTTGTCCGTGTAAAAGATTTTAAAATTATATGCGTTTTAGTTTCCTCCTTTCAACATGAAGATAAATGTATTATTTATCTCGCAAAGTTGTGAGAGTATTATACATGTAAAGTACTAAAAACTGTGCCTATGCATAGTTTGTACTCCTAATATTTTCAAATTCACTACAGGGAAACTCCAGCTGTCTAGTTGCTCGGGACCGAAACCTTGAGGTTATCTTATATTTCTCACAAACCCCTTATCTGCCAAGAAATTGTGTCAAATCTGTCTACTCTCTATATATTCAATATGTGTTCCCCATAACAACTACCTACTCACAGACTTTCCGGTCTCTCGTTACAGATTAATGTGATAGCCTACTAGCTCACCATATGCTTCAATTCTTGCCCTTTGCATTTTTTCCTCAAAACACAATCAATTATGTTTCCTAAAAAAGTGGCAATTTTATATTAATTCCATATTTAAATTCACCTATAGTTTCTCAATCATTCAGAGCAAAATCAGTAAAATCAGTGTGATGTATTCACCAACTCATCAGAGTCCTTCTCCTAATCAACCTCAACTCACTCTGCTCAAATAGGTGGATCTCTTACTGTCCCCTCCATCAAATATTCAACTATTTCCTCTGCCTGGAAAATGATTCCTTAGTATCCATGCATGGTTCCCTTTCATTCATTTCGCATGTCTCTACAACATTTATGCAAACAGATATTTCCAAGCTTTAAACTTTAAAATACCAACTTTAAAAATACCGCTTCCTTACTACCCTTTATTCCCCTTACTGACATTTGTTTTACTTCAGAATGTTTACCAAAAACTGAATGTTACTAATTCAATCATTCAATAACTATCTTCTGCTAGTTCTTTTAAAGGTGTGAACTATTGAAATCACTTGCTATAAATAATAGATTAAGTTTAATTTTGTTATAATTTAGATTATTCTAAGTAGTATTAACAATGTTTAAAAAGATTATAATCACAAGGATCTATATTTTGATGGAAGACATTGTTAAAAGGAATGTGATGAGTTTTAAGGTAATAAACTTGATGGTATCAAACTCCAGGCATTTGGATTTTCAAGGGAAAATGTTATTCACATGAAGACCTTGAATAAATTTAGAATTTCTGAACAAACTAACAGTGTTAGTATGACTTGTTTTGTGATCACAACCTGGTTGAACATCCCCTTCAGTTCCATCAACCTTAAATAATGGAGTTATTATAAATTGCCAAGAATTCAATGATTACTACCTAAATACAAGAAACCATATAGAAAAAAAAAAAACTGATAGAAATTTAATATTACTGAGACCCAGGCAATGAAAGATACGTTTACCATGTGTGAACTGGTTTATAGAATATACACTTTCTGGTAATGAAATTAACATTGTCATTAGAAAGTAAAATATCAAGCAGAATTGCATCCAATTAGAGTACTTATTTTGCAGCTTGAATCTTTATAGAGATCTGCTGGATGTTTTCATTCTCTATTCTCTCATTTTTTTCTTGATAATGGAGCCTCTGGTTGTTAGTTGAATGCATGACTTCATTGTACAATGCCTAAATTTCTCAGTTTTTAATAAATGAGTGAACATATATAGAAGTCAATTGATTGACCTAAGATGAGCCATAAGTTCAAGTTCTAGGAGGTAATGAGATAGACATGTTTTTGTAAGCTCCTTTATCTATTGGTCACCTTAAATTTGATTAATTGTTGTAATTAAAACTTCCATTAGGCATATGAGATTATTTTGGGAATGGAAGCCACTGTGTAGAAATACAGCATGAAATTATACTGTGAAATATCACACAATTAATAGAAAGGTAATTTCTCAAAATAAACTTTTCTTTGATTGCAGCCATTATTCCTTTGTGTTTTCTGTAACTTGCAGCAAAATCTAAATACAAATTTAATCCCAATGTAGATTTTAATCAAAATATTTCTTTATCAACCACATTTCAACCATTCATTTTCTCACTACAAAATTACCAAAGTATTTGCAAAAGAATGAAATATTCTAGTGACAATACAATAGAAAATAAAAGCATGGAGCATCTTTTTCCTTAATTCATAATCAAAACATCAAAACATGTGTCTAATATTTTGTATTTTTAGAAAGGAAGTACCATTCGCTAGGAAGAACATTAATATAACCTATATTTAATTGTAATTTTGAAGGAATTACTACAGGCATCTTAATTACTAACTGAAAACAGAAAAATAACACCTCAACACATTCTCTCACATTCTGTTGTACATGATGGAAAGAATCAATTTGAAAAAATGGAAAACAAAGAAAGACAAAAATAAACACAATTATTAAATAAGTCTCATGAAATGCAAAAGATAGACATCTAGAAAGTATATTTTTGGACCACAGCAGATATTAAATCAGATAACAAAAAGATATTTAGGAAATCCACAAATATTTGAAAATCAACTAAACTACATCTAAAATAGCAAGACAAAGAAGAAACAACAAAAACTTGAAAATATTTCAACTAACTGGAAATGAAACACAAAATATTAAAAATGTGTGATGTGTAATTGAAGGTCAAGTTCTAGGAACTTGTGATTAGAAATGCAGAGCTTTAAATGGTTTGCACAAAAAGAAGGGAGGTTTAAAATCAGTTATTTGAATTTTACATTAAAAATTTAGAAAAAAGGATGAAAAAATTTACCACAAACTAAGTAGAAATAAAGGAAAACAAAGTAGATAGGCCACAGGAAAGAGTCAATATGATTAAAATATGGGTCTTTGAAAAAAATTAATTAATTTGATAAAATCTAAGTTAGAGTGATTATAAAAAGAAAGAAACTCAAATGATCAGTATCTGAAATAAAAGAGGGCATATCACAAATTATCCCATTGACTTTTAGAGGAAAATAAATGAAGGCTATAAAAATTTTTATGAAAAATTAATCAATTTTGAGGAAACAAATCATATATTAGAAGAAGAAAACTAACCAAAATCTAAATAGCCCTATATCTCAAAAATGACCAATTAAACACCTTTCCAAAAAGAGTTATCCAGGTCCAGACAGCTCCAATGATACACGCTATAAAACAATTTAGAAAGAAATAATACCAATAGTACAAAATCTCTTTTAGAAAGTTTTATGAAACCAATCTAACTGTGATACTAAAACCAGTCAAAGGAATTGCAAGAGAATTACTACTAAAGATCTGTGTCACTCATTAATATACAGGCAAATATACTTTGCCAATATTAGGGGGGGAAATCCAGCTACACAAAAGATTAATACATTAAAAGGATAATTCATCATTCCTCAATGCAGTTTATCCCAGAAAAGCAAGATTATTTAAACAACTAAAAATGAATAAAATACATTTCAGTGTATCAACAGAATAAAGTAGAAGAAACACATGAGCATCTCAATATTTGATAAAATATATTCATAATGAAAACTCTGATAAATGAGGGTTACAAAGCTTTCTCAATCTGATTACAAGTCTCTCTGTAAAACCTTCAGTTAATGTATTTATTGGTGAAAAGTTACAAGTCTTGCCCTTAAATCAGAGTGAAGCAAAAACAGGCACACATCAAACTTCAGTTTTAAATAATACTCGAGGCCCAAAGCACTACGATAAGGCAAGATACAGACGTTTTAAAAATATAAAGATCAAAAAGGAAGATGTATTTATAATATATAATTACATATGAATACAATTCTCATGAGACTAAATTAGAAGTTCCAGAATGAATATGTTAGTGTAGCAAGGCTTCAGGATACAAGCTCAATAAAAGTTAATCAAAATCATTTCTATAAACTTGTCACAACCAATTGCAAATTTCATAGTCTTATAAACATGGTGCAACTAGAAAAACAATAAGAAACCTATTTCCAAAGGAAAAAAAAAAAAACTAAGGAACGGGCTCCAACCATGATGGCAATAACTCATCAGGCATCCTAACAAAATTGCCTGTTTCAAAATTGAACAGAGAATATTTTGACATTATGCACGAGTATGTGAAGAGCCCAAAGAACTTCTTGTATTTGTGATTTTCTTATCTTTCCCATCATTTTTTTTTACCATCACAACTATTGCAATCATTATAATCAACATGATGAACAATATATCATTATCATCAATGTAAACAACTATATTGTGGTCGAGATAAAAGTTTAATAAATAATACTCAACATTATTAATACAAACGATATAAATGTCATCTGTCTTTGTTTGGATTGGCCATGAGAAAACACTCTAAAGCATGAACTTGATTGTAGGAATGTTATGTGGGAGGTGATTCTAGGAAGCAGGAATAAGGGTGTAAGGATGAAGAAAGAGAGGAGGAGGAAAAGTCAATGTCAGCATGTATTATTGATAAGGCAATAATGACTTCTTTCTGCTGGGCCCACAGAAAAATGTACAGAATATTTACAATATTTACAAAATTTTCCCTAGTTGGTCAGGAATCTGGTGTTTCACTAAAGTGGCTGCAGTTTGCTCCTAAAGAAAGAGTGCATGCCTTTCATTTTAAGACTTCTTTTAGGGTGTGGTAGGAAAAAGGCTGGTTGACCATCATAGATGTCAAAGACCTGGTCCTTGAATGCTTCTTTTGAAGTAAACACTTTTCTGGTGGAACTTGAAAATAAACATCTGAATGTGTTGTGCCCATTCTAAATACATCCACATACTTCTTCCCCACACTTTCTTTTCTTTAAATGTCCAGTTTTACAGCATCTAGATCGTTGACCAAGTATTCAAGTTATTTTCCACAACATAGGAATCTGTGTAGATTCCAATCTCTGACACTTCTCTCATACAAGGTGGAAAACCCGACATATTGTTTGCAAATATGCCAGCATGGGGACATTTACCATCCTCACAGTCTTTAGGTCTAAATCTAATAGGACTCTATATGAAACTGACTTTTAAAAAACACTTCAACTAACATATTGAAAATAGACTGAGGTTTGTTTGTTTTTTCCCTCCATCAATCAGTTTTAGAAAATCCCTACGAGGCTATTAGTGTGTAGTGACTGAGAAATATTGGTGAAATAGATGTAGGTGACATGAGGATCTGGGATCCCTGTTCCCTTATTTACTTGTACTCTCTGGACCTCCTCTAACCAGCTCCCAGATTTACCATTTTGGTCATCAGATAGATTGAGCTTATAAATATTCTTTGTGGCTCTAAAACACCCCACTTATGATAAACACAGTGAACTTCAATAACATAGCAACTTACTATTTCCTGGATACATGCTCAAGGCTACAAGAGCGCAGTAGCCCATTGGAAGCTATAGCAGTCTGCACTGCAAATCTCCTACTGATACTGGCCAGAGATTCCACATGTACGTAATCTACCAGGAATATACTTAGTATCATTGTGTTGAAATAATCACAAGAACCAAAGACAAGGCATCGGCACCACAGCCTGGACCTGCTGCAGTGCACTTTTCACGTTATCTTTTGCCAAAGGTGCCCTTTCAGATCATGTATCAGATCATGACAATCCTTTCATAAAGGTTTGTTTTCTAAAGTCATTCTGTGGTAACCATTTTAGGACAGGTTCCCCAGCCCTGCCACCCCAAAAAATAGGAGCCTGAGACAAGAACTTAAGCACAAATATTTTAGGGAGCAGGAGTGAGGGAATGAAGACAGTGAGATGTTTCCTGCTGCAGGCAATGATGCTTGATTCTCTAACACATCTGAGAAACAAAGAATGCCTCCAAGAATATCCATCAGAAAGACAAGAGGCTGGCTCCAGTTACTGCCTGGTTTCCTTAAATCCCCTGGCTATTTGATCCTATTTCTACAAAAATTCATAATGTACTATAAGAATACTGTTGATATCAGCAAAAAACAAACAAACAAACAAACAAAAAACACTAGATCGTTAAGGCCTGATTAGAATACTGCAAAAGACTTTCTCTCATGACAAAGAAAAAGCTGAACGGCAGCATCTCTGAAATCAACAGATGCTGAGACTTCAGGCTGAACCAAGGCAGGGTGAAGAACAGTTATGCAGACAAGTTCACACTAATAAATACGTTTTGTGTAGTGATCTCAAGCTTGCATTTGGCTTATCAAATCATGCATCAAATTGTAAAATTATACAAGTAAAAATATTGATAAATGTAGTGATCGATCGCATGTGAGAAAGCCAGTGTGACATTTAATTACAAGTGATATTGAGATAAATATGCATCATGGGCGTTGGAATACACATTTTGGTCCTGGAGTCCTCGGTCACAGCTGATAGCCATTATTATTTATTTTAACAACTTAAACGTTCTTCAACTAAATATATTAAAATTACATTAAACTATATATGTAAAGTATAAGTCAGAAATCTTACATTGCTTCTGGATTCATAATGCAGACAGCTCCTGAGCACTGGCATTGGTTAATGTCATCATAAGTGATCTCCATACTAAGGCTCAACAATTGAGCTAAAATAACTGCAAGAGATTCCAGACTTATGGTTCTCGGGTGCTGAGAAGAAAAAAATAGATGTACACGTTTTGGGAGATTATTTTGTTTACTTGGAGAATAATGCAATTATTAAAGAGTCACATGATAAAATGGAATAGGGGCATCTGTTATCCCCAAAAATGGCATCCATGTTGGCCTAATTCGTTATAAATATAAGAAAATTATGAAAAATAAAATCTGAAGTTTTACTAGTATGTAAATGGATGACTCATTTGGTGGTCTCAGACAAAGAAAAAAATATTGCCCCAGGAATGTGTTAGTTATGTCTAACAACAATTACAGTCATATTTATATTCACAAAAGATAATATTTAAAGATAAATGCATAGAAAAACATAGCATCAAATTATGAAATTTGGTCATTACTAGAGGCTGGGAAGGGTAGTACAAAGGTGGGGGTAAAGGTGAGATGGTAGAAAAACACAATTAAATAGAATAAGGTCTAGTATTTCTAGGACAATAGTGTTACTTCAGTTAACAACACTTACTGTATGTGTTGAAATATCTGAGTGGAATTGGAATGTTCCTAACACAAAGAAACGATAAAGGCTTGAGGCGATGGATATTCCAATTATCCTAATTTAATCATTACACATTGTATGCCTGTACCAAAACATCACATCTCCCCAATGAAAACATATAACTACTGTGTACCCATAATAAAATTAAAAATTAAAAAGTTGATTCTTCAAAGATAATATTTTATATAACCATTTCATACATGTATTTATAAACTCATGAGTTAACCCATTGAATTAATTAATATTATGGTAATAATGACTGATAATAAGAATTCTGACTTTTCAGTTGTTTCAATTTTATTGGGAAAATTAAAATACCTTTATAATTTCTCTTTGTGTAAGAGTAAGATGTTTATTATAGTGCATTTTGATCACACTATAACACGAATTTTGAGAAAAATCCACATATCCTGCTACCCCTTCAAATATATCTAATAACATTTTGATGAATATACTTCATGATAGGTTTCTAGGTATACATTTTGGTCTCTTCTGTTTGCCTCTGTAAGTCAATTTTCCATCATTTTCTACCTTGCTCTCTACCCCAAAAAGATGACACACATAGATTATGTCAGAGGCATGCTTTGCCCTGAAGTTTTGTCTTGATTAATTCTAATAGAGAGAAAAGAACGAGATGTGAATGAAACTGAAGTATTTATTACATCATTGCAATGATGCTTATGTCTCTTTGAACCCTTGATGGGAGGTCTACCTTCTGTCTGTGACTCTGACAAAATGACTCCCTTCCCTCCATCAACACTTGGTACCAATTAAAGTTCTTTAATACTTGCATGGAGGTACTGCAAAGGCTCTACATTTTGCATGACATGGATAAATACTCCATTTATCAAATTTCCACATTTTAATATTTCATCTGCTTTCAGAGAGACAGTGTTAGGAAGAAGAAGAAGGAGGACAAGGAGGAGAAAGAAGAAAGGAATGAAAAGGAGGAGGAAAAGAAGAAGGAGAAGAAAGGGGAAAAGGAGAGAGAATGATTCTACAGGGAATAAATTGAAGGATTCAGCTAAATTTCGAAAGGCTAAACACTGTAGTAGTATATTAATACTGGTACTGTTATTTTAAACCACCTTGTTTTTGAGATATTATAGAAAAGGCTTATTGACCAATAAATGCATCTTTATACTTTTCTCTTTTTCTCCTGTTTCCTGTCATCTCTTATAATTCACTAAGATGGAGACAACAACATCCAATGATTTCACTTTAGGCATTTGTATAAAAGCAGGGTTCTTTTTTTCCTTCATGTTCAGTTGCTCTTGCCTTTCCTGTATTCTTACTAGTACATATATTTGGATCTTTCTGTTTATTGTATTTCCTTTCAGAGACACTTTCAAATGTCTTTGATCATTATAGGATCAAAGACATGGTTTTACATTTGAGATGACATTTCTTCACATTTTGTTTGTGATCATCTCACTTTGGATTTCTCTTAATCAGTTTGGCCTGCCATAACAAAATGCCAAAGAAGACTTGATGGTTTAATCAAGAGAAATTTATTTCCTTGCAGTTCTGTGGAATTTCGCAGTTCTAGAAGTCTAAGATCAGGGTGCTGGCAGGGTTGGTTGGCATCTGCTGAGAACTTTTTGGCTTGTACTGGAGTGCCTTCTTGCTGGCCTTTCCTCTATGTGCACATGGAGAGCCTTATCTCTGGTGTCTCTTCCTCCTCTTCTATGGATAGCAGTCCTATTGAATTAGAGCCCCACCTCCTCCCCCCTCCACCATGACCTATTTAACCTTGATTACCTCTTTTCAGGTCCTGTCTCTGAATATAGTCACATTGGAGGTTAAGGCTTCAACATATGAATTCAGGGGGGGCACAGGTCAGTCCAGACTAGCATAAAAAGGTTTTTAAAGATATGGAAAGCAGTAAGAGAGTTTCCTACAGGCCCTTGTTATTATTATCTCTAATTTGAAAGCCAAGTGACAATAAAGCAAAACTATATTTAACACTGAATTTAAAAAAATGTATATTTAGGGACAAAAAATTTCAACAAAGAAGACAATCTTCTTTTGGTGAATATACCTGTTTAGAACCATAGTTTTCAAATAATAACAGCAACAAGCATTTATTAGGCTTCTTATATGCCAATCACCAGACTGAGAAATTTGTAAACAGGTGGGGATTTGTTGAGACTTGTTTTTTCACATAACATGTGAGTATTCTCTATAATGTGCCTTCCATAGAAGTTTTTTTTAAAAAAACACTCTTGTCTCTAATTTTATGTATCAACATTCTATCTATGCCTTTTTTTTTCTTTGATGAACACATATTATGTTTTGTTCAACTCATTATTTAGTCAAGGAACTGGTAAGATGTTCACACCAATTCAAAGAGTATATTAGTCTGCTCTCATGCTGCTAGTAAAGACATACCCAAGACTAGGTAATTTATAAAGAAAAAGAGGTTTAATGGACTCACAGTTTCACGGTTTCACATGGCTGGGGAAGCATCACAATCATGGTGGAAGAGGAAGGAAGAGTAAAGGCACATCTTACAAGGTGGCAGGCCAGAGAACGTGTGCATGGGATCTCCCCTTTATAAAAGTATCAGGTTTCACGAGACTTATTCACTATCACAAGAACAGCATGGGAAAGACTCACCCCCATGATTCAATTACCTCTCACTGGTTCCCTCCCATGACACATGGGAATTACAGGAGCTACAATTCAAGATGAGATTTGGGTGGGGACACAGCCAAACCATATCAAAGAGCATTTGAGAAGCTAGGAGTATATTAATAAACGTGTTAGGATAGAGTTGTAGGTTTTAGATACAAAACTGATTAGTGTTTTAGAGAATAATAAATAATATGTGGGTTATCTGGTCCACCAGAGAGAAATTATTTGCATCTCTACCAGACAAAAATTTGCACATTAACCTCTGCCACCAAATAATTGCAAACAGCCCAGTCAATTGAAAGTCAAGCCCAGAATAGCATTGAAAGGACACTCAATAATCTCTTTTGCCTATATTCAAAGCTTTTCGCTGTTTGCACTCTATTTCAGTAGATTTTTAGTATATACCTACTATATGTTCAGGATCATTATATAATGCTACTAAGATTTTGCTTCATCTTAAGTAATAGAAACCAAATACATATGGATTTCTATTTAAGGAATATTTTGCTGCTTTATATTAATATTGACACATAAATTGACCTATGGTTGTTATTTTTGGTCTGTCTCTTACACTTTAGGGGTTAAAATTTCTGTGGTTTTACAAATGGGTTTGAAAGTTGTAGAGAAAATGCAATCTAATGATCTTTGTCTTTTACAGTTGAAATTAAAACATTTTTATCTCTTTTGATTATTGTCCTTTGGAATTATTTAAAAGCTTGTTTTGCATGGTGTTTTCATACCTTTTAAATAATGTTTTGGATTTGATACAGTTTCATATACATATCAATGTGTGTGTATATATATTTATGGGTATTTCTGTACACATTATACACATTCATATACATATAATTTATGTATACTTATGTGAAAACACGTATATACACATGTATTGGGAAAGTGCATATGTGTGTACTTGTATGTGCGCATGTGTGTGTGTGTCACATGAACCTATATAACTACTACTTTGTACTAGATATAAAATACTTTCATCACTCAGGAGGTTCTTTTCAGCAAGTTTCCAGGCATTACCTCCCCATAAAATACAATCTTTATTTTGATCTCACTACAGTGGTTTATCTTTACTTGCACTTTAGCTTCATAAAAATGGCACCATTAAGTATTTATTATTTTATTTTTGGCTAGTTTTTCTAAAAATATAGTTTTGGAAATTCTTTAATTTTGAGTGTAACCGTTCTTTTAATTTCTGCGTAGTGCACTACAGGATATGGATATTCCACAATATGTTTATGCATTTGAAGGATAAAATGCCTCGATATTGTTGATACTAATCTCCCTGAAATTGATCTAAAGTTTCCATAAAAAGCAATAACAATCAAACAGTTTTGTTGAAATTGACAAGCTGATTTTAAAATGGAAATGCAGAGAGCTTGGAATACCTGAAACAGTCTTGAAGAATAACAGACTAGTAGGGTTTACACTACCATTTTCGATGTTTCAATATTAAGGTAGAGTCCTTATGACAACATGGTGTTGGTGAAAGGACATACAAAAACACCAGTGGTCATAAAAGATTCCAGAAAGAGGCCAGCAATATGGCGAGTTGATCTCTATAACAAAGGCACAACTGTATTTCTTTGGAGGAAAACTAACATTTTAAATAAGTTGTTATGAAGCAATTACCTATCCAATGTGAGCTAACTGATTCTGTCCTCTATTTTACACCAAACACATTTTTTTAATATGGGTTATACATCTACAATTGAAAGGCAAATCAATCAGGCTTGTGTTAGAGGATAGAATAGCTTCATGATCTTAGAATGGGCAAATATTTCTTGAAGGTGTCTCTTTTTACATTAAGTTTGCTCAGAGTATTCAGTCTTTCTTTTTTTTTGTCATGAGTAGGTTCTAAATTTAACAAATGTATCTTTCTGTATATATTTTTTAATAAAGTAGATTATGATTGATTTTCAAATATAAAATTCATCTTGTATTCCTAGAATAATTTCTATGTGTTCACCATGTCATCCATTTTGATATATTGCAGAATTCTTTTTGTTAACATAAATCTCAAATCATAAAACAAGGTGAGAATTAGCCCCTCCTTTTGTATTCTCTAAAGTAACTTACTACAAGCACTAAATATTTTGGAACCAATTTTATGGAAATCATGTGGGCCTAGATTTTTTGTTTGTTTTGGAGGAAATTGTTTTAATTATAGACTCAACTATGCCAATGGTTCAATGGTGATTCAGATTTACTTTTCTATTTACTTGAGAAAATTTATTATTCATAAAATTTTATCCATATTTGTTGCCATTAATTGGTTGAGGATATGCCATCTTATATGTACAATACATGTCCCTTTATTCAACTAATATTTGGATAATTTGTTTTTTCAGTTTTTTTGAAATAAGATACCTGTTTTGGTAGGTTGTTATAAATTGTATATATCAAGAATATTAGTTTGAACTTTGATGATTTTCTTCATTATATTTTGTATTTCATTGATAGCCAATATTATCCTTAAAACTTATTTCCTACTTTCTAGCGTCTCTTAGCTTAACTCACCATCTATATGCTTTTTGGAGGTGGAGTTAGATAATCTACATTTAAACTAACTTTATTTTTATTTATACATTAAAGCTATAAATGCATTACCTCTTAGTTCTGCCTTTTTGGGACCCCATAATTTTAGATATGCTGTATTTTTAATGCCACTTAGCTCAAAATGAGTTATCTCATCATTTTATTTACCAATCTCTTGAGATTTTTTAAGTGATATTTCTATTATTTGGTTCTCATTTAAATCCACAATTGTCAGACACTTTTCTCTGTAAGATTTCAATCATTTAATATTTACTGACACTGCCTTATTTCTCACCATATTATTTGTTTTGGTAAATACTCTACATTAGTATTATGTTGCTCTTTGCTATAATATTTTAGAAATAAATATTTTGATGAAATGAAAAATTATATTGCTAAGGTAGGTTGTTTTTTTCCATTCTTAAATATGATTATGGATCTCTTTTTCCTTTATTCTCTCACATTTGCAGTATATATTTTGAAGCAATGTAATTAGATGCATACAACATTATGATTGCTATCTTCCCCTTCAAAAGTTCATCATAATTACATATTCCTCTTTATTTCTTCTAGAACATCCTGCCTTAAGACTACTGCTATGGACTAAATTGTGTCCCTCCCACTCCAAATTCATATATTGAAACAGTGACCCCTAACATGACTATATCTAAAGGTACATAATTGTCTAATTGTACCCCTTGAATATATATGATGTTTGTCAATTAAATATTTTAAGTTCAGGCACAGTGGCTCATGCCTGTAATCCCAGCACTTTGGGAGGCCGAGGTGGGCGGATCACAAGGTCAGGAGATCGAGACCATGCTGGCTAATATGGTGAAACCCCGTCTCTACTAAAAATACAAAAACTTAGCCAGGCATGGTGCCGGGCACCTGTAGTCCCAGCTACTCAGGAGGCTGAGGCAGGAGAATCGCTTGAACCTGGGAGGCAGAGGTTGCAGTGAGCCGAGATTGCGCCACTGCACTCCAGCCTGAGCAACAGAAGCAAGATCTGTCTCAAAAAAAAGAAAAAAAAAAAATTTAAGTGAAAAATCATATGCTGATTATTCTTTGTTGTTTGTACTCAACCAAAAACCACTTGTGTTGTGGTTTCACATACAAACTTTTAGGAAGGAGTAGCATCAGAAGGATACAGACTCTAAATTGCAATCTACAGCCCTGCAGGATTGGGTGGAAGGGGTGGTGGGAATTTAAACACCAAAAGGCAGAACTTCAACTATTTTCTTCAACATCTCACTTCTGTGGACATTGGCTATAGCTGATTTTTCCAGTGAAATGGGCAGTCAAAATAACTGTGGAGAATAAGAAAGAATACTGGAAAAGCTTTCTTCCAATTGTCGTCACTAGAGAGACCATTCTTCTCTGCCCATGAGGCATAAACTGTCCAGTAAACTATGGCATTTTCTTCTTCCTGGTAGCTAGCCTGTCTTTAATTTAAAAATTTTGTTGTTATTGTTGGGACAGGGTCTTGCTCTGTTGACCAGGCTGGAGTGCAGTGGTGAAATCCTGGTTCCCTGCAGCCTTGAACTCCTAGGCTCAAGTGATTTTCCTACCTCAGCTTGGACTATAGGGGCCTTCCACCATGCCTGGCTAATATTTGTAGTTTTAAAAATTATTGTAGAAATGAGTTCTTACTATGTTGCCCATGCTGGAATCCTGCCCTGTAGAGAAAATCAATTCTGCTCTCCTCTTTGTTAATCAGTGAAGGCCTTGCACTCTCCATGGGAGAGTCTTATGATTTCTTACTATGGCATGTGATGAAACAAACAAGTCAAATTCCAGCATTTGAGACCAGATAACTCACTTAACCATAAGTATAAGCCACATTCTCCAAACTTGTTTATAAATATTGAAGATTAATTTTTGTTGAGCATTTTCTTCATATGTTGTTGGCCACTTGTATGTCTTCTTTTGAGAAGTGTCTGTTCATGTCTTTTGTCCATTTTTTAATGGGGTTATTTGTTTTTTGCTTGTTCAATTGTTTCATTACCTTATAGATTCTGGATATTAGGCCTTTGTTAGATATATAATTTGTGCATGTTTTCTCCCTTTCTGTAGGCTGTTTACTCTGTTGATATTTCTTGTTGTGCAGAAGCTCTTTTGTTTAATTACATCTCACTTGTAAATTTTTGCTTTTGTTGCAATTGTTTTTGAGGGCTTAGTCATATTTTATTTGGCAAGGCCAAAGTTCAGAATGGTGTTTCCTAGGTCTTCTTCTAGAATTCTTATGGTCTGAGGAGTTACATTTAAATATTTAATCCATCTTGAGTTAATTTTTGTATATGGTGAAAGGAAGGCATCTAGTTTTATTCTTCTGTGTATGGCTAACCAGCTAATCATTACAGAAATGCAAATCAAAACTCAATGAAACACCATCTCACATCAGTCAGAATGGCTCTTATTACAATATAAAAGCAACAGATGCTCATGAAGCTATGAAGAAAACGGACTGCTTATACACTGTTAGGGGGAACTGGAATTAGTTCAGAAACTGTGGAGAGCAGTTTGGAGAGTTCTCAAATAACTTAAAACAGAACTACCATTCAATCCAGCAATACTGCTACTGGGTATATATACAAAAGAAAATAAATCAATCCCAACACTTTGGGAGGCCAAGGCGGGTGGATCACCTGAGGTCAGGAGTTCGAGACCAGCCTGGCCAACGTGGCGAAACCCCGTCTCTACTAAATATATGAAAATTAGCTGGGCTTGGTGGTGAGTGCCTGTAATCCCAACTACTTGGGAGACTGAGGCTGGAGAATTGCTTGAACCTAGAGCTTGCAGTGAGCTGAGATCCGGCCACTGCACTCCAGCCTGGGCGACAGAGCTAGACTCTGTCTCAAAAAAAAAAAAAAAAGTTAAAAAAAGACACAAAGAAAGAAAATAAAATCATTCTACCAAAAAGTCACTGGCACTTACATGTTTATCATAGCATTATTTACGATAACAAAGACATGGAATCAACCTAAGTGTCCATAAGTGGTGGAATGGATAAAGAAAATGTAGTACATATAAACTGTGGAATACTATGCAGCCATAAAAAAAATCATATCCTTTGCAGCAACATGGATGCAGCTAGAGACTATTATTCTAAGTGAATTAACTCAGGAACAGAAAACCAAATACTGCCTATTCTCACTCATAAGTGGGAGCTAAACATTGGGTCTACTTAGACATGAAGATAGTAACACTAGAAACCAGGAACTACCTGGGGTTGGAGGAAGGGTTGAAAAACTAACTAGTGGGTACTATGCTTGGTACCTGGGTGATAGAATCAATCATATATGAAACCTTAGCATCTTGCAATATACCCAGGTAACGAACTTGTACATGTATGCCCTAAATCTAAAATAGAAGTTGAAATTATTTTTATCTCCGTTTAATTGATTCATCTCTTTATTGCTTCACTTAGCTTCACTTCATTTGTTCATTGCCTCTGTGAAACTCCAGTAGATATTGTACACTCACACAACAAAAAGGCAAGTTCTGTTTGTTAGAATAGTGATGGTATTATGAAATAACAGCAAAAAGTATCAGTTTTGAATACACTAACATTCTCTAAGATAATTAATGTCAGTTAGGACATTTGGTTCTGTTTTATTCTTTACTTATACCCTATGAAGCATTTTAAGGCGACTGATACTTTCAAATGTTTTATTTAAATCTGGTTCATAATTATGTTCGCTATATAATTAGGAAAACATGCAAAATCTAAGTTTTAGCCAAAGTTAATTATTAAATATTAAGATTATGAAAACTTGAAGAGCACTTTGCAGTAAAAGTAAACTAGTTCACTACCTTAACTTTCTAGAAAGGATATCATGAACTCATGATAGGAAATTGAAAAATTTTTATATGTAGTGAATTCAATGAGCACTTCTTATAGTTTAAACATTTCTATCAGCAACAGTAACAAAGACACTTAAAACAATGCAAATTTTAATATACATAAAAGTTAACTATGAAAATGCATAACTGTATACTAATTCATGTAGCATGATTTCTTTCTTTCCTTTTTTTCTTTTTTGAGACAGAGTCTTGCTCTGTCGCCCAGGCTGGAGTGCAGTGGCACGATCTCGGCTCACTGCAAGCTCTGCCTCCCGGGTTCACTCCATTTTCCTGCCTCAGCCTATGGAGTAGCTGGGACTACAGGCACCTGCCACCACACCTGGCTAATTTTTATTTTTTATTTTTTAGTAGAGAAGGGGTTTCACTGTGTTACCCAGGATGGTCTCCATCTCCTCACCTGGTGATCTGCCCGCCTCAGCCTCCCAAGCATACTTTCTATACATAACCATACCATACCAGAAGAACTCCTCCTGCATAGTTTGCATCACACATCTTCCCTTGAAAGATTGCACCAACATAATTTGACTTTTCTCTGTAACTTAAGTTTAAAAAGGGATCATAATCACATAATTTTGTAAAAATTAATATGAATTTTTATAAGACAAATTTTACATTTATGATAATCATTAATATTTCCATCTAACATTAATGTAGCATAGCATAAGATGTGACTAAATCTTTCTACTTCTTTTAAAAACAATTAAATAGATTTTAAGAACAAATAATGAAAAGTGTATTTTCATATGGATTTCTGTAACATAACAAAGATTTATTTTATGTAGATTTTAAAAAACTAAAACAGAAAAACTGAAGGAAAAAACAAAAAATAATAAAAATAAATAAAATTCCTTAAAAGTAAAAAGCTAAAGCAATGCAACTGGTTAATGAGCAGAATCACTCTATGGACAAAAGTCTCTAGTTATTCAGACAAAATTAGCCTTCCAGAGACATGAAAAAGGCATGTTATATTTAGGGGACAGAAGATAAAAAGTAAAATGTTTAAAACTCCATGTATAATCTTTAAAACTCTCTCTCTGCCTCTCTCTCTCTCTCTCTATATGTATATATATATAGATATATATACATATATACACACATATATATATCTTCTGAATATTGATAAAAGAAAAACAGAGTCTATTAAATAGGAAGTTTAATGTACTAAAACCTTAAGCACAAGGCAGATATATTAGAGATATTAAAACATAGTGTTTCAATTTCTTTGCTTACTTTTTAATTTATAACAACAAATCATAACAAGAAGGCTGAATTACTGTGTTTATAGAATTCAGATGTTTCTCTGAATAGATATTGTGAAAATTTTATGCATTGTGTGAGATAGTCAAGAAGGTGGTATACACTCTTGGGAAAGAAGTAATATGGGAACAAGATTGACGAGTGAGTTTTAACTTCAAACCAATAAACACATTGATATCAGTAATTCTGTTATAAACACCATGTTGTGAAAAATATTTAAATGGTGTATATAAGAAAAAAATAGATTTTTTAATACACATTTATCAACTGTCAGATACTGGGTCAAATTGCATACATTTTCTTCAGGTAAACTTTATATAATGTCAAGATATGCTTACACAAGTAAAAATGCCACATCATGAGGACGTAAAACAAGATAAGATCTTTTCCATCTTAAAAATGTGTGTAATAACTCTTTAGCATCTCCAGTGGTTGCAATTTTATTTTTATCTATCCAAAGCTCCAATGAAGACAGAATAATTGTAATATTAAGTGAAACAAAAATCTAAAATAGAAAACACAAAAATGTTTGAACGTCACAGTTTTTAAAAATTAGATACATATGTTTGAAAACAAATTTATGACAAATATTAAGCAATTAAACTGTAAGTCTGCATTTGATCTTTTAAAGTATATTAGTAACTTTAAAATGTTACTAATAATAAAAGTAATACTTGAGATTTTATAATGCTTGCATTTAAAGAAGCCCCATACCCCCTGCTTTATGTAATTTAAGTCTTTCAGTAACCAAATTAGGTGCATACAATTATTATTATTCCTACTTCAGATAAGTAGAATTTAAAATAAAACTTAATTTCCCCGACACCACACAACATGTGGCTTCATGTAGTGTCACGAGGAGGTATAGAAATTGTTTTAGTAACACAAGAAGTGCGAAAGTACTAAGAAGCAAACACTTACAGCATTCGTCAATCCAATCAACTGGAAAATTTTTTGAGTGACAACAGTTGTACCAGACCCCATATGATTATACTGTAAAACATAATTATCTTTTAGATATAAATATATATTGTTTAACGTTTAATGATTGTTATTGTTTCATTTGAAATTCAATTTGGTGAAGTAAGAAATTATTTAAATTACAAACATGTTAGTTTTAGACATTATTTTCTTATACAAATGATATGTTATATGCTCAGTAAAAAAACTGAAAAATATGAATTGGTATTTATATTTTTTCCATAGAAATTTAAAAATTATAAACATTATAAAAAAGTATAATTCTACTATCAATAAAATAATTATAATAATTATTAAAAGAAAGGTTTAGCTCTAAGCTGTAATGTTTAGATGTGTTTATAGGAGACATAGCACATTTTTGAAGATACAATTCAAGTAAAAGTAAAGGATCTTAAAAGATATACCATACAAACAGCAATAATAAGAGAGCTAGGATGTATATCAGGAAGATATAAAAGTTATAAACATGTATACATTCAAAAACAGAGCCAGAGAATTACACAAAGCAGAAAACAACAGAATTGAAGGGAGAAATAGAAAATTCAACAGTCATATTTAAAGACTTAAGTAAACAGCTTTCAGTAATAGAATACCTGGGCAAAAAATCAACAGACATATTGAAGACTATAACAAAATTATAAGGCAATAAATATCTATAGTACATTTCACTATAAAACAGCAAAATATGCATTCTTTTTAAGTGCCCATGGAACATGATCCAGAAATAGAGTGTAGAAAAATGAAAATGATTCAGAATGTCCATAACAATTTTAAATAAGAACACAGTTGGAGGATCCACATATCTCAATTTCAATACTAACTATAAACTACAGTAACCAAGACAATTTGTTAGTGACCTTTTATTAGATTTACAGATCAGTGAAATTGAGTGCCCATAAATAGATTCTAACATTTATAGTCAATTAATATTTGAAGAAGAATCCAAGAAAATCAAATGGAGAAATATTGTTTTCAAAATTAAAATCTTTATGCTTCAAATGATACCATCAAGAAAAAAAGACAACCTTCAGACATAGTAAAAATATTTGCAAAATATTAATCCCAAAAAGATCTAGTATATAGAATATATAAAGAACACTTACAACTAAACAACAAAAAGGCAACCTAATTAAAACATGCAAATAATGTGAATAGACATTTCTCCAAATAAGATATGCAAATGAATAATACACAAATGCAAATATTCTCAACTTCATTGCATATTAGGGAACTGTAAACCAAAACCACAATGAGAAACAAATTCACATCCATTAGAATCACTGTAATTCAAAAGACACACAATAACAAGTCTTGGTGAGGATGTGAAGAAATTGGAATTCTTATGCATGCTGATGGAAATATACAATGGAGCGATCATTTTTGAAGACAGTTTGTCAAACGTGAAATGGAGTTATCTTATAATCCAACAATTTGCAGTTCTCATTCTTCACACCTACCCAATATGAATTAAAATGCATGGCCACACAAAAACTTGTACACAAACGTTTACAGCAACGTTATTCATAATAGCTTAAAAGTGGAAAAAGTGAAATGTCCATCAACTAATGAATAGGCAACCAAATTGTGATACAATAGGATAGTATTTTTTTTTTTTTTTCAATTTTGGCATGTGTTTAATTTTGCATATTTGTAGTTACAATCATGTTGCCTTATAACATAAAAAAATCAATGTCTCTATTCAGTAAATCATAAAAATAATAACAATGTAAATACTACAATTCAAATTTTAAAAACATAAATTGTAAACAGGACTCCAGTGCAAATATAGGTTATAAATTTGTATGTGCTCTGACAAGTCTCTATGTGACTTCGTACAAGCAGCCATACAAAAAAAGAAAGAGGTGGAAGTACAATAATACATATCTGATAATTGGATTTTACTGAGTGGGTGATCCCTTTATGTTAGTCCCCAGCATGTTGTCTTTTATAACACTTTTCTCAGGTTTCTTGTCATTGTTAAAGCACAGTCACCTCTCATCAACTGAAATTTTCTAAGGGGAATACTAAACAATGACCTCTAATAGAAGAGAAATATGAGCTTCAGGAGGGCAGGGATTTTGTCTTTTTTATGTGCTGCATTCCCAATACCTACCACAATGCCTTGACCTTCATAATTACTCACTAAATATTTCTTAATAAATTAATGGATTTTTCTCTAAAAATATCATCAAAGAAAATCAAAATGAAAAAGCTATCATTCAAAATTGTACTCATGAACCTGTTGCCTTAGAACTTGCAAAGTCAGCTGAAGGTTAATAAGATATTAAGGGAAATTAATAAGAGAATGCAGAATGAACTATTGACAAAACCAATCCAGTAACAATCTTGGGCACTGCAAATATCCGTAGCATACAGTGTTGAAGACCAGGTCCCATAACATGTGCTGTGCAGCAATTTTGTGTTACAGCGCTATATGTATTAGACAGAAGTACTCAACAAGTTGGTCTGTTTATCACTGACAAATCACTGCAGGATTTTGGTAATTGTTATCTTGTTCAGCTGTAGGCTGGACGAGACACATCGCAAACTCACTGATTGGCACAAGGTAGTTTTGTGAATAGCTAGAAAGAGTGTTATTACAAGAATAAAAGAAGTTGAACAGTTAACAATATGCCTCCTATTCTTGCTTTCATTGTTCAAGAAAAGTGAATATTTCAAATATAATCAAGTTGTAACCTTTAAATACGCTCTCTTTAGCATGTGTTATGTGAAGAAACATGCAGAAGTATAACACTCTCCTTTTCCACACTGAAATATGCTGGTTAGCAGGTGCTCACACATTTTTGAAATGAGAAATGGGACACTGATAATGCAAGACAATTGTTTCAAGGGGCTCTCTCAATATAAGTAACTCAGTACTATGTTCAATACCTAAAATAGACTCCTTTCAGGGATAAAATATTGTGATTTTTAAAGTTTTAAAGATAGCAGGATTTCTTTAGAAGATTGAACTATGGCACAAAAACCTGACTTGCTCAACACTTGAATTTCTTTTCTTGGAGGAAGAGATCAATGATGCATTATTGGGAATATTTTTAAATAGCATCCAAAAGTTGTGACAGAATATGAAGAAATATCCAGCAGCTCTCACAAAGTCATCTTTGCTTCGCAGGTTATGTTCTGATCACTGTAAGCCCAGTCACTAATTGGGTGACTTGCTGTGAAAAGAGAGACCTGGAACAATATTGCAGCTCTCTCTGGCTCTCATGTTATTGCCCTTGCCCTGGAATTTTTCCCTATCTTGCCCTGCCCAGAAGATTGCCCAAACTGTGTATGAGTTAATCCTGCCCTTTGAAAGCTGGGTTTATTTTCCAGCTCTACTCATCTGGGACAAGCTTCAGCAACAGGGCTACTTTCCCTTGGCTCATGCCCAGTGCCCTGGTAAGTGGAGTTTTGCCTGCTTTCAGCTTGCTTTGAAATTTTGCTTTTTGTGTGTGTGTTCTTTATACTGTATGGGATGAAAGTGCTTTGATTTTACACCACAAGGGTGGTAGTCAGTGCCCTCCAAGATTATGAATTTCTACCAGTTTTTCTTTGCCTTAATAGGATAGTATTTTATAGTAAGAAGAAATACAGTACTAATCTATGCCATAACATACATAAACCTAAAAATCACTAAGGTAAATGAAAAAATAAAGTCATAAATCATTACATATTGTACAATACCATTTAAATGAAATGTGCAAAACAGAAAAATCTGTACAGTCAGAAAATAAATTAGTGATTGCTTGGCCTGTGGTACAGGAAAGTAGAGGCAGAGGGATTGGGAGTAATTGCTAATGGATACAAAATCTTTTTGTAAGGTGATGAATATTCTAAAATTAGATTATTGTTACTATTGTTTGCACACATCTGTAAATATACTAAAAGCCATGGAATTTTACATTTCAAATAGTTTAACATCATAAAATGTAAATTACATTTCAATAAAGCCTTTTAAAAACAACATCAAAAAAAGGAATTAGAACTTCCAAATCTTCTCCTCTTTTCAAGGAGATCAGTGGTACATCTCTCCACTATAAGCAGGTTATAGTAAAGGGTCTTTTGAAAGGGAACAACTCCTGAAAAGAGAGAGATTAAATGTAATATTTTAATGTCCCCAATTAACACTCCAACCACATATTTTATTAATAGTGCTTTTCCCCCACAACAAAAATATGAAGATACAGAGTTTACCCAAAGAAAGAGCAGAGTTCTCCCCACTTGAAAATCCCATGCATCTAAACACTTTTCAACTTTGATTTTAACAACTAAATATTGAAATATAATTATAACAGTTACCATTTTTTTTTAAAAGAAAAGGATGTAAGGCCTCGAATGGGGTGGCTTATGATAAGTTTCATGTCAATAAACTAAAACCTAAATTGTTTACTTGAAATATCTGACCTTTCAAGAATCAGGGGAGAGATAATAGCCAAGCAGGCCAGTTTTCAAAAAAACAGAACATTCTCAGTAACCAATCAAAAGGGGCCCAGTTAACCTAAGTTTGCATAATAAGAAAGTCCTCTCTGCTTTAACCCATATAAAGAATGTAGCCTGATGCTAACAAATCTGTTTTTGCACTATTGCTGTTTCCTCATTTCTGATAAATTTACCTAACACAGCTTATGTCTACTGGGTGCTGCCTGGTTCACGAATTATATTTAAAATCAGTTAGATCTTTGAAACTCAGCTTGTCAGGATTCTGCTCTTTGACAGTCTTTGAAGATGGTATCTGAAGGAGGCTTGTGGCTATCCCTGTAACCCATGAGGTATGCAGGTGAGGTGACTGCTGGCTCCTTTAGACTTCTCTATCTTCCTCACCAAACCCAGAATTTGTCAGTAAGTTCCTCTTGAATTTCAGCTCTACTCTCTTAGTTGAGCTCCCTGATACTTTTGGCTTTCCAGTTCAAGGTCCTTTTGTGCTGTAGCAAAGCATATGACCTTTGGGTGTTTTGTGGTGATACATCAGACAGAAAAGGGCTGCAGCTTTAGAGGTAAAGGATAGCTGCTGCCACATTCACAGGGATTTTGTTTCTCTCCTTCTTGTTTCTTGTCTTATATGCAAAGGTAAGGAAAATCATTGACTAGATTGGTCAAAGGAATCTCAGAGATGAGCCACAACTTGACTGATGAGCATGGATCAAACACTTAAAAGCTGTTAAAGTGTCTGCCACCTAAAACTAAGATTCCTGTGTTAGGATAAGTTGGTGACAGAATGGGTTAGCTTGACACTAGTGTACTTGCCACTTGCCAGCTTCAAGAAAAATTTCCATTCAGTGAAGAATACTATAAAGTATCATACAACACAACAGTGTAGCACTATCATCTTGGGCTTTTTTTTCTCAGCTCCAAGAAACCCAAGACACAATACAAGAATGGAATCTTTACATTCTAAAGCATCCAGTACTCTATCTTCTGGTATACCTGCTTCTCTTATGCTCAAAATGTATGTTCCTGGAAGCTGTAAATATCTTCCAAAAAAATGGTAAGACCTTACTAAAGATAATTTAGAATTGCAATGGCTTTTATGAGGAATGCTACAATTGCACAAAATCATCCATCTAAGAGGTGCACATGAAAATAAGCACTCCCAAATTAGGCATAGAGAATGGTGCATCTATTTTCATTGATATGAAGTAGTTTCCATAAGACCTCAGGATTCTAAAAGAACTTCACTAAAATATTCATTACAAAAGACTGTAAGACTGATGAAACCCCTATTGTCCCTCTCTTTCCTCCTCTGCCTACTAACCTTTTCACGTAGTGAAATAGGAACAAAATAAAGGTAGATAAATGCCTTGCAAAGTTAGGCCTTTAAATCAATCAGGCATACTTCTTTAACCACCTTTATATCTTGGTCAAGATCTTGAGCTCAGAGCAGTGGTTAAAGGCATCGCTGTTCTAGAAAATCCCAAGAAACCATCCCCAAAGTATTTTCTCAAAACAAAAAACAAAACAAAAAAATCGTGAAAGGATTGCAAGTCAATTTTATAAATAGAAAAAGAATGAACCCAGGCTCTGACTATAAGGTAAGACTAAAAGCACTATTTTTAAAACATTCTGGTCTATGCATGTTGAGCCCAGACACAGAAAATGTTTTTTCTGCCCTCTGTGTTAATAGGTTTAACTCTGAATTCAGAAATCTAGTTAAAAAACACAAACTGTGTTGGGTAGACACTGATATAACCAAAATATGCCTTTATGGCACAATGACTAACTCTAGTCAGTTATTTTGAGACCTTTTCATAAGAAAAAGTTGCATCAAATCTCCACGTATAGGGAATCCTCCCTCCATGCACCAGGACTAAAATTATAGAAACTCTTACATTGGAGAAAAGGCATTGGCTTAAATCTACATAGCAAGCCTTGTATTTAGGTTTAAGATGCTTTTCACAATCATGTTGTCTTAATGGACTTTTACCCCCACCCTTATTTATTTCAGCAGATGATAGTATTTAGGTATGAAGTCTGCATTCTGTGCCTTTTAAATGTCAATTCTTTACCTTATCATACTTAAATGCCATCCCTTTAGAAATGCAAAATGAGGGTAGCCATCTGTAGATGGTTATTAAGAAATGGAATGAATAAAATGAACATTAATTGGGTTAAAACAGAAGTCTTAATGTAACATTATCAAGGGATGGATGGACCAAAGGGATACCTTGGCAACTTCCCTAACATTAAAGAGTGTTAAACAAGTCTGCCCTATTTATCCATTGGGAGAATTTTCTAAGCTAGAAGGCAGAGATTACAATGAGAAATCTGACTTGTAACCACTTGAGGCAATGGTCAGGTAGGTTAATCAAGATAAAGACTGACAAAAGGACAAGGGTCCTTTGGCTCAACTCACTGATAGGGACTCAAAGTCTTTTGCATAAGAGTAGGTAAAACGGTCAGGGCAAAAGAAGTTTCCCCGACTCCTTGATATGGGAGCCTCATGTGCTGTGGTGTCAAAATCTATTGGTAAAGCCCTCACTTGGGCTACAATTTGATTGAGGGAACATAAAAATATAAGGATTGATAGGTTGCGAACTAGTGAATTTCTATTTGAGGGACATAAGTCTGCCAAGTCACATTTCCTCAGACTAAGGAAAGTCTATACAGCCCATAATGTCCTACAATGGGCAGAAATAGCCTCGTCAGAGAAGTAGTTTGATACAGAAGCGAAATGGAAATTTGGAAGATTTGTTGTCTAAAAAGGAAGAGGGTGGGGACAATTGGAAAAGTGGCAAATAAAAAAATCTTAAAAGTCTGTTTTAGCCATCTGGGTGAATAATCTTGTTCCATTAGCTAGAAATATAATTCTGATCCAGATTTGCATGTGCTTCTATGAACTAGTGAGTTTTGTGTGTCACTGCATTAGGCACATGGCTAAAATTTTAGACTAAATACTGTGGGATCTGCTTCTGTGTATGTTGATGTATGCCTTGTAATATATATGTATGTTTGTATGTAATATACAGGGTATTTTTCTATCTTCAAATGGTATTGCTGACATTAATATATGCTAAGGATCTCTATTTAATTAACTTGAAGAAAATAAGTGTTTATATAAATGAAATATTTCTAAAACTGCTAGAAATATGGGAATGAACTCAAATGCTTTTCATGTTCACTTGTTTGTGGATAACTTCAGTGAATGAAAAGTTAGCTAAACCGTGCTGGTTGATTTAAAATAGACAAGTCTTTGGAGTTGTCGGCATGTTCTATTTAGGTTTCCTAATATAATAAGCTCATGTTATCTCTGTATTATGCAATTCATAAACAAGAAAAATAATTCAATGATGAATATCTTTGTTTTGTGTTATGCTTTTGTGTTATACTTTTTGTGTCTACTAAAAAAAAATAGATCCTTAAATATTGTTGGTAATTTACACTTTTAAAGTTTTGCTAAGTTAAGTTGAAGAATAGATAATTATGGACTATCTAGATCATTTTCAAATAAGGTAAATGGTGAAACATTAATTTCTGAACATATGTTTAAGCTGTAAACTCAAAATAAAATTCTAAGGCCACCAATCATCTGAATGGACCCCTCCTCTTGGCCATAGCATTCCAAAGTTGACCTGAAAAACAAGTTCAGGCCATGATGGGAAGAGGGGTGGGGGTAAAACATGCCTCAGTATACCCTCCTGCTTTTCGGAATTCAGGAAAAGACAACAAGCATTAACAGCAACACAGACCATAGTCTGATAAGAAACATTTACAACCTATTCTCTCCGAAGCCTGCTACCTGGAGGCTCTATCTGCATGATAAAACCTTGGTCTCCACAACTCTTAGTTGGAAACTAGACATTTCTTTCTATTGATAGAAAGCACTCAACCATTTAACAATCAGAAAATTTTTAACTATACCTACCACCTGGAAGACCCTGCTTCAATTTTTTTTTTTTTTTTTTTTTTTGAGATGGAGTCTTGCTTTGCCACCCAGGCTGGAGTGCAGTGGCCGGATCTCAGCTCACTACAAGCTCCGCCTCCCGGGTTCACTCCATTCTCCTGCCTCAGCCTCCCAAGTAGCTGGGACTACAGGCGCCCGCCTCGTCGCCCGGCTAGTTTTTTGTATTTTTAAGTAGAGACAGGGTTTCACCGTATTAGCCAGGTTGGTCTGGATCTCCTGACCTCGTGATCCGCCCGTCTCGGCCTCCCAAAGTGCTGGGATTACAGGCTTGAGCCACCGCGCCCGGCCCTCTGCTTCAATTTTTACTGTCCTTCCAGATTGAACCAATGTAAATCTTACATGTATCAACCGATGTATTATGTCTCCCTAAAATCCGTAAAAGAAAGCTGTACCACAACCACCAGGGGCACAAGTCATCAGGACCTCCTAAGGCTGTTACAGGCATGTTCTTAACCTTGGCAAAATAAACTTTCTAAATTCATTGGTACCTGTCTCAGATACTTTGTGGTTCAAAAAGTTTATATACTTTTGGTATCTCGTTTTTATATGGCATAAAGAAGCTAAAAATATTTGGATTTGTAAATAAACATGAAAAATTGTACCGTGAAGAAACACGTTTCTCACTGCACTTTTATAATAATTAGGCCAAGTTTAATGAGACTAGATTTATTCTGCAAACCAAATGATCTTTCTTTATCTTTAATAGAAACAAGGGAAGCTATAGAGAGAAAAAGAACCTGTTTCAGAAATAGAGTATATACACTCATTAGATTCTTTTTTTTCCCTTTTTTCTTCTAAAAAAAAAGGGGGGGGGATACATGTGCAGAATGTGCAGGTTTGTTACATAGGTATATGTGTGCCATGGTGGTTTGCTATACCTATTGACCCATTCTCTAAGTGCTCTCTCCTCAGCCCCCACCCCCAAACAGGCCCTGGTATATGTTGTTCCACTCTCTGTGTCCTTGTGTTCTCAATGTTCAGCTCCCACTTATGAGTGAGAACATGCGGTGTTCAGTTTTCTGTTCCTGTGCTAGTTGGCTGAGGATGATGGCTTCCAGCTTCATCCATGTCCCTGCAAAGGACACGATCTCATTCCTTTTTTAGGCAGAACATTATTCCATGGTGTATATGTACCATGTTTTCTTTATCCAGTCTATTATTGATGGGCATTTGAGTTAGATCCATGTCTTTGCTATGGTAAATAGTGCTGTGATAAACATACGTGAGTATGTGTCTTTAGGGTAGAATGATTTATATTCTTTTGGGTATATATCCAGTAATGAGATTGCTGGGTCAAACAAACCCAAATGAGATTTGGGTTCTAGGCCCTTGAGGAATCTCCATACTGTCTTCCACAATAACTGAACTAATTTACATTCCCACCAACAGTGTAAAAGTGTTCCTATTTCTCCACAGCCTCGCCATCATCTATTGTTTCCTGACTTTTTAATAATCACCATTCTGACGTGTGTGGCATAGTATCTCTTTGTAGCTTTGACTTGAATTTCTCTGATGATTAGTGATGTTGAGTTTTTTTTTTTTCATATGTTTGTTGGCCGGATAAATGCCTTATTTTGAGAAGTGTGTTCATATCCTTTGCCCACTTTTTAATAGTGTTTTTTTCTTCTTGTAAATTTGTTTAAGCTCCTTGTAAATTCTGGATAATAGACTTTTGTCAGATGAGTAAATTGCAAAAATTTTCTCCCATTCTATATGTTGCCTGTTCACTCTGATGATAGTTTCTTTTGCTGTGCAGAAGCTCTTTAGTTCAATTAGATCCTATGTGTCAATTCTGGCTTTTGTTGCGATTGCTTTTGGCATTTTCATCATGAAGTCATGCCTATGTCCTGAATGGTATTGTCTAGGTTTTCTTCTAGGGTGTTTATGGATTTGGGTTTTACATTTAAGTCTTTAATCCAACTTAATTGTTGTATAAGATGTAAGGAAGGGGTCCAGTTTCAGTTTTCTGCTTATGGCTAGCCAGTTTTCCCAGCACCATTTACTGAATAGGGAATCCTTTCCCCATTTCTTGTTTTTGTCAGGTTTGTCAAAGATCAGATGGTTGTAGATGTGTGGTGTTAATTCTGAGGTCTCTGTTCTGTTCCATTGTACTGTATGTCTGTTTTGGTACCAGTACCATGCTGTTTTGCTTACTGTAGCCTTGTAGTATAGTTTGAAGTCAGGTAGCTTGATGCCTCCAGCTTTCTTCTTTTTGCTTAGGATTGTCTTGGCTATATGGGGTCTTCTTTCATTACATATGAAATTTAAAATAGCTTTTTCTAATTCTGTGAATAATGTCAATGGTAGTTTGATGGGAATAGTATTGAATCTATAAATTACTTTGGACAGTATGTTCATTTTCATGATGTTGATTCTTCCTATCAATGAGGAAGGAATGTTTTTCAATTTGTTTGTGTCCTCTTTTATTTCCTTGACTTTTAGTTCTCTTTGAAGAGGTCTTTCACATTCCTTGTTAGCTGTATCCCTACGTATTTTATTTTCTTTGTAGTGATTGCAAATGGGAGTTCATTTATGATTTGGCTCTCTGCTTGCCTATTGTTGGTGTAAAGGAATGCTTGTGATTTTTACACATTGATTTTATATCCGGAGACTTTGCTGAAGTTGCTTATCAGTTGAAGAAGTTTTTGGGCTGAGTGATGGGGTTTTCTAAATATAAAATTATGTCATCTGCAAACAGACAACTTCACTTACTCTCTTTCTATCTGAATACATTTTATTTCTTTCTCTTGCCTGATGGCCCTGGCCAAAACTTCCAATACTATGTTGAATAGGAGTGGTGAGAGAGGGCATCCTTGTCTTGTACCAGTTTTCAAAGGGAATGCTTCCAGCTCTTGCCCATTCAATATGATTATTGGCTGTGGGTCTGTCATAAATAGCTCTTACCATTTGGAGATATATTCCATCAATATGTAGTTTATTGAGAGTTTTTAACATGAAGGGATGTTGAATTTTATCAAAGGCCTATTCTGCATCTAGTGAAGTAATCATGCGGTTTTTGTCTTTGGTTCTGTTTATGTGATGGATTACATTTATTGATTTGTGTATGTTGAACCAACCTTGCATCCCAGGGATGAAACCGACTTGATTTTGGTGGATACGTTTTTTGATGTGCTGCTGGATTTGGTTCTCCAGTATTTTATTGAGGATTTTTGCATTGATGGTCATAAGGGATATTGGCCTAAAAATCTTCCTGATTTAGTCTTGGTAGGGTGTATGCATCCAGGAACTTATCCATTTCTTCTAGATTTTCTAGTTTATTTGCATAGAGGTGTTTATAGTATTCTCTGATGGTAGTTTGTATTTCCATGGGGTCAGTGGTGATATGCCCTTTATCATTTTTTACTGTGTCTATTTGGTTCTTCTCTCTTTTCTTCTTTATTAGTCTAGCTTGCAGTCTATTTTGTTAATTTTCTTCAAAAAACCAGTTCCTGGATTCGTTGATTTTTTGGAGGGTTTTTCATGTCTCTCTCTCCTTCAATTCTTCTCTGAACCTAGTTATTTCTTGTCTTCTGTGAGCTTTTGGATTACTTTGCTCTTGCCTCTCTAGCTCTTTTAACTGTGATGTTAGACTGTCAATTTGAGATCTTTCTAGCTTTCTGATGTGGGCATTTAGTGCTGTAAATTTTCCTGTTAACATAGCTTTAGCTGTGTTCCAGAGCTTCTGTTACATTGTCTCTTTGTTCTTATTGGTTTCCAAGAATTTCTTGATCTCTGCCTTAATTTCATTATTTACCCAGTAGTCATTCAGGAACATGTTGGGGTCCGCGTGTTTTCCTAAACAAAGGAATGAACACACAAGACAACACAAGACGAGACAAACGTGGCGGCCGCCCCGACGACACGCTCTGCTTTATTTTATACCCTCATTTGTGGAATGTTAGCAAGTCGCCAGACACATTGTTGTTTCTCTGATCTTTCCCTGACTTTCTGAATTTCCAAGATGTTTACATGTAAACAAGCCCTCAGGGTCTGCTATTTGCAACTGAGGCCAGTCTTGTAGGCTCCTTTGTCCTCCCTGTTTGCAGAGGAGGAATGCCCAGCTTCGTTTGCAAGAGCGGTACTATAATGTTAATGGGGGAATGGCCTGCTCAGTTGTAAAAGCAGATAGTCCTCTACAGGAACAGGTTGTTCAATTTTCCTGAAACTGTGTGGTTTTGAGTGAATTTCTTAATCCTGAGTTCTAACTTGATGGCACTGTGGTCTGAGAGACTGTTATGATTTCAATTCTTTCGCATTTGCTGAGGAGTGTTTTACTTCCAATTATGTGGTTGATTTTAGAATAAGTTCCATGTGGCACTGAGAAGAATGCATATTCTGTTGATTTAGGGTAGAGAGTTCTGTAGATGTCTACTAGGTCTACTTGGTCCAGAGCTGAGTGCAACTCCTGAATATCCTTGTTAATTTTCTATCTTTTGATCTGTCTAATACTGACAGTGGGGTGTTAAAGTCTCCCACTATTATTGTGTCTAAGTCTCTTTGTAGTTCTCTAAGAACTTGCTTTATGAACCTGGGTGCTCCTGTATTGGGTACATATATATTTAGAATAGTTAGCTCTTCTTGTCAAAGTGTTCCCTTTACCCTTATGTAGTGTCCTTCTTTGTCTTTTCTGATCTTTGTTGGTTTGAAGTCTGTTTTGTCAGAGACTAGCAGTGCAACCCCTGCTTTGTTTTTTTTTTTTTTTTTTGCTTTTTTTTTTGTCTTCCATTTGCTTGGTAAATTTTCCCCCATCCCTTTATTTTGAGCCTGTGTGTCTCTGCAAGTAAGATGGGCATCCTGAGTACAGCACACCAATGGGTCCTGACTCCTTATCCAATTTGCCAGCCTGTGGCTTTTAACTGGGGCATTTAGCTCATTTGTATTTAAGGTTAGTATTGCTATGTGTGAATGTGATCCTGTCACATGATGCTATTTGGTTACTTTGTACACTAGTTGATGCCGTTTCTTTGTAGTGCCATTGGTCTTTATATTTTGGTGTGTTTTTGCAGTGGTTGGTACTGGTTTTTCCTTTCCATGTTATGTGCTTCCTTCAAGAGCTTTTGCAGGACAGACCTGGTGGTAAAGAAATCCCTCAGCATTTGCTTGTCTAGGAAGGCTTTTATTTCTTCTTCACTTACGAAGATTAGTTTGGCTGGATATGAAATTCTGGGTTGAAAATTCTTTTCTTTAAGAATGTTGAATATTGGCTCCCAATCTCTCTGGCTTGTAGAGTTTCTGCTGAGAGGTCTGCTGTTAGTCTGATGGGCTTCCCTTTGTAGGTGACTTGACATTTCTCTCTGGCTACCTTTAACAATTTTTCCTCCATTTCAACTTGGAGAATCTGATGATTATGTGTCTTGGAGTTGATTTTCTCATGGAGTAGTTTAATGGTGTTCTCTGTATTTCCTGAGTTTGCATGTTGGCCTGCCTTGCTAGGTTGAGGAAGTTCTCCTGGATAATATACTGAACTGTGTTTTTCAGCTTGTTTCCATTCTCCCAATCTCCTTCTGATACTCCAGTCAATCTTAGGTGTAGTCTTTTTTTGAAGTCTCATATTTTTTGAAGGCTTTGTTCATTCCTTTTCTTTCTTTTTTCTCTGTTCTTGTCTACATGTCTTATTTAAGTAAGGTGGTCTTCAAACTCTTATATCCTTTCTTCTGCTTGGTCAATTCAGCTGTTGATACTTGTGTATGCTTCATGAAGTTCTCATGCTGTGTTTTTTAGTTCCATCAGGTCATTTATGTTCCTCTCTAAATTGGTTATTCTAGTTAGCAATTCCTCTGACCTTTTATCAAGGTTATTAGCTTCTTTGCATTGGGTTAAAACATGCTCCTTCAGCTAATCATAGTTTTTTATTAACCATCTTCTGAAGCCTACTTCTGTCAATTTTTCCATCTGATCCTCTGTGCCAGTTCTGTGCCCTTGATGGAGACACACTGTGATCATTTGGAGGATAAGGGGCTCTCTGGGCTTTTGGATTTTTTTTCATTGATTCCTTCTCATATTTGTGAGTTTGTCTAGTTTCGGTCTTTGAGGCTGCTGACGCTTGGATGAGGTTTCTGTGGGGGCCTTTTGTTGGTGCTGTTGTTGATGCTATTGTTGCCACTTTTGGCTTGCTTTTCTTTCAATAGTCAGGTCCCTCTCCTGTAGGGCTGCTGCAGTATGCTGGGGGTTCACTTCAGACCCTATTCATCTGATTTGCTCCTGTGCATGGAGATGTCACTCAAGAAGGCTGGAAAGCAGTCAAGATGGGTGCCTGCTCCTTCTGCTGGGACCTGTGACCTTGAGGGGCACCAACGTGGTGCCAGTAGGGTTACTCTTCTATAGGGGGTCTGAAAACCCCTCTTGGAAGGTCTCACCCGGTTGGGTGGCATGGGGAGTAGGACTTGTTTAATGAAGCACTTTGTTCCTTGGTGGAGAGGGTGTGTTTTACTGGGGGAAACCCATTCATCTGGGCTGTTCAGATACCTCAGAACTACCAGGAGGAGAGGGTAAGTCTGCTGCTCCGCAGAGACTGCGGCCACCCTAGGGGCTCAGGCCCACAGAGATCCGGGCTCTGTCCCTGAGTCTCTGGCTGGAGTTATTAGAGATGCTACAGGGAAGCCCTGTCCACTGAGGAGGATGGGTGAGGATTAGACCTAAAGAGGCATGCTGGCCGCAGACTACCACAGCCAATGTGTTGGGCAGTGGGGACAAGTCTTAGGAACAAGCCATCCAGCCTTCCTGGCTCCAACACAGGGAAAGAGCAGCCTGGAGCTATAGAAATGGCTGCTGCCCTTACCCTGAGCTCAGCATGGTAAGCAGTTGCAGTCCCAGAGCTGGGTTGCTGCCCCTCCCGCAAGGAGCTCAAATGGCTTAGACAGCAGGCAGCCTCAGCCAGTGCTGGTCGCCCCTCCCTGAGGAGCTAGGTAGGCGTAAGCAGATTCCAACGGAAAGGCTCTAAGAATCTGCCTGTTCCATGGTTGGGATGCTAGGCCCCGGAGGTGTGGGTGGGTTCACAAGTGGGATCCACAGATTGCACAGTTTCCCCAGCTGGGATGCATGCTCACTCACTGCCTCCCTTGGTTTCCCTTCCCCATGTGGCTCTCGGGTGGACTGCTGCACCACACTGCTCTTCCTTCTCTCCGTGGGTTATGCCAGCCTTCTAGTCAATTTTGATGAAAGAACCTGGATACCTTCGTTGCCGCTGAATGATTCACATGCTTCTTATGGCTTTTTTCAATGGGAACCTCCAAATGCTGCTGCTTCAAGTAGGCCATCTTGCGCCCCGACCTCATTATTAGATTCTAGCTCTGTTCATTGTTTTTGAGGTTTGGTTACCCACCTATAAACTGACCTGAATCCTGAATTCTTCTCATTTCCTCCAATATCTGTGGGTGACCCTTCACACTCACATCTCCAGTTTTCTGCACTTTTCTGACTTGGAATCACTAAAAACGAAAACTACCTTTATTATTGGAGCCCCTACAAACTGGAGCCAAACAACTTCATGTAAATCTCAAGAGAAAATCTTTGTGCCCAATGTACAAGATACTCAGAGAGTTCACCAAAGCACCTGGTGCTATAACCAGGGACATCCTAACTACAAGCTAGAAAAAAAAATAGGCTTTAAGCTCAGATCTGGAAATCTTTTCAACTAGCTGCCCTCTGAACTCAGAGAAAAAAAAAATCATTTTTTCTAGCCATCAACTTTTGTTTCTCTTTTGTTATTTTAGTTGATTTGGCGTAAGGTGACTTTGAGTCAAAAATTGAACCTCTGTAATCAAGAATTATGACCAATTATTGGATACAGTTTTGCTCGTAGGTATTCTAGTAGTCTCTGGAGTGCCGTGCCTCCTCTCATGAATCTTAATGCTTGCTTGCAGCTATCCCCCACACAGTTGATCTCTCTAATTCTATGATTAGAACAAGATTGAGAGTAACAGAAAAGATCAACCATGGATCCTGAAATTGTGATTTAAATATTTCACTCTGAGACTAAATAAAAAACTGCAGCATCATGATGACTGAGAGTAGCACAAATGCCTTACATTTTGATCAAACCGCTTGGTATCACTGGGAATCTGGCAAAAGGTGGAAACTGTTAAAGAAAACATGGCAGGCCCAAAACGAGTCATTCATAATATAAATCCACATGACCATCTACACTTAAGTTGGTTACTTGCAAGATCTGGCCTTCTGAGAAATCAAGGAAAACATGACAGCCAAATCCCTAAATGGTCCAGTTTTCAGAATAAATAGGGGATTCTCAGCAACCAATCAAAAGGTGCCCAGTCAACCTGAGCCAATATAATGACGTTCCCTCTGTTTTATACCGTACAAGCAGAGTGATCTCATGTTAAACCATCCATGTTTTTTGCACTATGCTTCTTCCTTGTTTCTGATAAAGCTGCCTTACAAAAGGTGACTTTTCTGCCATGCCTGGAACTCCTATTTTGAAGACTGGATGTTGCCTAGTTCATTAATTGCTGATAAAAGCCAATTCAAACTCTAAAACTCAGCTGAAATGTTGTCCTTTAGCATAATTAATTTTGGGGATAGAAATAAGAATCAAAGTGAAAATAAGACTAGACTGAAAAGATGCTAGGAGTGGTACTGGGATTAGTAAATACAGATGACTCTTTTAAGGAGTGTTATAAATGAAAGCAAAACATTGACATATTAGCTGGAGAGAAGGAAGATTATCTCTGTTTATTTGTTTTGTTTTGTTTTTAATATGGGAGAATACTTATTTGATGATGGCCAAGAACTAATAAGAATTGATGTGGACAAGAATTGTTAGAGCCACATCCTTAAGGAGCTGAGTGTGAATGTGCACATTTGGAATTCTAGTGTTAGACTGGAGCACCATCTCATTCGTGGTAATGGCAAGGAAAACAGAGTACATGATTAAATATCCAGGCTAAGTGCTTGAGAAAGTGACAAGAGTTTGTGGATGTTTTCTTCTGATTTCTTTTATCAGCTAAATATGAGTCAGCAAGGCAAGACAGTGGAGAGCATAATGACATTTCAGGATTTATGGAACTAAAGTGAGAACATGCCCTATCATTGTTTGCTTTATTGCAGTTGTGAACAAATTATTTGTCAACTTGTATTTAACCAGGTTTGAGGTTTTTCCAGAGAGGAAACTAAAGGGAAAATGGCAAGGGAGTTGCAGGTGTTTGTAGGGGAATGACAGTAATCATGAAACCAGAGGATATGTGATTTTTCAATGGAAGAACTGAGTACATGGAAAGGGACAATGCAAAAATAGTAGAATTGATGGATAAATGTCTTGATGGCATAAAATATTAAAGTCTGGAAATGGGAAAGAGAAATATAAGAGGGAGTATTCAAAGATTGAGAGGCTTGAATATAAGAGTAGGGAAGAGAAATATGATAGCAATCCTCAGGTATAATATATAATGATGAAAGTCAGTGGCTGAGGCATGTTGATGAGCAATACTATTGAAGTAGAGAAATCAGGGAATTAAAAAGTAAGACACTGGAAGAAATACTTATGTTGACATTAAAATTATAAAAAATTATGATATGAGTATTATTAAAATATGGGACAGTCATCAACATGCTAAACACTTCAGTAAAAAATAAGTATGGTAAAATTTAAAAATAGTTTTTTTTTTTTTTGCTTCTGAATGCATGGTATTTTGCATTCTGGTAAATTTCATATCTTTACATGTCTTGCTCAAAGTACTTGCAGTATCTTAGAGTATACTTCTTCTCTACTCCTTGAATTTGAGATGTGTGGAGCAATCATGATTGTCTTAGTCCATTCAGGTTGCTATAACAAAAATATCACAAGCTGAGTAGCTTATTTAAAAAAACATTTATTTCTCACAACTCTGGAGGTTGAAACATTCAAGATCAAGACACTGGTAGATTTGGTGTCTGATGAGGGCTCATTTCCTCATAGATGGTACCTTCTAGTTGTGTCCTCATAGAGTGAAAGGGGCAAACAAACCTTTTTAGTCCTGTTTTACAAAGACATCAATCCCATTCATGAGGGTTTTGACCTTATGACCTAATCACCTCTCAAAGATCCCCCCTCTTAATACCATCACATTGGGGATTAGGTTTTGATAGGCACAGGAGGCAGTCAAATGCCTAGGCAGATAGGCATGGGTCAAGAAAAATGACTAGGGGATCTAAAGGTGACTATGACAGGGAGTAGAATGTTTTATAAAAAATATCTAGTTTACAAAGACAATGAAAAGCAAATTCACAGAAATAAACTTAGAACATGTAGTGAGACTCCTGAAATGGTAAAAACGATAAGCTCTGCAAATCCTTTGCACAATAAACAAAGATAAAACAAGACAAAATTGTCAAAAATCATTTCAAGACTCTGTAAAATGACCAACGGAATACAAAACTTTAAGACTAATTGATTAAAGAAAAACTATTAATGCTATGGTAAAATGATAACAATAATAATAATAATGGGAATCTGTGGCATTTTAACTGAGCTGTTCCCATCTTCATCGCTAGCTCTAGCCTGTGGCAATTCTACCATAACAGTTCAATCCAGGAATCTAATGGTTTCCCTATTAAAGTATAATGACATGATTTGAAGCTGACAGATGGGAGTCCACATGCTCAGGTACATTGTCAAAAACAATAGTTATCTGTGGCAAATGAATAGGGAAGGCCAACATCACGTCTAAACATAGATTGTGAAACTGATGATTTTAAGCAACAGACCAGAAGATTAGCCAGAAACATAACATGAAATTGTGGACAATACAACAGCCATAATGGTCTCAAAAGCACCCATATAGTCATGGTAGTCAGGAATATTCCATGTATATACAAGGTAGCATCCATGCTCAGGGGAAATTGGAAAGGGCCAAGCTATGCACAAATTCATGGTTGACTCACTGGTAGGGCAGATGGGAGTAAGTCCTACAGAAAGTAAAGTTTGCCTGAGTGAAAATTGCCTGGATATTGAATGCTTTTTCCAACGCAAATGCAAATCCATTGACAAAGAGTGGAAGCTTTATTTTCTCAAGTTGTTGGAACATAGACTCTGACCAGTCACTGACCACTAAGATATGCCAACCCAAGGACAACCACTAGGAATCCAGGCTCAAAAAATGAAAACGGGGTTAAAAAAAAATGCAAAGATATCAGTGATGACACACTGCTAAAGAGGCAGAATCGTCAGAATTGCTCCAGCAAAGCACTAAACAAACAAACAATGGAAGAATAGAAACAACGATTTCAGAATTCAGAATTGCCCAACTGTATTATATTAAAAATGTC
>NW_012118710.1:3016633-3023991 GCF_000951035.1 Colobus angolensis palliatus | reverse complement strand
GCACTCCAGCCTGGGCGACAGAGCGAGACTCCGTCTCAAAAAAATAAAAATAGAAAAATAAAAAAATAAAGCATATATTATATAAAAATATAAATATAATGCAGGTAATATAAACTGTGTTCTAGTGTTTTGTGGGAGGTAAAACTTGTGAGTGATAAAATAAGATATTTAATTGAGAAGATTTCCAAGAAAATGTTAGAGCAATGGGTGGCATGGTACCTCCTGACTGTTACCTTGAAATACAAAATGATAGAGATAAATTCAAGAGAAACTGTAAAGCAAAGAGGAACCAAAAGTTGAAGATTTGGAGATTTCCTGCCTATCTTTGTTGTAAAGATTGTTCTGAGGAGAACACTGAGGAAATGGCTGCACAGTCATTTGATAAAAACCTTATGGGATTATATGAGTGAAAACACTGCCTATTTTAACTGAAGGGGATACAGACAGGACACAATGAAGGAGGGCTGCCAGATTTTTTAGATTTGACAGGATGGAACGATAGATCTGAAATGAGCTGAAAATGAGCACTATTATTCAAGAAGAGGAAAAGATAGCCTGAAGGTGATTCAGAGATAATCAGAGCCACTGCCTTAATTTCCACAGTTTGGATGGCCTCTGCCTGTAGCCTTGCTGGCAGGACCACCCAATGACCCCAACCATGGAAGTGACACTGCTCTCCCAGTAGACCTGGAAAAGTGGCACCAAGCCAAAGAGCATTATTCTTGAAGCTTACAATCTAAATAAATTTGTCTTGCTAGACTTTCAGACTTGCTTGGAAGCCATGGCCCTTTGCTTCTTTCCTGTTTCTCCCTGTGGAACACAAAGTTCTTCTTATCAGGTTTCATAGCTGGAGGAGAATTTTACCTCAGTATGAATTGTACATCCTGTCTCACCCATGACAGATTGAGATGATATTTAGATGAGACTTTGGACTTTAAATGTTAGAGTTGGAGCTGTTAGGATGGAATGAACAAATTTTGTTTGTGAGAAGGACATGAATATGGGGAAGTGAGGGATGGAGTGCTATGGAGTAAATGATCTCTCTCCAAAATTTCATATTTTGAAACCCTGATCCCCATTGTGACAGTATTTGGAAATGGTATCTTTGGGATATCATAAGGTTTCCATGAGTCATGGGGTGGGCCCCTCATTATGAGATTAGTGCCCTTATGGGAAGAGATACTAGAGAGCTTGCTTTGTGGTGGCCATCCGTAGGCTAGGAAGAGAGCCCTCTCCAGAATGTAACCATGCTGCTACCCTGATCTCAGATTTCCAACATCCAGAATAAATATAGTGCACTATATATACAAAGGAAACCTAAGAAAAACGTTAGTAAGCTGAAGTCAGAAATATAAAAATGATTATGCACCATGATCAAGTGGAACTTTAATGTCAGACACTTAATATAATGACCAAAAATTCCCACAGTCATCTGAACAGACACAGAATATACATTTCACAAAACCCAGCACCTACTCATGAGAAAAATAACAATAACAACAACAACACTGCAGCTAATATTTATTACCACATTAAATGGGGAGTCTATGACTTTCCCACAAACATTAAAACTACAACACAAGTCCTCTCTCAACTTACATTTAAACATTGTCCTGGAGATTCCAGCAAAGGTAATATTGCAAGAAAATAAATAAAAAGGCTTCACATTGGAAAGGTTAAAACAAAGTTATGTTTTATCACAAAATGATCCTGTATGCAGAAAGTCTTAAGGAATACACACAAACACACACACACACACAGAGAATTACAAGTAATGAACATTTTTTGCAAAAATCACAAGATACAAGATCAGATAACTTTTTTTACACTACCAAATGAACAATCAAAATGAAAACATGAAAAGTAATCATATTAGAAACAAGATTAGGAAATATGAATAGATTTAACAAAAAGCAAAAGACTCATATACTGAAAAACTACCAAATATTGCTGAGAGAAATCAAAGAAGATCTAAATAGTGGGGTGGACATATGATGATCATGGATTACAGTATTCAAAATTGTTAAAATAAATATCCTTTCCAAATTGATCTATAGAATTAACACAGTATCTATCAAAATACAATCATCCTTTTTGCAGAAATAGATAAGGTGGTCTTAAATGGAAATTCAAAAGACACAGAATTGCTAAATATTTTTTAAAAAATAAAGAAAAATTTGGCCAGGTGCGGTGGCTCATGCCTGTGATCCCAGCACTTTGGGAGGCCAAGGCAGGTGGATCATGAGGTCAAAAGATCGAGACCATCCTGGCCAACATGGTGAAACCCCATTTCTACTAAAAATACAAAAATTAGCTGGGTGTGGTGGTGTGCGCCTGTAGTCCCAGCTACTTGGAAGGCTAAGGCAGAAGGATCTCTTGAACCCAGGAGGCAGAGGTTACAGTGAGCCGAGATTGTGCCACTGCAATCCAGACTGGTGACAGAATGAGACTCTGTCTCAAAAATAAAATAAAATAAAATGAAGTAAAATAAAATAAAAGTTGTAGGAGAGGATATGAAGAAATAGGAGTGCTTTTACACTGTTGGTGGGAGTGTAAATTGGATCAACCATTGTGGAAGACAGTGTGGCGATTCCTCAAGGATCTAGAACTAGAATTACCATTTGACCCAGCCATCCCATTGCTGGGTATATACCCAAAGGATTATAAATCATGCACACATATGTTTATTGTGGCACTATTCACAATAACAAAGACTTGGTGCAAACCCAAATGTCCATCAATGATAGACTGGATTAAGAAAATGTGGCATGTATACACCGTGGAATACTATGCAGCCATAAAAAAGGATGAGTTCGTGTCCTTTGCAGGGACATGGATAAAGCTGGAAACCATCCTTGTGAGCAAACTATTACAAGGACAGAAAACCAAACACTGCATGTTCTCACTCATAGATGGGAATTGAACAATGAGATCACTTGGACCCAGGGAGGGGAACATCACACACTAGGGCTTGTCGGGGGGTAGGGGGTCTGGGGGAGGGATAGCATTAGGAGAAATACCTAATGTAAATGATGACATAATGGGTCCAGCAAACCAACATGGCACATGTATACCTATATATCAAACCTGCACATTGTGCACATGTATCCCAGAACTTAAAGTAGAATTAAAAGAAAAAGTTGTAGGACTTAGATTTTCTGATTTCAAAAATTTCTGCAAATCTAGAATATTCAAGTGACGATATTCAAGTACTGGTGCTTTCACAGACATACTGATCAGTGAAAATAGAATTCAGAATCCAGAAATAAATGCTCAAATAAATATTGATTACCAGTTGATTATAGACAAAGGTGCAAGGCATTTCCCTGGGGAAATGATAACATTTTGAACAACTGGTCTTGTTCTAATTAGTTTTACACATGCAAAAAGATTAATTTAGAACCATATTTCACACTATACACAATAATTAAATGGGACTTATGCCTTTATATTTGCAAATATTTCCTAGTAAAAATTTTCTAGTAAAAATATTTGCAAATATTTTCAGTTGAAAAATCTGTGTATACAATATATGAGGGACATTTATATTTTAATATTAAGGCAAACAATAAGATTAAGAAATAGGCAAAATATTTGAATAGACATTTCACAAAAGAACATAGATCTATGGTTAATACACATATGAAAAGATGCTCAGCATTGTGAGTCATTAGAGATATACAAATTAAAACCATAATGTGATAGTAGTCAATGTCCACTAGAATGATTATAAACAAAGGGACAAAAACAAGTATTAGCAAAGATGTAAAGTGATTAAAACGCTCATATATTGCTGTTGGTAACAGAAAATGGTAGAGCCACTTGCAAAGCATTTTGTTCACTGTGTGCAATTCCCCCCACAGCAAAGAACCTGGTAAGACAATACGGACCTCCTTTTAAATATGAAAGGACTGGACATTTGAATAAAATGTTTAACATTAAATGTAGGTGCTGAAAACAAGGATATAATACTGAAAGGGTCTATGTTGAGAGCTGATGTACTGAAATAAAATTTTAATACTGTCTTCAGGGAGGCAAAGAAGATTTTGAATGCATGAAACAAGAATAGAAAGTTCAGGAATGAATATAGAGAAACACAATGCAAAACTCCAAAACACATTAAGAAAACTTCATATATTTTTCATGATAAAGTTGGAAATTTGTCTATAAAATAGAGGGAAAAATGGAAAAAAAAAGAAAATAAAGTTATTTTAGGAGTTCTTAATTTCAAATAATTGTAATTTAATTTTGTGAGGAAATCTTGAAAGACATAACATTTTGAATGATTAAAAATAAACTTATTGGTCGGGTGCAGTAGCTCACACCTGTAATCCCAGCACTTTGGGAGGATGAGGTGGGTGGATCACCTGAGGTCAGGAGCTCAAGACCAGCCTGGCCAACATGGTGAAATGCCGTCTCTACAAAAATACAAAAAAAAAAAAAAAAAAAAAATTAGCCAGGCATGATGACAGGTGCCTGTAATTCCAGCTACTAGGGAGGCTGAAGTAGGAGAATCGCTTGAACCTGGGAAGCAGAGGGTGCAGCAAGCCAAGATTATGCCATTGCACTCCAGCCTGTGCGACAAAGTGGGACTCCATCTCAAAAAAATAAATAAATAAAAATAAAATAAATAAATAAATAATAAACGTTTTGATCACTTATTTTACCCAAGTTTACAACATTTATCATTAAAATACTTCATCACCACCTTTCATCCCCAGTATAAGCCATTATTTTCCTGTCTACCAAAAAAATGTACAGATGGGAAACTTTTATTTCTTTTTAAATAATATCCGAAATGTCAAGCATTATTTTTAAAATTCAGTATGGTTCTAGAACACATACAAGTTTCTATAATAATTCTAAAACTATTTGTAAACTATTATAGAGGTAGCAACTACTTTCTTTACATCACTATTCATAAAATTAAACTCTATATAAAATTTTATTCTCAATTTACTCCTGATACTAATAAAGTGCATTAACGTAGAGCTAAGGCAAAATCATCATTAATTCTTTTCTGTTAAAAGTTTATTCCAAATTATTATTACAATCCCTCATTACAAATATTAAATGACATAAATAAATCAGAATATACTTACCAATTGTTTTTCAACTACAACATGCATTTCTATATACTTTGCAAAATCTTTCTGCGGCTGAAAAAATCCACAAATTTTACATCAAAACTACAGAATTACTTAAGTATTTTTAGTGCATATCACTACTATTAATGAACTAAATATTAAAAAAAACACAGTTTAGAAATAAAACCAGATAATATAAGCAACACTAGATATCACAAAATCTTTTTCATCTATTTGTCACTTTTCTGAACCTAATCAATTATTTAATTTACTTGGGAAACAACTTTCCTCTATCTTCCATTCTCCATATTTTCATTGGTTCCAAGCTATTCATATTATTCTCTCTTTTACCAGGACCGCCTTACAAGAGCTCCTGAAGGAAGCACTAAACATGGAAAGGAACAACTGGTACCAGCCACTGTAAAACACGCCAAATTGTAAAGACCACTGATGCTAGGAAGAAACTGCATAAATTAATGGGAAAAATAACCAGCTAACATCATAATGACAGTATCAAATTCACACATAACAATATTAACCTTAAATGTAAGTGGGATAAATGCTCCAATTAAAAGACACAGACTGGCAAATTGGATAAAGAGTCAAGATCCATCAGTGTGCTGTATTCAGGAGACCATCTCATGTGCAGAGACACACATAGGCTCAAAATAAAGGATGGAGGAAGATCTATCAAGCAAAAGGAAAACAAAACAAAACAGCAGGGGTTGCAATCAGGTCTCTGATAAAACAGACTTTAAACCAACAAAGATCAAAAGAGACAAAGAAGGCCATTATGTAATGGTAAAGAGATCAACAAGAAGAGCTAACTATCCTAAATATGTATGCACTCAATACAGGAGCACCCAGATTCATAAAGCAAATCCTCAGAGACCTACAAAGAGACTTAGACTCCCACACAATAATAATGGGAGACTTTCACACCCCACTGTCAACATTAGACAGATCAACGTGAGAGAAAGTTAACAAGGATATCCAGGAATTGAACTAAGCTCTGTGCCAAGCAGACCTAATAAGACATCTACAGAAATCTCAGCGCCACATCGCACTTATTCCAAAATTGACCACATAGTTGGAAGTAAAGCACTCTTCAGAAAATGTAAAACAGAAATTATAACAAATTGTTTCTCAGACCACAGCACAATCAAACTAGAACTCATGATTAAGAAACTCACTCAAAACCACTCAACTACATGGAAACTGAACAACCTGCTCCTGAATGACTAATGCGTACATAATGAAATGAAGGCAGAAATAAAGATGTTCTTTAATGAGAACAAAGATACAACATACCAGAATCTCTGGGACACATTTAAAGCAATGTATAGAGGGAAATTTTTAGCAATAAATGCCCACAAGAGAAAACGAGAAAGATCTAAAATTGACACCCTAACATCACAATTAAAAGAACTAGAGAAGCAAGAGCAAATACATTCAAAAGCTAGCAGAAGGCAAGAAACAACTAAGATCAGAGCAGAACTGAAGGAGATAGAGACACAAAAACCCTTCAAAAAAATCAATGAATCCAGGAGCTGGTTTTTTGAAAAGATCAACAAAATAGATAGACTGCTAGCAAGACCAATAAAGAAGAAAAGAGAGAAGAATCAAATAGATGCAATAAAAAACACTAAAGAGGATATCACCACCGACCCCACAGAAATACAAACTACCATCAGAGAATACTATAAACACCTCTATGCAAATCAACTAGAAAATCTAGAAGAAATAGCTAAATTCCTGGACACATATACCCTCCGAAGACTAAACCAGGAAGAATTTGAATCCCTGAATAGACCAATAACAGGCTCTGAAATTGAGGCAATAATTAATAGCCTACCAACCAAAAAATGTCCAGGACCAGACAGATTCATAGCTGAATCCTACCAGAGGTACAAAGAGGAGCTGATACCATTCCTTCTGAAACTATTCTAATCCATAGAAAAAGGGGGAATCCTCCGTAACTCATTTTATGAGGCCAGTATCATCCTGATACCAAAGCCTGGCAGAGACACAACAAAAAAAAAGAGAATTTTAGACCAATATCCCTGATGAACATTGATGTGAAAATTCTCAGTAAAATACTGGCAAACCAAATCCAGCAGTACATCAAAAAGGTTATCCACCACGATTAAGTTGGCTTCATCCCTGGGATGCATGACTGGTTCAACATATGCAATTCAATAAATGTAATCCAGCATATAAACAGAACCAAAGACAAAAACCACATGATTATCTCAATAGATGCAGAAAAGG
>NW_012118710.1:2989583-3014308 GCF_000951035.1 Colobus angolensis palliatus | reverse complement strand
CTTGGACACAGGGTGGGGAATATCATACACCGGGGCCTGTCATGGGGTTGGGGTTGGGGATAGCATTAGGAAATATGCCTAATGTAAATGATGAGTTAATGGGTGCAGCGCACCAACATGGCACGTGTATAATATGTAACAAATCTGCATGTTGTGCACATGTACCATAGAACTTAAAGTATAATAAAATAAATTAAATAAATCTATGCAAATAAATGTGTGTGTTGAAAAGGTGGGCAGAAAAAAAAAAGAAAAGAAAAGAAAAGAAAACTACGCAGATGCATGAGAGAATGCCAGGAAATGTGTGTGTCAAAAAGGTGGGCAGATGCCAATTTTAAAAATCCACAGGCCAGGCGTAGTGGCTCACACCTGTAAACCCAGCACTTTGGGAGGCCGAGGTGGGTGGATCACTTGAGGCCAAGAGTTCGAGACCAGCCTGGCCAACATGGTGAAACCTTGTCTCTACTGAAAATACAAAACATTAGCTGGGCATTGTGGCTAACACCTGTAATCCCAGCTTCTCAGGATGCTGAGGCAGGAGAATCGCTTGAACCTGGGAGGCAGAGGTGGCAGTGAGGCATGATCACGCCACTGCACTCCAGTCTGTGTGACAGAGTGAGACTCTGTCTCAGAGAAAAAAAAAAAAAAAATCCACAAAATCCATGTCATTTTATTAAGACAAAGTAGCCCTAGAAGGAGACAAAAACGCTTACATATATGATATTGAAAGAGGACTCCAAGTTCAGGACAAAGGTTGCGTTGGCCAAATAAAGACTAAGGAATTGGATCTAGCCAGAAATATCAGAGAACACACAGTACTACACTGATCCACTTGCAATATGTATCAATTAAATATTCAGATTTTAAAACATCAAAGGTCTTTGGTAAAAATATTCATGAAGTTGGCAGGAAAATGTAGATGACTAACTAATCAATAAATAGATAGACAGATAGATAGATACGGGGTGTGTGGATGCAGGTGTCTGTGTGTGTGTTGCAACTGAACAACCAACATGTCCTATATTGCATTATCAACTCAGGAGAAAATTTGGACTGGGAGTGAATATCTGTAGGTCACAATAGGTAAAGCCATAGAACTATATATATATATAAAAGATATATATGTACTGTATATATATATATAATATGTGATGCTAACAAGCTCAAATATGAGATATAACACAGCAAATATCAATATTTAAAATGTGAATGTATAAGGAAAAGTCAGAAAAAGTAAGAAAGAATGAGAAGCAAGAGACAGCATTATTGCAGAAAATTAAGATGACTACAAAGTTCTAGGGAATTTTTACTTTCACTCTTTAAAAATGTATCTTAATATTTCAAAAAGCCAATTTAACAATGGATCACCACTGATTATTTGTGGAGACAGAAACTGCATTTTTGTGAAATTAATAGTTAGTGAGATATCAGGATGGATAGTTCCACTTACTCTAATGCAAAGCTGGTATGTGAAGAAATGGAAAGTGGTAGGTATATAATAGATTCGATTTTACTTTGTTTATTTTAAAATCTATTTTTAGTATTAAGGAGATATGATTATGTTCATATAATGAAGGAACCATAGATGATAATTCCAAATATTACATATAATAAAATGATTAATGGAATAAGGTTATAGGATCTTTCTGTTTAGAATTATGAGAATGGAACTTAAGTGAGAGAAAATAATAGATATTCAAATTTAGGAATTACATTTTTATGTTGGAAGTAGGAGGAGGACAAAATGAGGCTAGCAAATAAAATGAAATAGAAGGTCTAGGAAGGATAGGAATACAGATGGTTGAGAACTGTGATTTCCCCACTGCTCTACATTTTCAGGTGTTTCTTTGAATATGCTTATTTGTTCATATTTTGTAAATGAACTTAATAATCAACTTGGTAAGCACTTCCTGGTAGAAGCCTCTCAGTATTTTGGGAAATGGGGCAGGGAATTATATGAAATTTTTAATCAAAACAAATGAATAACTTTATGACTTTTTAAATACAGCAGGAAGAATACTTAAATGATAATAATTTTTATTTTCAAAAGTGATGGCAGCATAAAACAGCATGAGGGAATGAACAGAATGAGAAAATATATGAATTATTTAAAACAATAATGTGAGTAATAATAGTAGTAGCAGTCCTATGAGGTATAGGATATGTAAGAATAAAAGCATATATGTTTTTATTTTTAAACAAACAAAATAAAACAAAAAAAATGATAGCACAAAGTAGAACTTCTAAAGTTTTAAATACTTCCACCACAATTAGATATCACTTCACATATAATAGGATGGCTATAATCAAAATGACTGATGACAAATACTGAAAAAAAAAATGCACAGGAGGCCAGGCGCAGTGACTCACATCTTTAATCCCAGCAGTTTCGGAGGCTGAGGAGGGTGGATCACCTGAGGTCAGGAGTTCAAGACCAGCCTGGCCAAAATGGTGAAATCCCATCTCAACTAAAAATGAAAAAAATATAGCCGAGCGTGGTGGTGTGCGCCTGTAATCCCAGCTACTCGGGAGGCTGAGGAAGGAGAATCACTTGAACCTGGGAGGCAGATGTTGCGGTGAGTAGAGATCACACCATTGCACTCCAGCCTGGGCAACAAGAGTGAAACTACGTCTCAAAAAATAAAAAATAAATAAACAAATAAATAAATAAATGTGGAGGAATTGGAACCCACAGATGTTGCTTCAGGAGATATAAAATTGTCAACCACATTGTACAAATAATCTGGCAGCCACTCAAAATGTGAAACACAGAGTCTGTCTATGACCTACCAATTCAAATCTTAGTAACTACCTTGAGAAATAAAAACATATATCCACATAAAACATATATTAATGTTCCTAGCAATATTATAATATTTAAAAAGTAGAAACAACCAATTTATTCATCAGCTTATGACTATATGACTTATGAGTGGTATATTTATACCCAGGCATATGTTATTCAGCCATAAACATAAATGAGATACTGATGAACTTTGACCACCTTATAAGTGAAAGAAGTCACAAAAGATATTGTAAGACTCCAGTTATATAAAATATCTTGAATAGGCAAGTCTATATCTAAAACAATAGATTTGTAGTTTCCCAGGAAGGCAGGAGAATGAAGAATGACTGCCATGGTTATAAAGTTTCTTTGTAGGGCATAGAGTCTCTGTCACAACTACGCAACTTTTCTACCACAATATGAAAGTATACATAAACAATATATAGAACAGCAGTAATAGATGTTATTTATACAAACAGGCTGTGGGCCAGATTTGGCCTGAGGGCCATAGTTTGTCAACTCCTAATTAGACTAACCACTAAAATTATTATGTTGTAAAAATCGTTTTGTATTTATCAAATATATAATAACAAAATATATGAAACAATATATAATGTAAAAGCTCATTAGAGGAGAAAAATAAAAATACTTGATTAATAAAAAAGATGTAACAGCATGATTAAATCCCTGAAAAAAATAGATTAGATATAAAAGAAGAAAGAATAAAGGAATAAGGAACATATAAGACAAACAAGAAATGACAAAGTAGTAGATTAAATCTAAATTATATAAATGTGTGCATTAAAAGTAGATGTAATAAATAACCTTGACAATTAGAAAAGTTGAGCTCATAGAAGTAGAGAGTGACATTGTGGTCATGAGAGGATAGGAAGGGTCAGGGGAGGAGCGGATGGGGAAAGGTTGGCTATTGCTTACAAAAGTACAGCTAGATAGAAAGAGAAAGTTCTAGTGTTCTATAGCACCATAGGGTGACTATAGTTAACAATAATTTATTGTATGTTTTCATGTAGCTTAAGGAGGGAATTTTGAATGTTCCCAACATAAATAAATGATAAACGTTTAAGGTAATAAATATGCTAATTACTCTGATTTGATCATTACACCTTTTATTCACGTATCAAAATATCATTCTGTATCCCATAAATAAGTGTGATTATTATCTGTCAGTCAAAAATAAAATTGTCAGATGTCATTTAAAATGTTTAAAAACTTAGTAATATGTGCTTTAAAAGAGATACACTTTAATTAAAATATTATTAGCTACTCTGACCACACAAAAAAGAAAATATTTAAATTAATAAAATCAGAAATGAAAAAGAAGATTCTAAAAATCTTACTGATATTTAAAGACCTACAAGGGAGTCCTACAAACAGCAGCAATATGCCAAGAAATAAATAGATAAAACAGAAAAACCTCTATAGACACACAAATTACCTAAATTGACTCCAAAAAAATTAGAAAATTATAATAGACTTACAAGAGAAAATTTAATTACTAATATAAATCATTCCCTAAAAATGTCCAATTCCTGATGGATTTTACAGATGTTGAAATAATTAAGCCAATCCTACACAAAGTCTTCCAGAATAGAGGAGGCAACACTTCCCAACTCATTTTGTGAAGTTTGTATCACCCTGATACCAAAGACAGAGAAAAATATCATATGAAAACAATTCCACACAGCAATATTCTTTATAAATATAAATGAAAAAATCTTCAAAATTACACTAGCAAACTGAACCCAGGAACAGGTAAAAGGAATTATGCACTATAACAAAGAGAGATTGGATACAAGGTTAGTTTAATAATCAAGTCAATTAATGCGGAACATCACATTAAAAAAATAATGATAAAAATGAAATTATTATCTCAGCAGATGTTGCAGAAAAAAATATCTGACAAAATCCAAAATCCCTTAATGACAAAACAAAAATCATTAACAAACTAACATTGGATGAAACCTTGTTTAACCTGATAAAGGACACCTGTGAAAAAATTACAAATTACAAATAACATTATGTTTAAGGGTGACAGACTGAATCTTTTCTCCCTAAAAGTGGGAAAAGACAAGAACATTTCTTCTCACCTATTCTATTCAACATTATAATGGAAGTAGTAACCAGGGCAATGAAGTAAGGAAAAGGAAATTTGAGATATCCTAATTGGAAAGAAACAAGATAAATTATCTTTATTCAAGATGGCATGACCATATTCATAAAAAGTCACAGAGCTCAATAGAAAACTAATAAACAAGTTTGTCAAGTTCGCAGAATACAAAACCAATATGGAATTTTCCATATTGGAACCAATATGGAATTTTCCATATTGGTTCCAATATGGAACAGCTGAATATTGATATGAAAAAAAAATTTGAATTTCTACCTCATCCAATACAAAATATTAAAGTGTATCATATATCAAAATACTAATAATGAGAAATCCAAACAGAAAAAAAGTTTAAATAACATCTAAAATAATAAAACTTCTATAAATAACAAAAGAAGCTTTATTGACGACTTAGACTTAAATATATAAAACATTACAGAAATAAATTAAAGAATATCTAAAAAGTAAAAGCTACCTACTGCTCATGGATAGAGTTAATATTGTTAATATAGCAATATTCCTGATATTTATCTACAGATTCAACACAATCCTGGGTGCCATTTTATGGGAATTAAAAATAAATTTTAAAATACGGTTGGAGATGCATAGTAGCCAGAATAACCAAAAGAATCTTGGAAAATAAGAATATTGAAGGACGTACACTTACCAATTTCAAATCTTACTACAAAAATACAGTATTAAAGAAAATGTGGTAGTGGCATTAGAGTAGACATAAAGATTAATGGACTATAATTTTAAGTGTGGTAATAATCCCTAGCATTTATTGTCAACTGATCTTTGAAAAAAAATCAAGAATGTTCAATGGGGAAAAAATAATCTCTTCAACAAATGGTGTGAGAACAGCTGAATATTGATATGAAAAAAAAATTTGAATTTCTACCTCATCCAATACAAAATATTAAAGTGTATCATATATCAAAGTGAGATTAAAGAATGAAACATTTAGAAGAAGCATAAGAATAAATGATGTGATATTGGTGTGATAATTAAGTTTACCTGTAAACTTGGCTGGGCCCCTGTGCCCAGATATTAAGTCAAACATCACCCTGGATGCCTCTGTGAAGGTGAGTTCTAGACAAAATTAACATTTAAGTTGGTAAAGCTCTAGTAAAGCACATTACTTTCATTATGTGGGGGAACCTCATCCAATTAAAGCCTTTTTTAGAAAACAAAGTATTTCCTAAACAAAAGGGAATTCTGCCAGTAGACTATGTTGATCTTAAAATGCAAATCTTCCTTGGATAACCAGCCTGCCTGCTTACCCTACAGATTTTGGATTTACCAAGCCTTCACAGTCATCTAAGCCAATTCCATAAAATCTCTCTATCCCTCTCTCTGTATGTACAAAACACACACACACACACACATATATGTATCTCTTGTTGGTTTTCTATTTCTCTGGAGAACCCTGATACAGATGTTGGTACCAGGAATGAGGTACCAAGGAAACAGAATCTTTTTTTTTTTTTTTTTTTTTGAGACGGAGTCTTGCTCTATCGCCCAGGCTGGAGTGCAGTGGCCGGATCTCAGCTCACTGCAAGCTCCACCTCCCGGGTTTACGCCATTCTCCTGCCTCAGCCTCCCAAGTAGCTGGGACTACAGGCGCCCACCACCTCACCCGGCTAGTGTTTTGTATTTTTTAGGATGGTCTCGATCTCCTGACCTCGTGATCCACCCGTCTCGGCCTCCCAAAGTGCTGGGATTACAGGCTTGAGCCACCACGCCAGGCCGAAAACAGAATCTTAAGGGGACATCTTCTGACTTGGTGCTGGAGTTTTGGGAATTTGCCTTCAACTTTGATTAGATTTAAAGACAATTCTATAGAGAGCAGATAGTTCATGGCATGATGAATAGAGACAGGCAAAATATTACCACTGAATACTTCTGATCAAACACTTATGAAGGCAAGGGTCTTGGTGACCGTGTATATGATACTTTTGAACATTTTTGCCAAACTAGCAAATATAATGAGATTGGTTGCTCCTAATGTTGCTGGACAAAGTGGAGAAAGAAGAGCATAACCTTAAGTATTTCAATTACCATCTCAAGTGATGCATAAATTACCCAAAAGCTTCTTTGTATGTCTTGAAATAAATGTTTATATCCTATAGCCACAGAACTGAGATTACTGAAAACCAAACCCAGAATCTTATCCTGTCAGTGGATGAATTACAGTGCAAACTGAATTCCCAACCTCCCATGATACGCCGTCAAAGAGAGAGCATTGAGTGGGAAGCAGTGGGATCCTGAAAATTGGAGTGGGAACCTAGAGAAGGACCCTAATGAAGCTGGGGCTATAAAACTCCTAAATGCTGGTGAATCTTGTTTGCTAGTAGAAGCAACCTCTCTCTTACTTTATGAGGCAATTAAATAACTCTGAATCTCTTGAGGAAAATATAATGACCTCCCTTGAGGTAGTTCCCTTACAAGATGGGGTGATTCTCCTTAGGACCCTAGATATGTATCTTCATTGTTTATGTGGATGACATTTGTGTTTGTCACACCAGAACTTTAACATAATGGCTGTGGGGAAAAGAGTGCATCTGCTGACAATAAAGGTCTAGATTACGGAAAAAGATGCCACTAACAGTTGAAAATGTCATGATTAGAGTGCTTGAAAATTACAAAACTAGTTTTAAGGCTAAATGATATAAGTTATGAAGTTTCTGGTACATATATCCATACACGTGGTTATATGTTTTGGTGTTTATGGGTGTGTAAATACATAATTTATCAACTATAAATTTCAGTGCTTACATTGCTGTATAGTAATAACCATAGAGTCTGTTCAATTAACCTACCTCTACGCTTTGTAATTTAAAGGACAGATCTCTTGATTCAATATCCTTCTCATTATATAAGGAAACATCTGCTTTCTTATGTTTTACTTGGTAAATTACATGTTCAAAGCCAACTGAAGACTCCAGGGGTTCTATTCCATAAGTAACATTTTCAAACTGTAGTAAACCCCTAAAAATTTCAAAAAAAAAATAGTAAGTAAAATAATGCCTTGTGGAAAAGCCAATAAAATGTCCCTTAGCATTATTTTTTTCATGGTATGCAGATCATTTTTAACCCGAGTCTAAGGTGATAAAACAGAAGAAAGTTACTGGGAATCCACACACTTACTGAGTAACACCGCGTAGTAATACTATTAGCATTTGCCTAGCTATTCATATTTCATGGCTTCCAAATATATTTAAAGAATCATAATTCTGCATAAAGGCAGGAACCATTGTAAGTATTTCCATACCAGGCTTTGTGAGTGGCAGTTTTCCCACAATAGTCATGCCTCACTTTAGAACCACTGAATATTATGTTAAAATGTTTAACATAATTTTGAAGTAAATATTTTATTTTGTAATTCATAAAACAGTAAATTACGACCTGAGTCCAGTACATGTGCTAACCATCACCACAGATTTTGGATAACCTTCAATATACCCTTGGTAGTGGCAGAAATTCTGAAAAATAAAATACGCATATCTCCATTAGAATGGTTTGTGTTATAGATACAATTTTCAAATATGTAATACATGTATGTGTTTTGTTTGTATGCATCAAACACTCATTGTTTCAAAAATTGATTTATAATGTTATTAGATGAGCATATGGCTCTGTTTTCCAAAGTACTCTCCACAGATTCATAAAAAATGAGTATATTTTCATATTTCTATATGTTTTAAATTAAGTATGACATTCTCAGTTGTTACAATGAGGTCAACATCTTCAAAACTTATTTTTTTCATACTTTTCTGACAATGTTGCATGGTAGATAATGGTAAATAAGCAAAGTTAATTTTTAATTTCATCGAAATGTTTTTCAATTCCATCAAAATGTTTTCATTTGCAAATTTCACCTGGAATTTGTATTGACCTTTGCTTTATAGTTCATTTTTCTACCATGATACCTAAAATCTCAGTTTGTACTACTTGTACTATTTTCCAAATACCATACTTTATCGACTCAATACATTGTATTTCTATTTCCATCTTATTTAAAATTTTACGTGAAAATATTTATGCTTTTATTTTTATCACCAATTGGGGTGTATTTCAAACTTATATAATGAAGGTAAAAACATCTTGAACATTCCACAGCTTTTATCTCCTTCCTTCCAAATGTGGTTTCTAATACCCATGTTGATAATATTTCTAAATCTGTGGAATAATCAGGAAGTTACATCAACCTTAAACATATGATATCATTGAGAAACTTAGAAATGAATGAATAAGTCATTTTTAAGCCGCATAGAATAAAATTTTCATGGAAGAATCAAAAAGCTTCACTTATTATCCAATATCCTTTCCTAGTTTATTTTTATTTTTTATTTTTATCACTGTCAGTTTTGCATTGTTTGCCTTCACTATAATATCTTCTTGTTCAATATTACATTTGCACTTGAAAACTATGTGTATACATTTGATATATTTGCTGAATTTCTTTCTACTTCGTTTAGAAGTTTACGAAGTTTCTTTCTACTTCATTAATTATTGGAAGAGAAACGTTTAAATCTTCAAATATAATTTATTATTTGTCTATTTCTTTCATTTCCGCCAATTGCTGCCTTTCATAATTTGAGGATTTGAGATCTGTTTTTTCTGTTTTGTTTTGTTTTTTGTTTTTTGTTTTTTTTTTGAGACGGAGTCTTACTCTGTCGCCAGGCAGGAGTGCAGTGGCGTGATTTCAGCTCACTGCAATCTCCTCCTCCCAGGTTCAAGCGATTCTCCTGCCTCAGCCTCCTGAGTAGCTGGGACTACAAGTACATGCCGCCATTAGCCCAGCTAATTTTCGTATTTTTAGTAGAAATGGGGTTTCACCATTTTGGTCAGGATGATCTCCATCTCTTGACCTCGTGATCCGCCCACCTTGGTCTCCCAAAGTGCTGGGATGACAGGCGTGACTCACCACACCCGGCCTGAGGTCTGTTTTTATGTGTGCACACATTTTAGATTGTTTAAGCATCCTGGCAATTTTGCCTTTTAATTATGATGACTATCTGTTTGTCCTGGAGAGATGACAAGATCCAGGACAATGATGAATGGCTTACATTTATCCTACTCTGGATGCAGGGAACAAACCCTTTTCTCATCTAGTTGGCTGATTATTTTTTCTTTTGTAGATAAGTCTTTATTTATCAAGATAATATGACTTTAGGAATGGAAATCATGTGTGGACTTAAGAAAAATAAGTAATCCAATAAATATACCTGTTCCCAACCGAATTTAATGAGCTTTTTCCTAGGATAGAGGTAGGCCTGCAACCTTGGCAAACGTAATTTATTTTCATGGCAGCATATTTTTACTACATTTGAGATCAACATGCAACTACTTACCACATTCAGATTGCTGATGCTTTGAATGCTCTGTAGCATTCTTGCTTTCTTTTTTTAACTGTCATGGTTACCTCTTGGGAGGTAGGAAGCAGAGTTATATATGGAAGAATGATGCAAAATACAGGTGTGGGATGTTGTGATCTCCTCTGCCCCTGTCTTGGATTCTCACTCTGTCTTCTTTCTCTCCTCTCTCGCATTTATGCAAACACAAACACACAAACACACATATGCACACACACTCATGGAGTTGTGTACTCTTTTGTGCAAAACTTAAAGCAACTGACCATATCTATTATTTCTTCTGTTGAAATCCTAGCCTTTCTAAAAATGCTTTACTTTCAAAACACTTGATTGAGTCGCTATATAAAAATCAGGAATGCAAGTGGAAAACACAACAGCAATTAGTAGAGCAGAGCTGAGGTTAAAAAACATGATTTTTTCGGCATGAACAATCTCGGCAATTTTATTCACTCTTCTTTACTATTTTTACAACAAACTATAGATAATATTAAATTAAGCTCTACATGTTCTAAATAGATGAAAATTTAATATACTCCTAAACATGTGTGACATTTCATGTGTACTTATTTGGTCCTTGAACACAGTTCAAAGAAGATTTGATTCTTATTTTCTCTTCAGATTTAGCTTTCCTGATACAAGTCATGGCTTTTCATTTTATGTATTTCACAACATGTTTAGTGCCTATCACCTAAGGTACATAAGCCCTTAGCATGTTTCTAAGTAGTTTAGAAACACTACAATCATGTCTTTTTGGTTAATCATCTGTTTGATAGGGCCAACTCAGTACATCAGTATACATCATCAACAGGAAAACATTAAACTTATGCCACAAAGCCATGACCCAATCCTTTAGACTCTTATTACGTGGACACTAAATAAGGTGATCATAGAAACTCACATGACAAAAATAAAAGAGATCATAAAAAACATACCTGAAAATCTTGGTCAAGTGGTTTCATAATTCCTGTGCCATTATAACTGTAAACTCTAAAATTATGGGATAAAAAATTTCTGAAAAATGAAGATAAAATGAAAAAATTTGTTTCTTAACCTTTTGTTTTGAAACATTTATTTTATTAATTATAGATACGTAGGTTGACACAGAAAGAGCAAGAAAAAGAGAGAGATATTCTCTAAATGTATGGATTTTGTTCGAAATTTTATTCAAACATCTTAGACTTCACTCACTCTATCATTACCCCGTCCTCCTAGCTGTTTTCCAAACACAGCAGGCAAGGTTGGACCTCAGGATATTTGTACCATTTTATTCCTGGAAAGTTCTCCAACATAGTTCATTGTTCTCCATCTACTTCAAGTCTTTGCTTATACACCAACTTCCTACTGAGATTTATCTTGAAAATTTTATTTAAAATGTCAACTTGTTCAATCACCAAAGAATAGGATATTTAAACCATACTCTAACTTTGCTCTATAGTTTTTGCCCAAGCATATATTACCTTCTCACATTCTTTCTACTCTATTTATTTATTATATAATTATTTGTCTCATTTGACAATAATATAAACTCAGAGATTTGTATCTACGTTGTTACTAATACTAATGCACCCCAAGCATCAGTATTGTTTGCCAAAGTTACATAAAAAATTAAGCTAATCTCTGAAGATCAGAGCACTTTTTTTTCAAAATTGATGACACAGTATCAAAAAACCTGTATGTAAATCAAGTAGGATAAAAGGAAATAAAAGTCAGATACAAACATATCATCAAAAGAAAAACAAAAGACTAACAAAAACCCAGATAAACTTTAAAGATCTTTAAAGTTTCTTTAAAGTTTCAAGAAAAAAAGATGTTACTTTTGAAGAAACAAATAATTCTTAATAAACAAATTAACAAATAATTCAGCTAATTCATCAATAGAAAAGGAAAAAAGAAAAGCCAGAAAACAATGGAATGATTATTTAAAAGGCAAAGGACATCTTTTTCAAAGACATCTTAGCATTTATTCCAGCAAAAATTTGTAAGAATATAGTTAAGTTGTTTCACATGAATTTTAGCATCGTTTTTTATTTCCATTTCTGTGAAAAATGTCTTTAGAATTTTCAGGGGGTTTACACTGAATCTGTAGATTGCTTTGGGTATTATAGACAACTTTAGCAATATTTATTTTTCCAGTTCATGAACATGGTTTATCTTTCTATTTATTTGTTGTTTTCCTTCATTTCTTTTAACAATGTTTTATAGTTTCCAGTGTACAGATCTTTTACCTCCTTAGTTAAATTTGTCTAAATAGCCAAAACGATCTTGATCAAAATGAACACAGCTAGAGGCATCATACTACCTGACTTCAAACTATACTGTATAGCCATAGTAACCAAAACAGCATGGTACTGGTATAAAAATAGATATATATGCCAATGGATCAATATAGATATAAGAGAAATAAAATAACATATTTACAGTCGGTTGGTGTTTGACAAATGTTAAGAAGACACAATGGAGAGAGGACAGTCTCTTCAATGAAATCACGTAAAGAAAACTGGACACCCACATGCAGAGAAACAAAATTGCATCCTATAACACACCATATTAAAGAACTCAAAATGGATTAAAACTTAACAATAATAGTTGTGATGCTAAAACTACTATAAGAAAGCAAAGAGGAAAAACTTGACATTGGTCTGGGCAATGATTTTTTGGATATGACTACAAAAGCACAGGTAACAAAAACAAAATTAGACAAAAATTAGACAAATGGGAGTGTATAAGATTTAAAAGCTTCTGTACAGCAAAGGAAACAATCAACACCACGAAGAGACAACCTAAAGAATGGGAGAAAAGATTTGTCAACTACAGGTCTAATAAGGGGTCAAAATCCAAAATGCACAGGAACACAAACAACTCAATAGCAAAAAAAAAAAAAAAAATTGAAAATGAGCAAAATACCTAAATAGACTTTCTTAGAAGAAGACACACATATGGCCAAGAGGTATATGAAAAAATTCTCATTATCACTAATCATCAGAAAAATGTATATCAAAACCACAATGGGATAACAGCTTACTCCTCTTTAATTGGCTATCATCAAAAAGACAGAAGATAACAAGTGTTGGCAAAGATGTGGAGAAAGGGGAACACTTACACGATGTTGGTGGAAATGTAAATTGTACAGCCATCATGGAAAATAATAAGGTTTCTCAAAATACTAAAAATAGAACTAGAGTATGATTCAGCAATCCCTCTACTGGGTGTATATCCAAAGCAAATAAAACTAGTATGTTGAAGAGATATCTGTAGTAAACATCTCCCAGGTTTATTGCAGTAGCACTCACAACAGTCAAGATATGGAATCAAGCTTAAGTGTCCATCAATGGACAAATGGATAAAGAAAATGTGGTATATATGCACAATGGAATACTAGGCAGTCATAAAAACAAAAAAAATTCTTTCATTTGTTACAGGCTGGATGAATCTGGAGGGCATTATGTGAAGCAGAATAAGCCAGGTTCAGAAAGAAAAATATTACCTAATCTCATTTATATGGAGAGTCTAAAAACTTCAAACTCATAGAAGCAGAGAGTAGAATGATGGCTTTTAAGGGCTAAGAGTGGGGAAATGGGAGATGATGGTTAAAGAGAAGAAATTTTCAGTTAGAAGTAATAAGTTCCAGAGAGGTTTTGTACAACAAACTGAGTGTAGTTAGTAATGTTTTATACTTGAAAATTGCTAAGAAATTAGATCTCAAGTATTCTCAACCTCAGAAAAGGTAAGTATTTGAAGTGATGGATATGTTAATTAGCTTAATCATTTCACAATCTATACATATCTAAAACTATGCTGCAAACTGTTAATATATATAATTTTTTCTGTCAATTAGACCTTTATATAACTGGAAGGGAAGGAATATAATTAAATAAAGATATAATGACAAATAAAAACATATATTATTTAAAACAAGCAGTCTTATAATAGAAATATATTAAGAATTCCTGAGATATATCAAAATTAGCTCCAGATAGAAGCACAGAAATGTAGGGAGAACTAAAGAGCACCAGAATTGGTAAATTTTGGTTAAATTAAAATGAATACTGACTTTATAAAACATAGCAATACTTCATGGGGATGTAAAAATATACAGGTTTGTGATGTGTAAAAAAATAATGAAGGGGAAGCAGAGGGTAAAGGGAGTTAGAGATTTAAGGATCTAAAAACATACGGTAATTGGTAGTAGGAATAATTTGTAATAGATTCAATTACTCAAGAGTTGATATGTTAACATAGAGAACTACTAAAAGAAGAGCAAAAGAATGTATCACAAAGAATTTAACTGAGGAATAATGTATAATATAAATTAGTAGATTCAATCAGATACAGGCAATGAAGAAAAAAGAGGAATATAAAACAAAAGATAAAACAGAAAAAATAATGTTTCCAAAATCACATGAAAATTTAAACAATCAAGAAGAATAAGCACACCTTAAAACTGAAGGACAAATTTGGTTATAAACACCTGTTATAAAGTCATAGTAGTTAAAACTATGACATTTGGACAGATAAATAGACAGGGTTTAAGAATGAGCATTTACACAAAGAGAAGAGAACAAAGAATCCAGAGACTCCTTTATATACAGTCATTTAATTTATAAAAAAGATTACATTACAGTGGAGTGAAGAAATATCTTTTTTTTTTTTTTATTGTGCTGGGTCCACTGGATGCTAATTTGAAAGAAAAATAATTGCCAAAGCATCTATGATGAGGAAAAAGGTGAAAAGGCTTTATATTTAGGCTATCAAAATTTATCATAAACAGACAAATAGACCAAAAAGTTTAATCAAGAGCCTGGAAACAGATAAAACCATATATAAATGTGTAATATATAACCATCGTCACATAGAAGACATGTACAGAAAGACAGAAGATTCGATAAAGCTCTTGAAACATTTGCAAAATCATACAGAAAAATTAAATTGGTTGTCTAACTTGCAGCATATTCAAAAGCCAATTTCTGTTTCAACAAAGACCTGAATGTGAAACGCAAAACTAAAAATATTTTAGAGGATTATATAAGATTTAGTCATGGTCTTTGAATAAGAAAGGATTTCTTATACAAGATACAAATATAACTTAACATAATGGAAGAATTATCTTTGCCAAATACCATAAGTGTGAAAACACAGGGAGAGAAAAGGTCAGATTAGAAATATCTTTTGACAAAGAACAAATGTCTTAAACATCTTTTGACAAAGAACAAATATCTTAAACAGGCACTTCACAGGGAAGAAATTCCATATGGCTAATTGCTGTATTTAAAAAGTTAGAGAAATTATTTACAGTTGGAGAAATACATATTAAATTATTTACAGTTAGAGAAGTTATTTACAGTTAGAGAAATACATACTAAATCACAGTAGGACATAAGTATATAATTATAAACTTAAAACTTAAAACATCTATCACTATTAATAGAATATATAATTCAGAGGGGTGTGTAAGTTAGTATAATGCTTTGGAGGAAATGTATGGTAATTATGAAAATGCATGTAACTTAACCCATCAGTATGCTATTAGTTATATGTGCTACAAAATATTGTGCATATGTCCAAAAGAATATATATTTTAACATAACCAGACAGAAACAAAATGTTCAAAATAAGATGATATAAATTGTTGTATAATCATGAAATTGGATGCTATACAGTAATAAAAATGAGTAAATTGGAATTCTTGCAACGACATTGAAAAACCTCACAAACATTATTTTGAGTGACTGAAACTAGAAAAATCATTGTACTTCATTTATTTAGAGCTAGAAAACAGATAAAAAGAAACCACATTAGCTAGGATAATAAATCATAAACAAAATCAGGAAAATGGATATCACAACAATCCAGAAAAGTAGTGAGAAGGACTGAGGGGCTATTACAGGAAATGATGAATAGCACAACTTCTTGAGTGCAGTCAATATATGTGTAAAGTCAGAGGGTTACATAAATATTCACTTCATGACACTTAACTGCATAAACGTATTTTATATTTTAATTTATGCCAATTTATTATGCAATGAACATTAAAAATTTTTAAAGATAATTGACAGTGATTTTGTGACAGAAAGGAGGCCTACTTCCTAGTTTCCATCACCACTCTTGATATTGAAATGACTGATGAACAATAATAATTTTCAAATACAGGACTACACTGTAAATAATGGGATAATAAACTGGCCCATAGGTCAAATCCAGCTGATAGACGGTTTTTGAAAATAAAGTGGTTTTGCAAAATAACCACACCCATCATTTGCAAACTGTTTATGGCTGCTTTTACAACAGCAGGTAGTTGCAACAGAGTATATAGAACTCAGAGTCTAAAATATTTACTATCTCCCCTTTGCCAAAATATTTCCCGATTCTATTATATTATAGGGTTAATAGGAATGATTAAAGCAATAGAAACAAAGGCTGGTACCACAGCTGAAAGAGTGAGCAGGTGAAGCTGTGCAAAGTAAGATGGATTCTAGATCAGAACCATACCTTAAGAATAGGTGGTTTAATGTCCTCTGGTCATTAGCATGAGAACACATTATTTGAGACAATAGTCCCCAGCATCAGAACATATTGATGTGAGCCTTTAAATGAAAGGAATAGAGCTAGAAATTTCCTCTGCAAGTTGCTAATAGAAACAAACAAACAAAAATCAATACCTGCTTCTATCATCTCAGCATTTGTTTCATCCCAGAATTTATATTTTGAAACCTAATCACCAATGTGATGGTTTTAGGAGGTGGTACTTTAGGGAGATGATCAGGTCACAAGGCTGGAACCCTTCTGAATGGAATTAGTGTCCTTATGAAAGAGACTTCAGAGAGTTGACCTGCTCCTTCTACTGTGTGAGGGCACAGCATGGAGCAGCCATTAAGAACCAGGAAATGAGCCTTCACCAGACACTGAATCTGCCAGTGCCTCGATCTTGGACTTCCCAGTGTCTAGAACTATAAGAAATAAATCTCTTTTCTTTGTAAGCTACCCAGTCTATGGTATTAATATTTTATTATAGCAGCCCAAACAGACTAAGACACCTGCTGTACACAGACCCTGGACAAAAGGATGCTACCCGATACTGACTGAGGCAGAAATAGCATCACGTGCAGAAATGAAAACCCTAAACTATATCTCAGGCAGACGTGAAATGGATTCCAAGCAGCCCTATTATCACCAAAATCCTGAGCTGATAAAGTATAAACTTTTGATCCAGTTAATTGTCGTGGCAGGAACCAAGTAGAAGCATCCATAAAACCACTCCCAAAGAGAGGCCTCCACAACACAAAAAAGATTAGAGGATGGTAGAAAATAAGGTTCACTCAAAGGAGCTCATCAGTGATGGTTCCAAGCATATCGAAAAGTCCAAAGCTTGAAAACTGGGAGAAATCATGTAGAAAAATAGCAATAATCAAGTAAACTGTAAAACTTAAGAATAAAGAGGTTTTAATGTTGAAATGGATAAAAGACAGAGATAAAAAGCTATAAAAGATTTACAAAGCAGAAATATGTCACTGTGTACAGAAATCCTAACCACGAAAAACGTAGTCATTGAAAAATATTCTTGAAGAGTAGACTAGACATACTTAAACAGTGAAATGGAAATCTTCCAGAATAAAGCACAAAATCAGGAATAACAGGAAACGTGAATGAGTACGTAGAAATATGTGATAGATAAGTGGTCAAAAACGGCTAACTTTAGAGAACAAAATAATGATTCACTAAGATTTATATTAAGCGGTCCAAATGTATATTCAGTAGCATCCCAGAAAAGGTTAGTAGAGTGAGAAAAAGAAACAATTAAACTTAAAAATTGATGAGAATCTCCATGATTGATGCAAGGATGTTAATTCTCAAACTGAAAATTCAGAGTCCTGAGAGATATAAACAAAAAGAGATCAATGACTAGCACGTCATAGACAAACTATAGCATCTTAAAAGATATCAGAAGTACTCATCGGCTTTGGTGTTACTCTAAATATCCTACCAATCTGGATCTCTTCTCAGGTTTCTCAAGAACACTTTGTGCAATGTCATAAAATTGGTTCCTGGTGTCCTTATTTTGTATATTTGAAAGCCCTCGGAGATGGTCATGTTGCCAGGAAAAGATACAGTTTGATGTTAGCTCTGCACACAGTCCACGCCTCATTGTCTTTTGAAAGTAAATATTGCTATCACTCTAAGCATCTATAAACTGTTGACCATGCCTGAAACTAACTAGTTACCAGGATACCCTGGGTAGGAACTGACAGGGCTTGAGGTAGACCAATAACAGTAGCCACAAAAGGCTTCAGTACTCCACCAGCGTAGGCAACCCAACGACACTTTATGTTGTCCCATCCCATAATATTATACACTTTATTCTTATCTGATGCAGGTAAAACGTAAAAACAATGAAAGCTTTGAATTTTACTTTTATTATATGTTTGGTTATTCATTTCTAAAATGTCTGATTTGTAATATTCTATTTCTTGCTTCTTATTGATATTTTACAATAATATTTTGAATGTTTTTGAGCCAAGAGTTTTTTGGCAACTGCTCTTGAAATTACAAATATCTGGTGATTCTCTGATGACAGCTTTGTAATTACATTCTAATTTTATTATGCTAGTCATTGAGGATATAGTTAGATTCAAAAGATTTTTTTATTTTAGTGTGTGATTTTTTTTTTCTTAAGTACCTTTTCACCGCTTGTGTGCAAGAAAATAACGACATTATTTGTAAGGTACACAGTATGTGATTCATCCATTACATCACCATAAATTGTACTGTATATTCTATACATTTTTTCTAATAGAAAAAAGAGCTTAAGAAATCTACTGTTGGCCGGGCACGGTGGCTCAAGCCTGTAATCCCAGCACTTTGGGAGGCCGAGACGGGTGGATCACGAGGTCAGGAGATCGAGACCATCCTGGCTAACCGGGGAAAACCCCCTTTCTACAAAAAAAAAAAAAAAAAAAAAAAAAACTAGCCGGGCGAGGTGGCGGCGCCTGTAGTCCCAACTACTCGGGAGGCTGAGGCAGGAGAATGGCGTGAACCCGGGAGGCGGAGCTTGCAGTGAGCCGAGATCTCGCCACTGCACTCCAGCCTGGGTGACAGAGCGAGACTCCGTCTCAAAAAAAAAAAAAAAAAAAAAAATCTACTGTTATGGCTATATTTTAATTCGGATATTCTTATATGTCTAATTACACTTACAGATTTTGATCTGTATTAAACATTTATAAATACTGTATCTGTGATGCAGAAAGTAATTTCAGAGGATGCTTTATTACTGGTCACTGACTTGCTCTCAGTCTCATCACTTGGCATTATAAAGTAACAGCTGTTGGTGAGATTCTACCTAGGTTTGCTCTACGTATGTCTTGCAGAAGGCAGCACTTTTTTTTCTTCAGAAAAAAGTAATTTTGAGTCTTTTTTAAATGGTATTTCTTCAAACTAGTACCGTCCCTCTTATAAATAGAAAACATTTTCCAAAATTTATGATATATAAAAAGATTGCGGCTATGGATTCTAGAAATGATACAGATGTATTTTTTATTTTTGTATTGATTTGGTAACTTCACTTGCAGGATTCTGCTTTTGAGAATTTGTAGAAGTCTGCTCTCATCACTTGAAGAATCATTTCAATTTTCACTTTTCTTTATTTCTCTGTATATTGTGCTTGTTTTCCCCAAATTCATCAACTGACCTGAGATTGAATTTGGCTAATTACAAATTTTATTTAATTTTAAGTCCTTAATAAGTTATGATAAAGTATGTAAACTAATTTAAAAATGTGTCATGATTCACAACATCCAGCAATCTGCTATGTTTTTCGAAATATACCTTGAATATCAGAGAACTTAAAAACAAGCCATATAAATTTTTTATGAGAGATAGAAAATTATCAAAATTCATCCTCTATGAAACCTCTTGGATAACCAAATAAAAATCTGGTGCTACTGGGAACAAGGAAGAGGGGCACATACACTCTGAATTCAAGTTATAGGTATGTGTCATATAGGCTTAAATCATATGATAAGGAACGAATGAATGGCAAGTAGCTAGAAATATTTTCAAATGCAAAATTACATTTTGGACAATTTCAAACAAAAATTATAAGTAGAACAAAGAGAATTGATAAAATAATGATGATTACTTACTTTTGCATTAAATTCGCAGTGTATGGTTTCCCTTCAATTACAATTTTGTAGGATACCTGGCAGGAGAGCACAGTAAAAATACAAAGAAAATGAGGAAAATGTTTGAAAGGATAACCATCATTTTACATTAATGATAATTACATTCTACAACACATTCATTTAATAAAAGGAGAAAAAACTAGAATTTAATACTGATTTATTTGAATGGCATTTGACATTATAATGACATAACTCTAGATTTCATAATCAAAATAATGAATAAAATAATGTATATACTTTATTTTTTCATTTTGAAATGTGTATGTTGATTTTATGTCCTGCAACTTTATTGAATTCATCTGTTTGATCTAACAGTTTTATGGTGGAGTCTGGGATTTTCTATATATGGGATCATGTCATATGCTAATAAAGATATTTTACTTCCTTCTGATTTTGGATACTGTTTATATCTTTTTCTCTGTCCTTGATATCAGTACTACGTTGAGAGTGGGAATCCTTGTCTTGCACCACATCTTAAAGAAAAAGCTTTGGCCGCGCGCAGCGGTTCACACCTATAATCCCAGCACTTCGGGAGGCTGAGGCAGGTGGATCATGAGGTCAGGAGTTTGAGACCAGCCTGACCAACACGGTGAAACCCCGTCTCTACAAAAAGATAGAAAAAATTAGCCCGGAGTGGTGGCGGGTACCTGTAATCCCAGATACTCAGGAGGCTGAGGCAGGAGAATTTCTTGAATCCCGGAGGCGGAGGTTGCACTGAGCCAAGATGGCGCCATTGCTCTCCAGCCTGGGCAACCGCATGAGGTTACGTTAAAAAAAAAAAAAGAGAGGTTTCAGTTCCTTTCCACTAATTATGATGTTAACTATGGGTTTTTCATAACTGTCCTTAATTATATTCAGGTACCTTCCTTCTAAGAGTTTCTGTCGCCGGGGCTGGAGTGCAGTGGCCAGATCTCAGCTCACTGCAAGCTCCGCCTCCCGGGTTTACGCCATTCTCCTGCCTCAGCCTCCAGAGTAGCTGGGACTACAGGCGCCCACCACCTCGCCCTGCTAGTGTTTTCTTTGTATTTTTTGGTAGAGACGGGGTTTCACCGTGTTAGCCGGAATGGTCTCGATCTCCTGACCTCGTGATCCGCCCGTCTGGGCCTCCCAAAGTGCTGGGATTACAGGCTTGAGCCACCGCGCCCGGCCCTAAGAGTTTTTAATCAAGAAAGGATGTTAAGAGTTTTTAATCAAGAAAGGATTTTAGACTTTATGGAATGCTTTTTCCTGGTCTCCTGGTGTCTTCATTATCCACATGCGTCTATGCTCAGATTCCTTGTTCTTTACAAGGACACCAGTTATATGATATTAGAGTCCATTCTATTCTAGTAAACTCATTTTAATTTACCTCTTTATGAGTCTGCCTCCAAATATGCTTACGTTCTGAGGCACCAGGGGTTAGGACTTCAAGAAATAAACTCTGCTTTGGATTTGGGACAATAGTTCTGAAGATTCAACTTTTTAAAGTCATTTCTCAGTTAAAATATGTTTACTATTACCTCTTCTTCTTTTTCCCCCTATTTCAGGAATGCCAATCACTCTATGCTCAAGCTTCTAATTCTGTCCTTTTCTCTTAGCCTTCCATATGTTGCATTTCATCTCTTCAGCTGTCTCTGTTCTACTCTAAATTCCTGACTTTTATATTTTCATATTGCATTTTCCACTTTTAGGAGTTGCATTCAGTCATTTTTTAAAATCTAAGTAATTTTAGGTTGAATGGTCTTATGGTTTTTAGTCTTTATTAAACTGTAATAATTTAAAATATATATTTTCATATTACTTTTATAGTATTTGTTGAATTAATTAGCGTAATAGCCTCATTGATTTAAAAAATACTATTAATTTGTTTCTTTATATCTGGCACTGTTCTAGGCAAGAAAAATACAGACATTAACAAAATAGACAATTTTTTTTCTCATGAATTTGACAGTTGAAAATGGGCATTTTTTTTTTTACTTATTGCAAATCACTATCTTATAACAATCAAGTTATTCTTGTTTGAAATACTTCTCTCCAAATAGATTCTCTGCTTACTTTCTAATATGATTAACATCCCTATAATTCTTTTACATTAAAAATCTGTCATAAAAGCCTCACTGCTTATTTTCTATTTAAATGATTTGTTTTATTAATACATATGCATTCATTTAAAAATGTTTTACATACCATCTTAAGCTATAATGTCTGTATTAGGATGACAAATGGATATATGCTAAGGAAATGTTTGCATTTAAATTACCAAGAATCTGCTACCAAACCAAAAAAGAAAAAAATTGATGTCTCAAGAAACCACATTCCACTTCAGAAATGGATTCTAGAACTTAGTGAAAATGACAAGAAGCTTTTAAATTCTAATTTTAAAAAGAGAATAATAATTCTGAACCAAAATAATCTAAAATAACATGAAAGAAAGAGTCCTAATCATTAACATATTTGCAATCAGGGCTAAAAAATCATTAATATAGCACATCATTAATTCAAGTGATCATCATCCCATATAAGCAAGCCGAGGCTTACTTCGCAACAATGACAAAAAAATTCCTCCAAATACAGCCTGAACGATGAGTGAGAACAGAATCTCTAGAACAATCAAGCCAATGATTATTCAAAGACATCCAAGAGGAAGACATTCAGAAAATGGACTTGGGGCTTTGATATCCAGCATCACTGCACCGTTATTTCTGTGAAACATTGTTGATCCTGGTTCATTTTCAAAAGGACTTTTCCATTCATGGAAAATTGGGTATAAATAAAAATTGGGTATAAATGTAAAATTCAACAGGTGTGCATGAACGGAAAATGGCAGATTAACTTCTTAGAAATAAAATATTTACATGATTTTTAATTTGTAAATAATGTTAGTGATTCATTACCTGCGATTCAATTTCTTCCTTTATTATTGACCGTATTTTCTCTGGAACTGTAATTTGCACAGGCAAACTATCAAAATCTGCAAAATGTGCAAAATGTTTTATTAGAACAATACCCATCATTTCAGAGCTTCTTTTATGAGTTTTTCATCTACATCTCTAATCTCTATTCTATACGCTGCTTCTCAGTTTTATTATCTTCCCATTTCTTTCTAAAATTACAAGGAGGTTTTTTTCCGGCTTTTTAAATTTTTTTTTATTTTTTATTTTATTTTTTGTTTTTTTTTGAGACGAAGTCTCTGTCTCCCAGGCTGGAGTGCAGTGGCACAACCTCCGTTCACTGCAACCTCAGCCTCCCAGATTGAAGTGATTGCCCTGCCTCAGCCTCCCGAGCAGCTGGGACTACAGGCATGCACCACCACCCCTGGCTAATTTTTTATATTTTTAGTAGAGAGGGGCTTTCACTGTGTTAGCCAGGATGGTCTCGATCTCCTGACCTCATGATCCACCTTCCTCGGTCCCCCAAAGTGCTGGGATTACAGGCGTGAGCCACCGCGCCCGGCCATATTTTTTTAAAAAAGAAGTAGGTATATTGCTTTAGGAGTATTACCCTGTAGGTAGGATCTGGTAACCTTGGGTCAATAGGCTCAAGCCCCTCACTCTGGACTCTTCATCTAGAGAGTAAAAAAGTTGGGTCTCAAGCTTCACTGTGGTGAAAAATGCAAAGCAGGATCTGAAACTACAATTTTGAAGCATCCTCTTAAGGCCTGGGACCTCCCATCTTTCTTAGGTTTCCAGGACGTGTGGGAAAGCCCTTATTCTCTATGGATTTTGGTTGGGGTAGGCGGCAATGCCGGGGATGAGCTCGGAGCTGCCGAGTTGGAAACCCCACAGGAAAGCATCCTCCCAGGGATGTCCAGTGTAACTTGGAGGCAAAGGGAGAGTAGCGCCGAGGGTCCCAAAAGGCCAAAGAAGGGGTTTTTCTACTTACTACTGTCCATCCACAGCCCGCCGAGCCCGCTGAGCAGAAACAGGACGCGCCACATGGCTTGAAGTCCTGGTTCCCAGCCGGAATAATGGCAGTTGGTGGTTACAGGGCTGTTGGGAGCGCGAGATGACGCCCCGGCCACGCAGCTGGAAGAGGCAGGCGGCTGGGAGAGCCCAGGTGGGCTGAGGTTGGGTGCAGTGCGCTGTGGAACGTGCGAACTCCCGGGCCCTGCGTCTTGCAGGACAAGCACTTCAGGGGACGTGATGCCTAATTCAGGCAACAACGACAGCAAAATCACTTCCAACAGCTGAGGAACAAGAAGATTCATAAACACTTCTTAAGTAAAATTTTAATTGAATATATATAAACACGTTATCAGGAGTTCAAGACCAGTTTCCCCAACA
>NW_012118710.1:2935315-2989158 GCF_000951035.1 Colobus angolensis palliatus | reverse complement strand
TTTTTTTTTTAGATGAAGAGAAAATTCTTTAAAAGATACAAACTTCTTTTTTTTAAATTTTTTATTTTTTATTCTTTAAGTTCTAGGGTACATGTGCACAACGTGCAGATTTGTTACATATTATACATGTGCCATGTTGGTTTGCTGCACTCATTAACTCGTCATTTACATTAGGTATATCTCCTAATGCTATCCCTCCCCGCTTCCCCCATCCCACGACAGACCCCTGTGTGTGGTGTTCCCCGCCCTGTGTCCAAGTGTTCTCATTGTTCAATTTCCACCTATGAGTGAGAACATGCGGTGTTTGGTTTTCTGTCCTTGCCATAGTTTGCCCAGAATTATGGTTTCCAGCTTCATCCATATCCCTACAAAGGACATGAACTCATCCTTTCTGGTTCTTTTAATCGGATGATTGTAAGGTTCATACAAAGCAATAGTTCTGTTTTATCCTCACTGGTGTACATTACAAATTCAATAAATATAACACCACTTGTTTTTCCATTTTACTATTAATGAATATTTGGTTTGTTTATTGTTCCAGCTATTAAAAATAATATTTAGCTACAAACATTCTTCTACATGCCTTTTGGTGTAATAAGTAAGGATTTCTACTGGGTATATTTCTAGAGTGAAGTGGCCGGATCACAGGGTATGTGTTGGTAGATACTTCCGACAAGTTTTCCAAGACTGTACTAATTTATGCTCCCACTAGAAGTGTCTGAAAATTCTACTTCCTACACATCAATGCCTACGCTTGTTTTCCTCCTCTCTCTGTCCTTCATTTTAGTTATTTCTGTTTCAATTTTCATTTTCATGGTGGTTAATGAACTTTAACACAATTTGATCTGTTTATTGCTAATTTATGTAGCTTCTTTGCTAAATACCTTTGTGAGACTTCAGTCTGATTTCTCATTAGGTAGCCTTGTCTCTTTTCTATTGAATGTACAATCTGTTGATGAATTTAAGATGTGATTCCCTTGTTGGATATAATGATTGCAAATATCTTGTATACCAGGGCTTGCTTTTTCACTTTTAATAGAGTTTTGTAGATATAAATTAGTCTTATTCAGAATTTTATTTTATTTCAAATGTGATGAGGTTTTCACTGGTATGTATTTTATCACAGATGTTGAATTTTATCAAATGCCTTTTCTGCATAAATGATGTGATTATATAGTTTTCTCCATTTTTTGTTAATATGATAAAATTATCGATTTTCCAGTGTTAAACTTGCACTCCTGGAATATACCATATTTGGCCATGATGTCCCACCCTTTTATATTTTGTGGGTTTGATTTTCTACTGTTTTGTTTTGCATTTTCGCATTCATATTAGTAAAGATATTTCTTGTAATGTTCTTTCATTGCAATAAACTTACCAATTTTTGTTTCAGAGACATGCTGCCCTCATAAAAGAAATTAAGAATTGCTATCTCTTCCTTTACTCTTTGAAACAGTGTAATGCTGTGAATATTTATTATTTTAGTGTTTCTTAGCATTTAGAAATACAGTGATTATGACCTGGAGTTTTCTTTGTGAGAAGACTTATTTACTTTTTTAATCTAATTTCTTTAAAATATTCCGTTTTTTTTATTTTCATCGTTTGAGAAAGCCATGTTTCTGAAGGAATTTGTCCACTTATTCAGGGTTGTTAAATTATTGACAAAAGTTGTTCATAATACCTTCCTCTCCTGTAGCAACTTTTTAAGATCTGTAGCACCTGCCAACATATCTCCTTTCATTCTAAATATTGATAATTTGTGATGTTTCTCTTTATGCGGGGTAAATAGTTCTTGGAATTTATCATTTTTATTAAGTTTTACAGGAACTCAATTTTGGATTTCTTTACTTTTTCTATTGTATGTTTTGTGCTTTGTTGATTTTTGTTCTTGTGTTCTTTTCCTTTTTTCTACTTCGGGTGTAATGTTCTTTTTCTAGCTTCTAAGGTTGGAAGTTTATATTATTTATTTTAAACATTTCTTCTTTGTAACCTATGTCTTTAAACTAATCTCCACCTATTTCCAAATTTCTATCTATTCATTGCTTTAACTTCACCATTGTATGCTTATACTTTATTTTGATATACTTTACTTTCATTAATATTCAATTCTAAATGTTTTCTACTTTTTGTCATGATTTCTTTTTGCCCTACATGTTTAGTGATGTTATTTAAATGCCACATATTTGAGCATGTCTTACTTTTTTTATTGATGTCTAACTCAATCCAATTGTGATCATAGATTGTATCCTGAATAATTTCAAGCCATTGCAATTCACTAAGAGAAAATTCATTGCCCACTAGGTGGCTCATTACATTGACTGTTTCGAACCTTAAAAGAATGCAAACTGTAAAAGAATGCAGACTATTTAGTTGTGGATTATATTATTCTTTAAATGTCAACTAGATCAAGTTGGATAATACATTTTCAAATATCTTATATACTTATTAATTCTTTTGCATGCTTGTTCTTTTATTATGTCCAACTAAGAATCCTTTTCTATTTTTCCTTTGTGTTTTATCAATTTTTAATTATCGTATTTTGGAGATAAGTTTTTTTAAAAAACTCATTTAGGGATGTTTTGTCTTTCTGATGAAGCGAACTTGTGTCATTATAATGCCACTCTTTGCCCATGCTGATTTTTTGCCATTAAGTTTATTTTATCTAACACTTCCATAGCCAGATTGTTTTTAATGATTAGAATTTGCTTGGGATATTTTACAAAAATATTTCACTTTAAAGGCATGTCCTTAAAGTTTGTGCATGTGCATTTGTGTATAAATAACATATAGATTTTTAAATTCAGTCTGATGATCTTGACTTTAATTGAAATACGGGGTCCGTTTCTTTACAGTAATTACAGACATGTTAAGTTTATATCTCTCACCTACTAGTAGTTTTCTATTGTTTTCCTACTGGTGTCTTGTCTTTTATTTTCACTTTCTTACCTCTTTTGGATAATGGAGGCTGCTTTAAATTTAATTTCACCTGGTCTCTTTAATTTTTAAATATACTATTTGTTCTTTTGGGGTTTTTTAGTGTTTAGAGATTATATTATATATCTTCAACATATTGCATTCTACATACCCATAATAAACAAAGTAAGAATATTGCAACAAGATAATTCAATTTAATTTAATTTTATAGCCACGTATTTTCATATATACATATATGTACAATTAATAGGCTTTTTTAGGGCTGTTCTAGGTTCAGAAAAATACCCAGTGGAATCATATCCTTAACCCCACATGCACAACATCTCCCACTGTCAACATCCTACATCTGTATGGTACATTTGTTATAATCCATGAACATTGAACACACGGACACATCCTTAACAACCAAATCCATAGCTTACATTAAGAGTGACTCTTAGTGTTGTACATTCTATGAGTTTTGACAAACGTGTAATGATGTGCATCTATCATTGTAGTGCCAATCAAAATTGTTTCCTTGCTCTGTGTTGCAATTATTAATCCCTCTTTTCTCTCTGACTCCCTGCCAACCACTGATGTTTTTTACTGTTTCCATAATTTTACCTCTTCCAGAATGTAATAATGGAATCACCAGTACTGTAGCCTTTTCATTTTGGCTCCTTTCACTTAGAAATTTAAGGTTCCTGGCCAGGCTCAGTGGCTCACACCTGTAATCCCAGCACTCTGGGAGGCTGAGGTGGGAGAATCACCTGAGGTCAGGAGTTTGAGACCAGCCTGGCCAAAATGGTGAAACCCCCTCTCTACTACAAATACAAAAATTAGCCAGGCATGGTGGTGGGTGCCTGTAATCCCAGCTACTTGGGAGGCTGAGGCAGGAGAATCGCTTGAACCCGGGAGGCAGAGGTTGCAGTGAGCCAAGATCACGCCAACACTCCAGCCTGGGCGACAGAATGAGACTCCATCTCAAAAAAACAAAACAGAAAATAAATGTAAGGTTCCTTCACTTTTTTTCATGACTTGATAGCTCATTTCCTTTTAGTATTGAATATTTCATTGTATGGGATTTATTACTATATCTACATCTCTATCACAAAATATTATATTACTATTTTATTTACTTAATTTCAGTCTCAATTTTTACAGGTCTTATATTTACACAGATAAATTCTCTCTGCTCTTAGCTTATAAAAATTGTTTTCAATTTTGTCTTCATTTCTGAAGTATATTCCTGATGGGTATAACGTTCTACATTGACAGGTATTGTTTTCGCAGTAACTTAAGCATTTCATTCCAGTGATCTTTGCCTTCTGTTGCTTCTAATGAGAACTAGACTTTGCCTTCTGTTACGTCTAACATCATTCTTCATGTTGTTCCCTCTCAAATTTTTCTGGGCTTGTTTTAAATAATTTCTCTTTATCTTTGATTGTCAGCAGTTTGATTATGATATACCTAGATGTGCAATTCCTTTATGTTGGTTATCGCAGAATATGAAGTGTTTTCTGGGTTTGTGAATTTATATTCTTTATCCATTTTTAAAACTCTCAAATATTTTCTCTTTATATATTTTCCCTATCTTATTTTCTCTGCTCCTCATATTCCGAGTCTGATTGTATTAGACTAGATCATTTTATGGTTTCCCAGGTTCTGAAATTCTGCTCTGCTTTTTGAATTACTTTCTTTCCATGTTCTAGTTTGAAAAATTATAGTGATAGTCTCTGCATTAGGAAAACATAGTCTTCCAGTTTGTCCTCAGCTTATGATTGTGAATATGTTATCAAATCTAGTATAACGATGGTTCAAGAAAGTATTAAGGGTATGCTCATAAAGCACAGAAGTGGAGAGGGGAAAGAGCTTATTTAAATAAATAATGACAAATACTTCCCAAATTTGAAGAAAGATGTAAATATCAAAGTAGATGAAACTCGAGATTATCCAGTCAAATCCAATCCAAACAATACTAAATCAAGACTTACTGTAATCAAACTGTCAAAAATTAAAGATAAGAAGATCCAAAAAATAGCAAGAGAAAGGAAGCACATCACACACAAAAGAAATTCACGTTGCATATCAGATTTCTCAGCAGCAGGCCAGGAAAATAGTGAGATGATACGTTCATAGCACTGCCAGAAAGAAAAAAAAAACAAAAAACAAAAAACAATAAAACAAAAAAACAAAAACCTGTCAACTAGGAATACTTCACCGGGCAAAGCTATACTTCAGAAATAAAGAAGAGATAAAGACTTTACCATACAAGCAAACCTGAATGAGTTTATCACCACTAGCCCACCCTTATAAGAAATACTAAAGGAAATTCCTCAGGATGAAAAAATAGAGAGACTAATTAGTAATATAAAAACACAGAGATGTATAAAACTCACTGATAAGAGTAAGTACACAGTCAAATTCAGAATACTGTAATACAGCAATGATGGTGTGTAAATTATCTCTTTATTAAGAAGGTTAAAAGAGAAAACCTACAAAAACATGGCTATAATAATTTGTTAAGAGGAACACAATATAAAAGGATGTAAACTGCGGCATCAAAAACACACGTGGGGGAATAAAAAGGTAGGGTTTTTATGCAATCAAAGTTAAGTTTAATTCAAATCAAAGTTAAGCAGCTTAAAATAGGCTATTATAACTAGATGATGTTTTATGTAGGCTTCATGGTAACCACACAGCAAAACCCAAAAGTTTAAAACATTAAAAAGTAAGAAATTAAAGCATACCTAGTTTAAACTGTTTTCTGTTGCTATAACAGAATACCACAGACTCGATAATGAATAAGAGAGGTTTATTGAACTCATGGTGCTGGAGGTTTGAGAAGTCCAAGAATATGAGGCTGGCATCTGGTGAGGTCCTTTCTATGCATCATGACATGGCAGGAGACATCAAATTGTGAGACAGAGCAAACACAGTCGTTCCGGTCTCTGCTTCTTCTTATAAAGCCACTAACACCGTCATGGAGAATCTACCTTGATGACCTCATCCAATCATAATTACCACTCAAAGACATGACCTCCAAAAACCATCAACATATGAATTTGGGAATTTCATTTCTAAGACAGGAAATTTGGGGAACACATTCAAACCATAGGAATATTACTACAGAAAACCATATAATCACAAAGGGAGACAATGAAAAAGGAAGAAAGAAACAAAGAATCTATATTTTAAAAATACAGAAAACAATTAACAAAGCAGAAATATATAAAGAATTGTTACAATTCAACAAAAAAGAAAAGTAACCCAATAAAAATGGGTAAAGTACTTCAACATATATTTCTCCAAAGAAGATATATTATCAATGACTAATGACCCTATGAAAAGATGCTCAAGATCATTACTAATTGGATCATTAGTCATTAGGCATTAGAGAAAAAAAAAATCCAAAACCATAATGAGATATTGCTTCACAAGCACTATAAATAATCAATAAAATGGAAAATAAGTATTGGCAAGGATTGAAAGAATCCGAACTCTTCAAACACTGGTGATGGGAATGTTAAATGGCACAGTTCCTTTGGAAATTAGTCTGGAAGTTCTTCAGAAAGATGAAAAAGAGTTTGTCATATTGCCCAAAAATTCTACTCCTAGATATATACCCAAGAGACATAACAACATATGTTCATTTAAGAAGTTGAACACAAATGTTCACAGCATGATTATTCATAATATCTGAAAGGTGGAAACAGCTCAACTGTCCATCAACTGCTGAACAGATTAATATAATGTTGCTTGTTCATTCAGCAGGATTTCAGTCAATAAAATAGAATGAATTACTAATAATGTTAAACCTAGATAGATCTTATAAACATCAAGTTACATAATTTTTCATTCATAAGGGAAAGTCCTTCCTAAAAGGCCTCACCTCTTAATACTATCACACTGGGGATTAAGTTTCAACATTTAATTGTGAGGAGACACAAACATTCAGATAATTGCATTGGTGTTTGGTGTAGCTGTTTCTTCTTTTTTTCTTTGCTTTATCTCTTTCCTTTTTTTTTTCTTTTTTGACAATTTGCATGAAATAATCTGTTTCCATTCTTTTACTTTCAACCTATTTGTGTCTGAATTTAAACTTTATTTCTTATAGAGACCATATAGTTGGATGCTATTTATTTATTTATTTTTCTAATCTCTTCCTCTTGATTGGTGAGTTCGAACTATTGATTGACATATAATCAATTGCTGATGAGGTAAGATTTAACTCTATCATTTTGCTCTTTTTTTTTTTTTTTGGTATTTGTTTAAGATTTTTTCCCTCTATTCATTTATAGCTTTTTTTGGTCAAATAGATATTTTCCAGTGTACTGTAATAATTCCCTCATTACTTCTTTTAACACATTTTTGAATGTTTTTGGAATAGGTTCCCTGAGAATTAAAATTAACACATTAATTTATAACAATATAGTTCAGATTAATACCAACTTAATTTCAGCTGTATACAACAATTTTGCTCTTATAAAGCCCCATTTCTCTCTCCTCTCCTTTGGATTTTGTTGCCAAATAAAATATACACCACTTAAAATGTATTTATAATGATTGCTTTTGAAATTGTCTTTTAAATCAGATAAAATAAAAAGCATTAGAAACAAAAATGTATTTATACTGTAAATTGTGTTACCTACATATTTACCACTGTCTCCTGTCTTTATTTCTTCATGTGGATTTTAATTATTGTCTAGTTTCCTTTCATTTCAACTTGAAGGACTTTCTTTAGTATATCTCATAGGGTAAGTCTGCAAGAAACAAATTTCTTTTTTGTTGTTTATATGAAGATATCATTATTATCATTTTTGAAGGAAAGTTTCACAAAATGTTGAATTTTTGGTTGACATAGTTTATTTTTCAGCACTTCGAGTATGTCACCCAATTATCTCTAGATTCCATGGTATACGATGAAATCATCTTTGAATCTTACTGAGGATCTTCTACAAATAATGAGTTGCTTCCTTCTTGCTACTTTCAAGATTATGTATCTCTGGCTTTTGACAGTTTCATTTAGATATGGATGACTTGAGTTTATCCTTCTTGGAGTTTGTTGAGCCTCTTAGGTGTGTAGATTATTGTTTCTCATCAAATGTGGAAGTTTTCAGACCTTATTTCTTCAAATATTCTTTATGCCTTTTTATTTCTTCCCTCTCTTTTGGGACTCCCATTGTATGTTTGTAAGTCTGATTGTGTGTCACAGGTCTGTGAAATTGTCATTTTTCTTTCCTTTCCTTTCCTCACCTGAATTTCTTCAATTGATGTCTCTTTAAATTCTTTCTTTGCTTTGAAACAAGCAACAAATACTGTATGTTCTCTAACAGTTGGGAACTAAATATTTGGTACACAGGGACATAAAGATAGGAACGACAGGCCTTGGGGAATACAAGAGTGAGAAGGGAGGAAGGGAGGGAGACCAGGGTTGAAAAATTACTTATTGGATAATATGCCCACTTCATGATTGACAGGTTCAGTCATAATCCAGACCCCAACACTGTGCAATATACCTTTGGAACTAACTTACACATGTGCCCCCAAGATCTGCAATAAAAGTTCACTTAAAAAAAGAAGTGGGGAAGCAGATTTTTGTTTAAATAAATAAATACATTCACTGCTTCTCTTCTGCCTGCTCAAAGCTGTTGTGAAGCCTTTCTAGTTAATTTTTTCTTTGAGTATTGTAGTTTTTAACACCAGAATTTCTTTTTGATTATTTTTTATAATTTCTATTCTTTTCTTGATATTCTCTATCTGGTGAGTCATGATTTTCATACTTTCTTTTAATTATTTAGACATGGTTTCTTTTAGGTCTTTGAATATATTTACAATAGCGCATTTCGTGTCTTTGTCTAGCAAGATCAACATTTAGGATTCCTAGGGGAAAGTTTCTACTGCTTGTTTCTTTCTTGTGTATGGACCATAATTTTTCTGTATGTCTCATAAATTTTGCTGAAAATAGAACATTCCAAATAATATCATACAGCAACTCTGGAAGTCAGATTCTTCCTTCCTCCTAAGGATTACTATGACTTCTGCTTGTTATAATAGTTGTTTGTTTAGAAGCTTTCCTCAAATCATTCTGCAAAGTCTGTATCCATTGTTGTGTGCAGTCACTGAAGTCTCTACTCAGATTCGTGGTCAGCTAATAATTAGACAGAGCTTATTTTAAATGTCTGGTGCCAACAAGCCTCCCAATGGGCTCTGTGTGCCTACTCTGTGATATCTTCAACACTGAACCAAACAGCTGAAAATCTTCTTAGCCTTCACCGCTTGCTTGCTCAGAGCTTCAAGGTCAGCCAGAGATAAGAGTTTAGGGCCTTCTCTTGGTCTCAGGTATCATCTGTGCATGTGGATAGCCCTACACATCCTTGTTGCCTTTCAGAGTTTAGGTTTTCAAAGCTTCTGTGAATATCTCACTCCTTGACACCTTCTGTTAAATATTTTGGTCTGTCTGTTGTTTGTTCAAACTGTTATCCATTGCCTCAGGCTGCTGAAAATTTAAAACACCTGCCTGTAAATTGTTTTTTACAAAGGATCCTGGGAAGAAAAGCTTTTTGTATACACCTTCTAGTTTTGTATACACCTTCTAGTTCAATCTAATACAAGCATTCTTGTAAGTGGAGTCTTTTGGAGAATGACCAAACAGGTCAAATAATCCATGGAGCTCCGTGTTTGTTGTGCTTCCTCCAATGCCTACCAGGCTGCAGTAGAAATGCAGGCTGTTATTTTTCAAGGACATTGTAGATCTGGAGAGTGATAGATAGGCTAGGACAGATTAAAGTACCACAAAATTTACTGTTCTTACTGAGATTTAGCTGTCTGTCTTGAATAAATGTTATCTGGGTGGCTGCAAGCCTTTGAATTTCCAGAGTTATGAAAAAGTTGATTTTGAGAAATTTTGACATTTGCTGATTGCTTATGGAGAAAAGAATTTTCAAAGATTAATATACCGCGTCTTCTGACGATGCCCTATAATCATGTAGAACTATTTTTTAAACTTTGTATAGATCAGGGAACATAACAAAGCTCTTCTGTTAGTTTTACCACTATTGAAAGTTATGTTTTATGCACAATTCAATGTGAATAATTATGAATCTGTATTTTTTGCCTTTCCTTCTTAGACATATAGTCTTCTTTTTCTGGAGTATGAAATTTAAATGTACTTTTGTATTTACCTCAAAAAGTCAAGCTCTAGTGAATCAAATATCACTATCATGAATAGTAATAGGTCTCTAACCCAATAGTTTAAGGGAAAGATAGATTTATTAACATTTATTGAGAAGTGCAAACAACTCAAAAGTTTGGGCAGACCAGCTATTATGCAATTTACCTGACTCTACTTCTTTAAGAGTTTCCCTATCGATTACTGAATACCCTTTGTGTCTTTTTCCTTCAATTACCCTGGAAGAACCATGTATGAATAAGTGTCGTCCTGTTTTGAAGGGGGTCTCCCCTAGGTCTGGTCTGACCTTTGGTAGTCAATTAAATTTAGACATAAGTGCTCCTTCTTTAGATTTGTATCTCCTGTTAGTAAATCTGCTGGGTTGAGGGAATTATCAGTAGTTAAGGTTAAATCATCTTTTTCTAGCAAAATAGCCTTATATTTCAGGATTCTGGAGTCAGCAAGCTACCTCCCAGCTTTTTGATTTAGTATTGCTCTAACTTGGCAGGGTGTGCTTACAGTTAACTTTGCCTTAAAAGTTAACTTTCTGCTTTCTTCAACTAATATTGCCCTAGTGGCAACAGATTGAATGCATTGAGGCCACACACAGGTGACAGGGTCTAAAACATTTGATAAGAAGGCTACAGGCTGCTGGCGGCCACCGAATTCTTGGGTAAGCATTCCTACAGCCACTCCATTATTTACATTGACAAAAAAGATGAAAGGGCTTTTCTAGAGAAGGCAAAGCTAACACTGGGGCAGTCATAAGTCTTTCTTTTAATTCCTCAATTTGGTCGACTTCCTCAGAAGTCCACAGGACTCAGATTTTTCTTGAGTACGCTTCTGGTATAGCAACTTACTGCGTAAGGTATGAGTCAATCCATGAGCAGCAGGATCCAACTAATCCTAGAAACTTTCCGAGCTCATGCTTCGTTTGAGGCAAGGGTAAAGACACAATGCCTTCAACTCACTCCAGACCTATTCTTCGCTTGCCTGCACTTATTAAATGGCCTAAATATTTGACCTCAGGTTCTACATACCGAAGCTTTTTCTTTGAGACTCATGATCCCTCAGAATGTAGATGATCAAGGGTATGTATGGAAAAAGTGGTTACTTTTTCTACAACCTCTCCTGATATGAGGATATCATCAGCATACTGGAGTATGCATATGTGCTTTGGAACAGAAACCTTTTCTAGCACTTATTCTAGACTCTGACTAAACAGGTTGGATGTGTCTGTGAACACTTGGGGCAAAACTGTTCACTGAGACTGTTGTTTTCACCCTGACTGGAGGGCTTCCCAGTTAAAGGCGAATATGTCTTGGCTATTTTCAGCTATGGGGCAAAAAGTGTCTTTTAAGTCTATGGCAGTAAAACATTGGTGATTATGTGGAATTTTCCTGAGAATAGTGTAAGGGTTAGGGACAACAGGGCGAGTGGTTTGGACTATTCGGTTGGCAGCTCTAAGATTATGTACTAACTGGTATGGTCTGTCTGATTTCTTGATGGGCAGTATTGGGGTGTTATAAGGAGACACACAAGGCTCAAGAAGCCCATTTTTCATGGGACTTTCAATTATGGGCTTTAACTCGATCTGTCCTTCTAAAGGGATAGGGTATTGCTTCCTCCTCAACACTTCCTCGGGGTTTTTTAGCTTGATGTGGATTGGGGGAATGTGAAGTTTTCCTCAGTTTCCTTCTCTGAACCAGACATCTGGGTGAATACATTTCTCATTTGCGGTGGTGAGTAAATTTAATGAGCTGAGGAATCCTTTTGGACTAACTTGTAAGCCTACGCCTAACTTCAACATTAAGCCTCTTCTTAATAAGTTAGTTCCTGCCTCAGGGGTCAACAAAAATTGGATATGAGTCTATCGTTCTTGGTATTTAACTTCTGTATTTTCTAAGACTTTTGCTTTAAATCTTTCTCCTTTTACCCCAGAGACTAAAAGGTCTTCTGAAGGGCAGGCAATGTTAGATGAAGGAAAACAAACGGAGGAGCGAGTGGCCCCTGAATTAACTAGAAAGGTGATAAACTCATGATTGGGTCCCAATTCTAAATTTATCAAGGGCTTCTGGTGGGACTTGAAGTAAAAGAGACAGAGTCCCTGACCGCCCTCAAAGGGCATGAGGGGCAGGGCTTCTTTCTCTCTTTCTAATTCGGGACATTCTCTTTTGAAGTGGCCTGCCCTTCCACATCTGTAACACCTATCTTGTCCTTCTTCTCTCCCAGCTCTAGGATTTTGTGACTTTGTTCCCTCGTACTCTTTAGAGATTCTGGTATATGAGGGCCTGGTTCCTCTAGATGGAGGCTTGGGTCTTTTAAACAGCAGTCTAGACCCTTCGTAGTTTTTGGCCTCCTGGAAACTTTGTTTAAAAGTATGCGGATTTGGGGCCACGCGCTAGAAAGTGAATAGCGTAAGTTTTGCCTTTTGCTTCTGTTTCTTTTTATGTCTTCTAACATGTACTTTTTGAGCTTCTCTGAGAAGTTCACTCAGAGGTTGGCCTTCCCAATTTTTTAATGTTTGTAACTTTTTTGAAATATTTAACCAACTCTTAGTGACGAAGTGGAGTTTTAACAGTCCTTGTCCAAGGGGGTCTTCTAAGTTTAGGGCTGAATATTGTTTCATTTGGTCCTTCATTTTGCCTAGAAATTTCATAGGCCTCTCATCGTTTTCCTGTTGTATATTAAGTGCTTTAGAAAGGTTGTGGGTTGGGGTACTGATATCCTAATTCCCTTTATTATTCTTTCCCTTAGGTCTTGCATATTTTCCTGGTGAGCTGGGTTATTATTGTCCCACCAGGTGTCTCGGCCGGGAAACTTTTGATCCGCGGTAGGAACATCTTGACCGGGAGCTTGTTCATGCTCCAAATTGCCATAGCAGCCCCATGGATCATCCCTCTCTCTTCCCCAGAGAAGAGAATGCCCAGAATGGACACTAACTCGACCCAGGTGTATAACTGAAGTCCCAGGAATTGATTAACTTGATCTGCTACCCCATAAGGGTCATATAATAATGGCTTGAGTTCCTTCCTTAAATTCTGGACTCTGAACTAGTTAAGGGAGCACTTACAAAGTCAATAGCCCCCACTCCTTGTGGTGCTTCTTTCAAGGGGAAGAGAGTCAGAGCTGACTCCTTAGATGTGGAGGGAAATGGAAAATTTTGAATATCTCTTTTACATTGTTCTACTTCATGTTGGAGCCCCTTCAGGGAGGGGCACTTAGGCTGAGAGCGAACAGGTTCTTGGGTGATGATTCCCAGGAATCAGGATTGTAAGGAGGAGAAATAACGTGGGGAGGGGAAGAATCTGGGGCAGGATCTGGGGCGGCAGCTGCCCAAGGGGAAGTATTGAGGGCACTGAGTGGGGAAGGTGGTATAGGGGATCTCATGCACTGGAGTCCTTTGGCATGGGAACTAGCTTTTCTGAGTCTTCATTGTGGGGTGCTAGATTGGGTGTTTCCCTAGTTTTTTTAAGGGATAGAGGAGGACAGGTCCCTGTCTCCAACAAAGAGCATAGTCTAGTTCCTCTTGAGACACTAGACTTTTTTCATTTACATGTCAAATTAGGAGTTGACACATCAAACCTCATTCGACCCAAAATCTGGCCAGAAGATTGAGGGTTTAAGGAAGGGACTCTGGGTCCAAACAAAACAGCAATATTTTATCATTTGTTGTTTGTTCTTATGTTTAGTTCTCTTGTTTTTCCAATATTTTAACGTGAGACTTAGGGGACAATTTAGGGAAATATCTTTATTGCTTTTTTCATCCTTTTGACTTCCCATTGTGCTTGGAGTATTTCCCATGTTGGGTCCTAGTTAGGCTCAATTTTTCGTGTTAGAAATCTCTTGCCTGTCCTTCCCTGGAGGCTTATTAAGGCTCTTTTCCCTTGTATGAGGTATCTCTTGCCTATCCTTTAGCCCCACCTGCTGGAAGTTCCTGGCACCTTTCTTTTACTTCGTCTGCTCTGGCTGCTTCCCTTGCAGGAATATTTCAGGTCCCTCTTAGCAGTGATGGCAGGTCAGTGTAAACCCCTGATGGGACCCCCCAAGGGCCGCCCTAAGCCATATGAGGTGACCACAGAACTGCAGATTGGACTGATTCACTCCGCTCAACAGTAGTGCTTGCTACCATTCACACACTTTTAACCTCCAGAATCCGGAACACCAAGGAAATACTTTGTCTCCCCTGCGACTTTTCTTACCCTGGTCTTTGCACAGTTTACCTAGTCGCTGCGGTACTTGAGCCCCCGTTTCCCAAGCTGGCAGTTTGTTCTTTTATTGAATTGCTGAGAGTCTGGGTTTATTCGTCAAACTGGTTGGGTCTCGATTCCTCACCTTGAGGCCACCACAACAAGGTGACTGGAGACCCCTCGCCGGAGGAGAATGGGCTCCCTGTACGGGCTACCAAAATTGTTACAAATGAATTTCCGTTGCCACAAAAGAAACAGCACTCAAACATAAATTTAGTTTCCTCAGCAAGGCAATTTACTTTTGCAAAAGGATGCCACTCGTGTCAATTAAGATAGCAAGTGCACACCAAACAAAGGAGACCAGGGAGTTTTTAAATCCTTAAAGCGATCCCCATGTCTGTGTCCTTCCCCATGGGCTGGGGTCAGACCACACAATCTGAGCTGACCCAATTGGCTACTTGTAAGTATTTTTCTACATATGGAAGGGAGGGGGATGTGAGGTACAGTGGTGGAGTGTGTGAGACGTGCAGTTTCAGGGGAAAAATGGGTACAGGTAAACAAGGGAACAGATGTGAGTTACTGATTAGAACTCACCGGAGGTTGCAGCCCACATGATACACACAGTTACTGTTTACAGTAACTAGGGGCAAGGAGAAACGAGAAAGTTGAGTTTGAGAACAAAGGGTAGGGGAGTTAACAGTCTAAACCTTTCGAAGAGAAACTCAGAAAGATTCATTGTATTTTACATGTATCTGAGTACCTGCTTTCAATTCTTATGAGACTATACTTGGAGTAGAATTGCTAGGTTATATGGTATTTTTATATCTAACTTTTTGAAGAATAGCCACACTTTCCACAGTGGCTAAACCATTTTTCACTCCTAACAGCAACATATGAGGATTCCAATCTTGGCAGTATTTGTTTCTTCTTTTCTTTCTTTAATATAGCCATTCAAGTAGATGTGAAGTGATATCTAACTGTAGTTTTGATTTGCATTTCCCCAGTGACTATGATATTGAGTGTCTTCTCATGTGCTTATTTGGTAGTTTGTATATATTTGGAAAATTACCTGTTAAAGTCTTTGGACACTTTTTAATTGGGTTATTTCTTTGCTGTTCAGTGATAAGACTTAGTTATATATCCTGGATTCTAGATCCCTTATGTATATATAAATAATATATATTTTATTAATATCTAAATATGGTATTTTCTCCCATTCTGTAGGTATTATTTCACTTTCCTGATAATGTCCTTCAATACACAAAATTTGTATATTGTGGTGATGATGATGTCTTATTTATGCATCATTTTCTTTTTTTCCCCTCATGCTTGTGGTGTCACATCTGAGCACTCATAATAAATACAAAGTCATGAAATTCTGTCCATAAGTTTTCTAAGAGTGTTATAATTTTAGCTCTTATATTAAATCACGGATCCATTTTGAGTTAATTTTGGCATATGGTGTGAAGTATAAGTCCAACTTCATTATTTTGAACATAGGTATCTGGTTATCCCAGCGCCATTTTTTGAACAGACTCAATGTATGGTCTTAGCATTCTTGTTGAAAATCAATCGGTCATATGTGTATAGAGTTTCTTCCTGGACTCTCAATTTGGTTCCATTGTCTATATGTCATTCTTTATGCCAGTACCACACTGTTTTGAGTACTATTGTTTTGTAGTAAATTTTGAATCACCAACATGTGAGTTTTCCAGCTTTGTTCTTCTCTTCTTACATTGTTTTTGGTATTCTTGGCCTCTTTGAATTGCATATGAAGTTGTGGCATGACTTTTACATTTCTGCAAAATAAAAATCTGTGAAATTTTCACAGGGATTGTGTTGATTCTATGGATAGCTTTGGGTAGTATTGTCATCTTAACAATATTAAGGTGATGACAAATATCCATGAACTAAATATCCATGAACACAGGATATTTATTTAGTTTTTCTTAAATTCATTGAGCAACGTTTTATAGTTTTCAGTGTACATAAAAATCACTTACTCCTTGGTAAAATTTATTCTCTCTTCCAATCCTGATGGCTTTTTTTTTTTTTTTTCGTTTTGCTCTGGCTGGAACTTTCAGTATAATGTTAAATAGCAGTAGTAAAAGTGAGCATTTGTTCCTTGATCAAAATTGTGAACACCAAGTATCTGAGACAGGTCTCAATCAATTTAGTAAGTTTATATTGCTGAGGTTATGGACGTACCTGCGACACAGTCTCAGGAGATCCTGACAACATGTGACCAAGGTGATTGGGGTGCAGCTTGCTTTTATACATTTTAGGGAGACGTGAGATATCAATCAATATGTGTAAGATGTACATTGGTTCTGTCTAATAAGGCAGGACAACTTGAGGCTGGGGCTTCCAGGTCACAGGTAGATAAGAGAAAAAAGTTACATTCTTTTGAGTCTTTGATCAACCTTTCACTGAACACACAATTTACTTGTGAGAAGGGGACAGAGGAAGAGTCACTTATGCTTTAGTCTGGCTCAGTGAATCTACATTTTTACATAAACAATAGGGCAGAGAAAGCAATCGGATATGCACTTGTCTCAGGTGAGCGGAGAGATGACTGAGTTTTGTCTGTCCTTCGTTCTGCAGCTGTGAAGATAAGCTATCAATTTACATTAACTAGGTGAAGTTCAACAGAACTGTTTTAGGGTAAAGATCTTGAGGGCCACGAGGACTTTCCTTGTGGGCAAATTGTGAAGGAAGAATGTAGCTGTTTTTAATCTTTGTCGCAATCTTATTTAGAAATAAAATGAGAGGTAGGTTTGCCTGATGCAGTTCCCAACTTGACTTTTCCCTTTGGCTTAGTGATTTGGGGGTCCCTTATTTCATTTTCTTTTAACAGTCCTAACATGTTCTGTGTGCACTTGAGAAGAGTGTACATTCTGTTGTTGATGGGGAGAGTGTTCTACATATGTCTGTCAGGTCTAGTTGACCTAACATGTTGTTCAAGTCCTCTATTTCTTTATGATCTTTTTTTCTGGTTATTATGTTCACTATTGAAAGTAGACTATGAGGCCGGGCGCGGTGGCTCAAGCCTGTAATCCCAGCACTTTGGGAGGCCGAGACGGGTAAAATTAATTTTTCTTTATTTTCTTTATTTCTACATACAGCTTTGAATTACTGTCTAGTGTCTTTTCCTTTATTTGGAAAGATTTCCAAAGTATCTTTGGCAGGGCAATGGTAATAACACACTTTCCCAGTTTTTGTTTATCTAGAAATCTCTTACTTTATCCTTCATTATTGTTCCTTTGAGGTTGGGAAGCTGTATGCAAGTGCTAAGCTCCACACACTCAAGATATATGACAAAAGGATATAAAGAATTTTTGGAAATATTCCTCATGCTGCACACAGATCCAACAACAGAGGGCAGAAGCCTCACTGGCACTAGAGATTTAAACACAACTTCTAACCAAACACTGTTAAAATAATTTCACCGAGACGGGTAAAATAATTTTACACTGGTAAAATTAACTACATAAATAGATACAGAGGATAACATTATTTTTAATTTTTGGTTTATAACTTCTCTTTTTCTTTACTACCTGATTTAAAAGACAAATGTATAAAATAATTATAAATCTATGTTGCTAAGCATATAATGCTTAAAATGTAATTTGCAACAATAACCAAAACACAAGGATGGGAGGTAGGTAGAGCTATGTAGGAACAGAGTTTTTAAATACTGTAGGGGCTAAGTTGGTTCTAATTCAAAATAGATTATTGTATATTTTAGATTGTGAATTATAATCCTCAGGGTAATTACTAAGAAAATAACAAACTGTGCCATATAAAAGAAACGTACACAAACAGAAAAAAGAAGGCAAAGTAATACCCTAGAAAGTCAAACACAAAAGAAAACAGCAATAAAAGAAATACTAAAACAAATACTAAATAGTAAATAATAATAAATACTAAAACAAATTATTGTAGATTTATACAGAAAGGCAGGAGTCCTTTTTTAACAGTAACTATTTTTAATGAAAATGGATTCAATTCTTCAATTTAAAGGAAGAGATTAGCAGAAGGATAAAATAACAAACAAACAAAATGACCAAAGTATTTATTGTTTAAAAGAAACCCATTTTAGATCTAAAGACACAAACGGGTAAAAAGTGAAAAGATGTAAAGATATTCCACGAAAATAGGAATCAAAAGAGAGCTCTGGTGACTATCAGACAAAAGAGACTTTAAGTAAAAATTGTTACTAGTGACAAGTGCAGTATACATGGATGAAATAGTTTTCTCATCTAGAAGACGTAATAATTATAAACAAATATTACCTAACAATAGTACCTAAAAGTACATAAAATGAAATCTAAAGGGAAAAAATACAGTTCTACAATAATAGTGGACAGTTTCAATACCTGACCTTCAATAACGAATAGAACAATGAGACAAATTATCAATAAGAAAATAGAAGCCGGGCGCGGTGGCTCAAGCCTGTAATCCCAGCACTTTGGGAGGCCGAGACGGGCAGATCACGAGGTCAGGAGATCGAGACCATCCTGGCTAACCCGGTGAAACCCCGTCTCTACTAAAAAATACAAAAAAAAAACTAGCAGGGCGAGGTGGCGGGCGCCTGTAGTCCCAGCTACTCGGAAGGCTGAGGCAGGAGAATGGCGTGAACCCGGGAGGCGGAGCTTGCAGTGAGCTGAGATCCCGCCACTGCACTCCAGCCTGGGCGACAGAGCCAGACTCCGTCTCAAAAAAAAAAGAAAATAGAGGACTTGACAACACTGCACCCTAACTGAATCTAATAACATATACAGAACACTGCACTCAACAATAGCAGAGTGTCAATTCTTCTAAAGTACACTTGGGACATTCTCCAGCATAGACCACATGTTTGGTTGGAAAACAAGTCTCAATAAATTTAAAAATATAGAAATTATACAAAATATTTTCTCTGACCACAACAGAATAAAACTAAAAATCAAGAAGAGAAGGAAAACAACAACTCACAATATGTGGAAAGTAAACATCACTCTTACCTAATATGCCACAGAAGAAATCCCAGGGGAAACTGGAAAATACTTAGAGATAAATATAAATGAAAATACAGTTACCAAAACTTATGAGATGCAGTGAAAGCAGTGCTCAGAGAGAAATTCATAGCTGTAAATGCTTAGATTAAAAAGGGTAAAGATCTCTGATAAATCACCTAAATTTACACCGTCAGAAGCTGAAAAAAGAAGAACAAATAAATTCAAGACTAGCAAGAGAAAGGCACTAGAGGTTAGTATAAAGGTTAGAGCAGAGATAAATGAGATAGAGAACAGAAAAACAATAGAGAGTATCAAAGGTTGGTTATTTGAAAATATATTTGAAAAATATCGATTAACCAAGGGAAAAGAAAAAGAAATCTTGAATTACTTATACCAGTGATAAGGACAAGGCAGAACTTTTTTGCACTTAAGGCCTGATTAGTTATGTTTAAATGTAACCTCTGCATGAGAGGACCAAAAGAACACCTTATTTAGCAATTTAAAAAAACACATACAATGATCTGGAAACAGTAAAGAATGCCCACTTTAATAATAATAATAAATTTTTATTAATTTTACATTTGCAAAATATATTTATGTCACTTTTCTCCCTCTTTGGTTCATTTTATACAACTCAGATGGCTCTGCTTTTGTTCATCAAGTGTCACACTAAAGTAAATAAATATGTTAAATTATGTAGGTTTTCTGTAATAAACCCAAACCAGTAGAGCTAGATTTAGTTGCTCCAGCAATCTTATTTGCAACTCATTCCAATGGTTGAAACAATTATTTATTTTTATAATTTTTAAAAACTTTAGCCAGATAAGCTATTGTGTGTGTGTGTGCGCGCGGTGTGTGTATACATAGAAGTTTGCTAGAGCAGTGTGAGATACTGAGTACCACCGCCCAGAGAGAGGTGAGACAAACAAGCTTACATAATGGTCCAGCCAACCCTTAAAAGACTTGAGCGGTCAAAGACTCAGTTACCTCCAAAATAAACCAGAGGCTGAGCAATGGGGGAATTAGTGGATCTATCACCACAATGAAGGGTCAGTGACTGACACGTTTAGAAAGCAAAGACTAAACGCATTCCCGTTACACTGGAGGACACAGAGCAACAGGAGCCAGTTTTCAGGCATAGATCAGGGAATGCAATCCATCTTGCATCTGCAGCTGAAGGTCCCTGGCACCTCCCCAGAGGACACTGGTAGCGTGTCAGTGGTCCTCTACTTCACCCAGTGACAATGTCTTAAGGGTCCCAGAGTGTGAACCTGGGCATCCCTCTTACTGGTCCCAAGGGTTCTCCCAAAACGGATACTATTCCTGCCGGAGGCTTGGCCAAATCCATTACTAGCCTTCCACATCCAACTCAGCCCCAGAAAGGGAGTCTCTTTTTGTCCCGTGGGGTCTCTGAGTTTGAGGTAATGCCAATGTACTGGAGGTTGTAGAAAATAACCTATGTAGTGGGGCAGTCACTTTAAAACTTAAGCAATCTACATGCAATATTAGCTAGTGTTTTAATCTCAGTAACACTTTTTACCAAAATAGTTTCTCCACACAACTTATAATGTATAGGGCAAATTTTAAAATACTGCTGGAAATGGCTGGGCACGGTGGCTCACAACTGTAATCCTAGTACTTTGGAAAGCCGAGGCAGGTAGATCACTTGAGGTCAGGAGTTCCAAACTACCATGGTGAAACCCCGTCTCTACTAAAAATGCAAAAAATATTAGCTGGGTGTGGTGGCGGATGCCTGTAATCTCAGCTACTTGGGAGGCTGAGGCAGGAGAATTGTTTGAACAGGGAAGATGGAGGTTGCAGTAAGCTGAGATCACCTACTGCACTCCAGTCTGGGAGACAGAGCAAAACGCTCTCAAAAAATAAAAATAAAAATAAATAAATAAATTGCTGGAATATAATATGTTTTAAATTTCAATGTTGAAATTCCTATGGAAAATAAAAGGCGACACACTACTTTTCCACTTTCTATTTCATGTCTGTGGCTTCAAGTGCAAAAAAAGTTCTGTCTTGCTGCTTGTCACTGGTATAATGATTAGTTTGTTTTCCTGGCTTTGCTCTTAGGAACATGAACCTTTTTGTGGCTTTATGGTAATGGAATATTTCTAGTTGTTTAATCTCAAGAAAATATTTTTACACTGTGTAAGTGATGATTGTTTTCAGTTTAAATGATTGGTATTAGTGTATATAAAGTAAAATTATCTCAAAATTTATTATTTTTCTTAACTTGTTATTTTTAAACACTGAAAAATAAATGAAAATCTATAAACCTTTAGTCATACTCAGCCAGTTAAGAGTTTTTCTTTCAGATTTTATCATCAAGAGTTGCTTATAAATATTTATGACATCAAACTCTTCCAAGATTAGTCATCTTAAAACAATGGGACATGAGTCACAGACTGGTTTGGTTTTTCGAGAATTCTTGATGTGAATTCCACCTTCACTTGACCATGTATTCACATGAAGGTACTCTCTCTCTTGTTCCTTGTTACCAAACTAATCTGAGAGAACATGGACTTGTCACATCATCATTATCATGCTCGAATACTTAAAATGATTCCTTTGCCCAGCAGACTTCGTTTTGGTACAGTGGAGTCATAATTGGTAAGATGGGTAGGTTTTAAAGACTGTGCCTAAAGACAAAATTGGGCATGCTCAAAATGATCCTTGAACATCTCCTAAATTACCAATAAAGTTCCTTTACTGCCATAAAAAAATAAAGATCAAGCTGGTGGTCTTCCTGCCTGCTCTGTGTCGTAAAATTTGGTGCCTTATTGCATTATCAAAGGGAAGGCAAGACTGGGTTGTCTAGTCCACAGGAAGACCTGCACCACTGTTGCCTTCACATGGGTTAACTCAGAAGACAAAGGAGCTTTGGTTAAGCTGGCAGAAGCTGTCAGGACCAATTACGAAAGATATGGTGAGCTCTGCCGTCAGTAGGGAGGCAATGTCCTGGGTCCCAAGTCTGTGGCTCACATTCCTGAGCTCAAAAAGGCAAAGGCTAAAGAACTTTCCAGTAAACTGGGTTAAATGTACACTGTTGAGTTTTCTGTACATAAAAACAATTAAAATAATACAAATTTGCCTTCAAAAAAAAAAAAGAAATCTAGAAAGAGAACCACAAAATAACCTCAAAAAGTACAGGAAAGTAAATAACAAAACAGAAATGAATGAATAAAAATATAAAATATACAAGAGAACATTTTTTAAAGCTGGAATTACAGGCATGCACCCCCACGCCCAGCTAGATTTTATATTTTTAGTAGAGAAGGGATTTCACTACGTTCGCCATACTGGTTTCGAACTCCTGGCCTCAAGTGATCTGCCCGCCTTTGCTTCCCAAAGTGCTGGGATTATAGGCGTGAGCTACGGCTCCTGGACGCAGTTAAGTACTTCTAATTCTGCTGAAGCATCAGACAAATCAGCTTTTACTGTTGTGGCTGAAGTAATAGTCTTTGTTATAGGGTAAACTAAGGCTGTCCTGAAATGCTGAAACAAGAGTTAATGACACCGAAACTCAGCTGTTACACCAATTAGACTACACTGACTACACCTGAATTAAGACTATTTGAGAAAACATGACCTGGATTATTCCACCAGAAAACGAAAATGATCCTTCACTAGCTGAGGTTCTGGATGGCATGAAAGAAACAAAACAAAATGTATAGCAGAAAGCATGTCTCTGTCAGCTCAGACTGCTTTTTAAAAAAATACCATAGACTGGGTGGCTTAAAAAACAGAATTTTTTTTTTTGCAATTCTAGAGGCTATGAAGTCCAAGATCAAGGAGGTGATTTGGTTCTTGGTCAAAGTTCTCTTCCTGGCTTGCAAGTGACCTCTTTCTTGGTGCATCTTGGCATGGTAGAAAGAGGAAGGTCTGGTGTCTCTTACTTTCCTTAAAAGGGCGCTGATCCCATCACCAGAGTTCAACCTGCATGACCTACTTACTGCCCGAGGGCCCTACTTCCAGACACTTTCACTTTGGGAGTCGAGGTTCTAACACATGAGCTTTAGAAAGACACAAACTTTCAGCCCATAACAAAAGAGGAAGCTAAAAACATCCACTGTTGCTTTGTTGCCCATTTCAGAAAAGACTTTTAACAGCTATGAGTAAATCTCATCTTATTTCCTTTCTCATTATACATGAAGATTGACATTTGTCAAACTTACAGTTCATTCTTTAATTAGAGAACATGCAGGCCAGTTAACTCCCAGAGATGAGGGCAGTGACTGAGGAGGCTTTGTGTGTCCCTTTCTGAGAGGATGAATGTGTCCTCATTTGCATGAGCAATGATGCCTTTTAGGAAGTCAGTTATGTGTAAACAGTATGTTTGCATGAAAGTTTAAACACAGCCGGGTGTGGTGGCTCACGCCTGTAATCCCAGCACTTTGAGAGGCCAAGGTGGGCTGATTGCCTGAGGTCAGAAGTTTGACACCAACCTGGCCAACACGGCAAAATCCCATTTCTACTAAAAATACAAAAATTAGGTCTGGGAGCGGTGGCTCATGCCTGTAATCCCAGCACTTTGGGAGGCTGAGGCAGGCAGATCACTTGAGGTCGGGAGCTGGAGAACAGCCTGATCAACATGGAGAAACCCCATCTCTACTAAAAGTACAAAATTAGCTGGGCATGGTGGTGCACCTGTAATCCCAGCTACTCAGGAGGCTGAGGCAAGAGAATCACTTGAACCCAGGAGGCGAAGGTTGCGGTGAGCCGAGATTGTGCCACTGCACTCCAACCTGGGCAATAAGAGTGAAAACTCCATCTCAAAAATATGTATATATTAGCTGGGAGTGGTGGCACACACCAGTAATCCCAGCTACCCGGGAGACTAGATCGGAGAATCACTTGAACCTGGGAGGCAGAGGTTGCAGTTAGCTGAGATTGCACCACTGCACAAGAGCCTGGGTGACATGGCAAGACTCATCTCAATAACAGTAACAACAACAACAACAAAAATGTAAACACAAATAAAAGGGTACATTTATGATTATTTGCCAAAAAAGAGAATGCACCAAATAGTATCTCTCATATCTCAGCTTCAGTTTCCTATCGAAACCCTGCTTGCCCTCACGGCTGTATTCCCCAAAATCCTTTACCAGTTCACTTTTTTTTTTTGTGGGGATGGTGGGGGGTTCTGCCAATGGGAAACAATCGCAGGAAACATGATAATGGCAAGAGGAAAAAAAATTTTTTTCTAATATTTGACAGTGGCAGATACAGTGGTAAAAGGAGAGGCAGTGAAATGGAAGGAATGGCGAGAGTGAGCAGAGCGTAGACTCAGGATACATAGTGTGGTTCTGACTGCAATGGCATCTTGTGAAGCAGTTGCAAGCTCTGAATAATATTCTTACTTTTGTTCTATTCCTGGGGACTGTAGTAGCTTCCTGCAGTTGTCACTGATTATGTAATTTTTTTTTCCTCCGGAGCCTCCAAAATTCTATATAACCAATAATTTATAAAATTCTGGAAGATCTATTAAGAAAATTTTAAAGTGTAACTTAAAGCTTACCAAACTCACTGCCTCACCCCCCGACTCCACCCTTTCACACAGTTTTTAGGCACAGATGACTTCAACTATGTATATACTAAAAATCAAAGGAAAAAATATTTGAACCTTAAACAAATCCTTCAAGGCATTAGAAAAGCAGGAGGTGGTCCATAAATACCTTTTATAAGTCAGCATAACCTTTATATTAAACCTGACGAGACATTTAGGAAAAGGAAAAAGTACAGGTTAACATTATTTACAGAGTAGGCCGGGCACAGTGGCTCATGCCTGTAATCGCAGCACTTTGGGGGCCTGAGGTGGGTGGATCATCTGAGGTCAGGAGTTCAAGACCAGCCTGGCCAACATGACGAAACCCTGTCCCTACTAAAAACACAAAAATTAGCTGGGCTTGATGGTGGATGCCTGTAATCCCAACTACTTGGGAAGCTGAGTGCCTCTCTGGGCCCGATAATTAAAGGAGCACATGTTCCTCAGGAGAATTACTTGAACCCGGGAGGTAGAGATCGCAGTGAGCTGAGATTGTGCCACTGCACTCCAGCCTGGGTGGCAGAGAGAGACTCCTTCTCAAAAACAAACAAACAAACAAATAAACAACATTATTCACAGAGAAACTATAATCTTAAGAAAATCTTAGCACCCAGGATTTAGTATTATTTAAATAATATAATGTAACATTAATAAGTTGGATTTTTGCGGTAATTCAAAATTGGCTTAACATTTAAAAATAAATAAATGTGACTTCCAGCTTCTACCTTGGCATGTTGAGAAATAAAAGAAGTGTCATTCTCAGTCTTACAATACAAAAAGGGCCTGATCAATTTTAAATTTATGACTTTTTGGAACTCATCGGAGGGCTGGTATCATGGAGAAATTAAAACTGTTCCAAAATCTAAGGAGAGGCAGTGTCTGCTTTCAGACAAAAACAAGTTATCACATTAGGCAGGCAGAACTAAACACTATTAGACTTTTTTAAACTTAACACTTTTAAACATTTTTAAGCTAAAATAGCTGAACAATTGGTGATGACTGAGTGAGGGCTGGAAAATAGTTTGAAACACCTGGGACATGTAGAAAGTGAAGGAATCTGTATTTCCTTTTGGTCTCTGTCTTTATGAACAGTGCGGGCTCTAACAGCAAAATGTGCAACGAGCTCTAAGAAGTATTTATTGTGATACAGACGAGGAGGAGGAGCCTAGCAGCCATGAGGAAGGAGCAAGAGATCGTTCTCTTTTACATCCACTATAAAACAAGTCGGCTTGCCGGACTTAGTGAGTTAATGAACACTAATTGCAGCTGGGGGGAAAATCGTTGCAAAAAGAAAAAAAAAATCCTACTCTTGAAAAAGATCCAGGATTAAACACTGAGCACAAGAACAAGAACCACATTCAGAGAGATGCAAGAGAATGGAGAAGGCCACATCCCCAAGACTCAGGAACAAAATACATGCTCCAGACCGACAATGAAAACAAGAGACCCCACCACTCCAACCACCAAACTAAGTCAGCTTTAAATAACAAGTGACATCCATCTCTAAAATAGACATATTAGAAAAAAAAATTAAAAATAACATGTGACAATAGAATACTTCTGAGAGAGAGGCAGGAAAGTGTTAACCTAAAGAAATAAACTGAGGCAAAAATTAATAGACAATTAATTTGGGCCACGGTTGAAGGCAGCTACCCAGGACACACTTCCTGTTTGCCTTGAGGAATGTTCTGCTCAGCCTTTGTTACATCAGGGTCTTAAGGCAAAAGGGAACAAGGAGTGGACTGACACAAAGCTGCTTGATAGGAATCCCCATTGGTTTACAGAAATAATACTGATTAGTAGTTGGCTATATATTGTTGATCTATAGGGTATCAGTTATGGTGTTCAGCAGATGTAATTTTATGGCTACTTCACATCTGTATGTCTAGATCCCACACAGGAAGGGGCTTCAAGAGGTAATTATTTAGTTCAAGGAGGTAGTAGAACATAACTACTGTCACACACTGTCACATTTCAGTGCCTCTCTGGGCCTGATAATTAAAGGAGCTCATGTTCCTCAGATAAATTTCTTTTCTTTCTTAAAAGGAATAGAGGATAGAAAGAGACCCTCTCTGATACACAGCACAAAAAGAATAGCTAAAACTCAGAATCAGACTTGGATCTGCTTAACTAATGCCCCACCCAAAGTATAAGCAAACTCTACAGGAATTTGAAGCCTGTGGTGCGCTGAAAATAACCATGTGACGACAACCACGTGACTCCTAAAAAGATTAGCAGGACGGGTACAGTGGCTCACACCTGTAATCCTGAGGTCAGGAGTTTGAGACCAGCCTGGCCAACATGCTGAGACCCCATCTCTACTAAAAATACAAAAAAAATTTAGCTGAGCGCGGTGGCATTCACCTATAATCCCAGCTACTCGGGAGGCTGAGGCAGGAGAATGGCATGAGGATTAAGAGATTAAAGTAAAAGACAGGCATAAGAAATGATACAAGTATTATTTGGGAACTGATAAATGTCCATATTTAGTGTACATTTAATAAAATGACATACATAAGCACATACAAATCATTTTACATAATCTGCTGTGAAATACATTGACGCCTTTTCCACCTTGCCTCTGAAGTGTTTCCTCTTCCTTCCTCCCTATCACTTTCATCATCTTCCGTCTCTGCTGCTGCATTATTTTTAGGGCTACCTCCTCCAAGCAGCAAGTTAATTGTTTTGCTCCAAACATTTGTGCTAGTTGACGTTCCTCCTCCTCCTTTTCTTTTTGTTCTTCTTTTCTTCTTCCTCCCTTCTCCTCTCCCCTCTTCCTTCTCCTCCCCTTCCTCCCCGCCCTTCTTCTTCTCCTTCTCCTTCTTCTTCCACTTCTTCTTCTTCTTTCTTCTTCAGGGTCCAGATGTTCCATGAGAAGTTTGAATTCTAGATACTCTTTTACTATACTCCCATGCTGGATAGTTTGTAAAGAAAGAGGTTTATCTCAGGGTTCTGCAGGCCATAAAAGAAGCATGGCTCTGGCATCTGTGTATGGTGAGGGCTTCAAGCTGCTTCCACTCATGGCAGAAGGTGAAGGGGAAGTGATGGGGAGCCAGTGTGCTGGGCTTTTTTAACAATCAATTCCCATGGGAACTAATAAAGGGAGGCCTCACTCATTACCGTGAGGACAGCACCAAACCATTCATGAAGGATCTGCTCTTATGAACCAAACACCTCCCGTTAGGATCAAAATTCAACATGAAATTTGGAAGAGACAGATATCTAAACTATGTCATTTGTGTAAAAATACAAAATAAAATTAAAAACCTGGCAAATCAAACCAGGAAAAGCCATGAAGGGAGGGTTCTCATGCATGAATCCCTGATAACACAAATGGCCAGGCACAGTGGTTTATGACTGTAGTCCCAGCACTTTGGGAGAATGAGGTGGACAGATCACTTGAGGTCAGGAGTTCGAGACCAGCCTGGCCAACAAGGTGAACCCTCCATCTCTACTGAAAATACCAAAGCATGATGGCACACACCTGTAGTCCCAGATAATGGGGAGGCTGAGGCATAAGGATTGCTTGAGCCTGAGAGGCAGAGGTTGCAATGAGCCAAGATCATACCACTGCACTCCAGCCTGGGTGACAGAGTGAGACTCCATCTCAAACAAAAAAGACAAACAAACAAAAAAAAAGAAAACTATCACAAAACACTCTACATAAACCAAAACCTTGCATAAAGTCATCTTATACAAGGCTTGGCAGTTCCCTGTTAGAATACACCCCCTAGATCAACAGGGAAATATTATAGCTACAATTGAGCCTTTTTCTTTTAAAATACTCACAGAATTTAAGCAAGCTATTAATCGGTATGGACCAGGTTCTCCTTTTGTAATGAGACTGTTAAAGAATACTGCTGTTTCCAGTCAGATGATTCCTATTGACTGGGATGCTCTTACTTGAGCTTGTCTAACTCCTGCTCAGTTTTTACAATTTAAAAATTGGTGGACAGATGAAGCTTCCATTCAGGCTGCTTGCAATGCCCAGGCCCAACTTCAAATTAATATAACTGCAGAAGAACTTTTGGGGGTCGGTGGCTGAAGTGGTTTAGATGTACAAGTGGTCATGCAGGATGATGCCATAGAACAGCTTACAGGAGTGTGCATTAGAGCTTGGGAAAAAATCACTTCAGGTGCAGAACAATACCCTTGCTTTAGTGTTGTAAAACAGGTACCAAAAGAACCATACGTGGATTTTATAGCTTGGTTACAGGAGTCTCTTAAAACGTGGATTACAGATTCGGCTGCACAGGATATAGTGTTGTGGTTATTAGCTTTCGACAATGCTAACCCCAATGGCCAGGCTGCTCTGCAACCTATTAGAGGAAAAGCACATTTAGTTGGTTACATCAAGGCCTATGATGGTATCAGAGGTAATCTGCATAAAGCTACTTTTTTGGCATAGGCAATGGAAGGACTGAGAGTGGATAAAGGAAATACTCTGTTTCCTGGAGCTTGTTTTAACTGTGGGAAGCATGGTCATATTAAAAAAGAATGTAGAAAAAATCAGCAAGTCAGGCTGCCATATAGGGAAAAAAGAAAACTGTTGAGTCTGAAATATGTCCACAATGTAAAAAAGGAAAACATTAGGCTAATCAGTGTCACTATAAGTTTGATAAAGATGGGAATGTGATTTCTGGAAATGCTATGAGGTGCCTGTCCCAGGCCCGGTTTCCAACTGGGGCATTTCCAGCTCAGGCCATTCCATTACCCCTGTACAATGTCTGTCCCCCGCCACAGCCGATAGTGCCACAGTAAATTTATGCTGCACAAAAGCTGTGAGTCTTCTGCCTGGGAACCCCTGCAAAAGTTCTCAACAGGAGTCTGTGGACCCTTGCCAGCAGGGATGATAGGATTACTTCTAGGCAGGTCTAGTTTAAATTTAAAAGGGGTACAAATACATATAGGAGTCATTGATTCAGATTACAATGGGGAAATTGAAATTGTTGTATCTACTTCTGTTCCCTAGAAAGCAGAGCCAGGAGAGCGTATAGCACAGCTCCTGATTGTGCCATATGTGGAAATGGGGAAAAGTGAAATTAAATGAACAGGAGGATTTGGAAGCACAAATAAACAAGGCAAAGCAGCTTATTGGGTGAATCAAATTACTGATAAATGTCCTACCTGTGAAATAACTATTCAAGGAAAGAAATGTAAAGGTTTGGTAGATACAGGAGGACATTTCAATCATTTCTCTACAACACTGGCTGTCCGTGTGGCCAATTCAACCTGCTCAATTTAACATAGTTGGGGTTGGTAAAGCCCCTGAAGTATATCAAAACAGTTATATTTTGCATTGTGAATGGCCTGATGGACAACCAAGGACTATTCAATCAATTATAACTTCTGTACCTATAAATTTATGGGAGAGAGATTTGTTACTACAATGGAGAGAACAAGTTCTGATTCCAGAACAATTATATAACCCTCAAAGTCAACATATGATGCATGAAATGGGATATGTCCCTGGTATGGGAACTGGGAAAAAATTTGCAAGGTTTAAAGGAACCTTTTGAAGGGGAAAGACAAAGTTCCCGCCAAGGTTTAGGATATCATTTTTGACGGTGCCATTGTTAAGCCTCCAGAACCTATACCTTTAAAATGGTTAATGGATAAGCCAATTTGGATAGAACAAAGGCTGCTGAGTAAAGAGATACTGGAGGCTTTAGAGGACTTAACACTGGCCTTTAATAGCTTAGTTTTTTTTTTTTTTTGAGATGGAGTCTCCCTCTGTCCCCCTGGCTGGAGTGCAGTGGTGCGATCTCGGCTCACTGCAAGCTCCACCTCCCGGGATCATGCCATTCTCCTGCCTCAGCCTCCTGAGTAGCTGGGACTACAGGTGCCCACCACCGTGCCCGGCTAATTTTTTTGTATTTTTAGTAGAGACGGGGTTTCACTGTGTTAGCCAGGATGGTCTCGATCTCTTGACTTTGTGATCCACCCACCTCGGCTTCCCAAAGTGCTGGGGTTACAAGCGTGAGCCACCACGCCTGGCCTAATAGTCTTAGATTTAAAAGACTGTTTCTTCACTATCCCCTTAGCTAAGCAAGACTGTGAATGGTTTACAATTCCTTTGGTAAGCAACCTGCAGCCTGCTAAGCATTTTCATTGTTTTACAGATAGGTCTAGTAATGGTAAAGCTTCTTATTCTGGCTCAAAAAGTAAAGTTTTCCAGACACCCTATACTTCAGTTCAAAAAGTGGAACTTGTAGCTTTAATTGAGGTATTGACTGCTTTTAATATGACTATTAATTTGATTTCTGATCCTTCATATGTGGTTCATTCCACACAGTTAGTTGAAAATGCTCAGTTACGACTTCATACAGAAAAACAACTGATGATAAAAACAACAAAGGGGGAGAAACAGGGATTATGGGACAGCTCATACACAATTGAATCTATCATTATTAACTTTAAATTTTTTGAGCTTGCCCAAAGGCCAGATGTTATCAGCAGCTGAACAGCATCTACGGAAACCAGCTGCAAAGACAGAAGCAAAGCAACTGATTTGGTAGAGAGATCAGATAACAAAAAGTTGGGAAATAGGTAAAATAATAACTTGGGGTAGAGGTTATGCTTATGTTTCTCCAGGCCAAAATCAACAGCCAATTTGGATATCATCAAGACACCTGAAACCTTATCATGAGCCAGATGCTGAGGAAGAGATTTTGGGGAGATCCCGAGGACCCCCTGGTTGCAGCCATGTCAAGGCTGACAGTGAGGAGGACCCCAACTGTCATATGCAACACCCATCAAACACAGCCATCCACCTGGTGACAGATCAAGAAACTGTCACAGATGGCAGAAGAAAACCTGGGGAAAGTGGGACAACCAGTCACAATGAGTAATTTAATGGTAGCTATGATAGCAGCATTCCTTCAATAAGGAATGTTTCCTTCAATAAGGGCTGACACAGAGAACATTATACTTATTGGGCATATTAATCAATCTTGGCTGGCAATAATACCTGGATGTAATCACTCTATGACACAGTTACACATGCTTTCTGGTCTCAGTATTTACCATAATAAATCTGCTCCTATAATTGAGGCATTCTGCCCTCAAAAACCTATTTGTAAACAAAATAGAACCTGGCCAGAAACAATGAATGTACCTGTTTAGGAAGATTGCATTGCAGAACAGGCAGAGGTGCTGAGCAACAATTCCTATGGAATCATCATTGATTGGTCCCCTAAGGGGATGTTTAGCTTAAATTGCACCTCTCAGTCTGTGTGTCATGGCCACACTATGTTCAACTGGTCTGTACAAAATGGCCAGATGGTAGAAATGCAACAAGTACAGCAAGAGTTCTATTATCTGGAGCCATGGTGGTATAGTGGCACCTCAACCTCAAATGATATGGCCAGCTCTAGGAACTTAACATAAGGATTTGTGGAAACTATTAATAGCTCTTAATAAGATCAAAATTTGGGAAAGAATTAAAAAAGCATCTAGAAGGACACTCTACAAACTTGTCTTTGGATATTGCAAAATTAAAGAACAAATATTTAAAACATCCCAGGGACACCTGACCTTAATGCCAGGAACTGGAGTGCTTAAAGGAGCTGCAGACAGATTAGCAGCTAGTAATCCATTAAAATGGATAAAACCACTTGGAAGCTGTGTGATTTCAATAATGATTGTGCCTTTAATCTGTGTTGTTTCTCTTTGTATAGTCTGCAGATGCGGATCCTGACTCCTGCAAGAAGTAGCTCACTGTGACAAAGCTGCCTTTGCTTTTATCACTTTGCAAATCAAAGAAGGGGAACATGTTGGGAGCAGGCCCCCCCAAAAATCTGGCCATAAACTGGCCCCAAAACTGGCAATAAACAAAATCTCTGCAGCACTGTGACATGTTCATGATGGCCATAACGCCCACGCTGGAAGGTTGTGGGTTTACCGGAATGAGGGCAAGGAACACCTGGCCCAACCAGGGCGGAAAACCACTTAAAGGTGTTCTTAAACCACAAACAATAGCATGAGTGATCTGTACCTTAAGGACTTGCTCCTGCTGCAGATAACTAGCCAAACCCATCCCTTTATTTCAGTCATCCCTTTGTTTCCCATAAGGAACACTTTTAGTTAGTCTGTAATCTATCGAAACAATGCTTATCACTGGCTTGCTGTCAATAAATACATGGGTAAATCTCTGTTCAAGGCTCTCAGCTCTGAAGGCTGTGAGACCCCTGATTTCCCACTCCACACCTCTATATTTATGTGTGTGTGTCTTTAATTCCTCTAGCACCACTGGGTTAGGGTCTCCCTGACCGAGCTGGTCTTGGCATGTTCCAGCTCTTAACAGTGGCGCATCTGGAGTTGTTTGTTCCTCCCAGTGGGTTTGAAGCTATAGTCCTTCTCAGTGAGTGTTACAGCTCTTAAACGTGGCATGTCTGGAGTTGTTTGTTCCTCCTAGTTGGTTCGTGGTCTCGCTGACTTCAGGAGTGAAGCCACAGACCTTCGCAGTGAGTGTTACAGCTCATAATGGTATTGTGAACCCAAAGAGGGAGGAGCAGTAAGATTTATTGCAAAGAGTGAAAGAACAAAGCTTCCACAGGATGGAAGATGACCTGAGAGGGTTGCCCCTGCTGGCTTGGGTGGCCAGCTTTTATTCCCTTATTTGTCCCCACCCATGTCCTGCTGATTGGTCCATTTTACAGAGTGCTGATTGGTCCGTTTTTATAGAGTGCTGATTGGCGCTTTTACAAACCTTTAGCTAGACACAGAGCACAGATTGGTACATTTTTAGAGAGTGCATATTGGTGCATTTACAAACCTTTAGCTAAACACAGAGCACTTATTGGTGCATTTTTAGACTGCTGATTGGTGCATTTACAAACCTTTAGCTAGACACAGAGCACTGATTGGTGTGTTTGCAATCCTTTAGCTAGACAGAAAAGTTCTCCAAGTCCCCACCCAACCCAGAAGCCCAGCCAGCTTCACCTCTCAATCCCCCCTCTAAACAGGACACCCCAACTGCTGTTGGGAATTGGATGATGACCACTCTAGCTACTTCCTGCTGGATAGGGGCAAAGAAGAGTCCCTGCAGTTGTAGTGTCCTCCAGAGGGGAACTCTTTAGGCCAGTGAAAGGGCCAGTGGGTCAGTCCAGGAGTCCTTGGTAGAAGTTGTTAGTTGAGCTCATTTGGGGTTCCATTTGTCGGACCATCTGTAGCTTGATGGCATCGATCCTAGAGAAAACAAATTTGACAAGGAGTTTAAAAATACAGGGCCCAAAGGTGAGTAATAGCAAGATGGCTGCTACGGGACCTAGAAAGGGAAGAAGCCATGTTGCCAACTCCAGAGGTTGGTATAAGAGTTTGAAAGGCGTTGTCTGATTTCAGAAGCCTTTTCCTGTAAATGCCAGGTGGCATCTCTTAGTATCCCTGACTGGTTAGTGTAAAAACAACACTCTTCACCTAAGAAGGTGCAGAGTCCTCCTTTCTCAGCAGTGAGGAAGTCTAGGCCTAGGTGGTTTGGAGAGTCACTGCTGCCAAAGAGTCTATTTGGGATTATAGAGTAAGGATAGAATTCGTTATTTCTTGCAAACTGTCTGAGAAATCCTTTGAGAGTGTGTGGTAGTAGAATAATGAAGTAGATAAACTGGCTATTCTCATTCCTGTAGCAGTAGTCATTCCTAACCCTATAAATAGGGGTATTAGTTGTATGGCTCTGTGCTGATGGACTTGAGCTTTGAGGGGTACTGATAGGGTCTGATTTCCTGGGGCAATGTTAATGTTGAGACTTAGAAAGTCTAAGGTGCAGGTGCCTGTCCAGTTAGTGGAGAGGCAGGTATAGGTCGATGTTCCATACAAGAAGAATATACCTTGGTTGGGTAGACAGAACTTGCCGTGTATGTTAAAAAGATGTGTGAGTTTGTTGTTTTCATTTTCCCATACTCCTAGAGTATGCCAAGGTAGCTCCAGTGAGCAGTTGGAAAGGGGTGTTGGGAGCAAACTGAGTGGCTCCCTGTGTTCTATTTTCCCATTGGAGAAAAAAATGTTTTGTATCTACTAGGAACCATTCAAGAGAGTGATTGAAAGGGGATGAGAAGGCATTCACTAGCGGTGGGGGGTGCTGCTGCAGGGGGTCCAGGAGTGAATGGTCATGCAGGGAGTATGTTTGCCATTACAAAACCTGGACTCTTTGTTAAGCAGGAAGGAGATGATGATTTTTGGGGGCCCTGAGAAGCGGACAAGCCATCTGAATGGAGCTGTTTGGGGGATTCGGAAGTTACTATGATCAGTTGGGGCTTGAAGTTGTAGGGTATAATTATACCACTGATGGGTGGTAGGTGCCCCCGGGGCAGGCCTGATAACAAGTTGCATTGGATGCATAAAGGGGCTTGGAAAGTTAAGATGGTATTCATAGTTACAGGGTCATGTATGGGCTTTTCATTTCTTGTGTAATAGGTGAGGTTGGAAATGTAAGAATGTAAAAGTTGGATTGCACATCCTGTTAGGGTATTCTCAGTCCTATCAGAGAGGGTGGTAGGTTAAGTTGGTAAAGACCCATTTTTTTTGCAGGAATGGGAGTGGCAATGTAAGCAGAGGTTGATAGAGAGATACAAAGCCAACAATCATTTGCCAGGGAAGGATTGGACTGGTTTAACAGAGAGTGGGTTAAGTTGAGAGTCTTGTAGAGGCAATTAGGAGCTAGTGGAAGGGGAGGGGTGGTTGTATGAGGTATCTAAGGAAGCAGGAGGGATAGGTAGGCAAAGAGTAAATAGGAAGGTAAAGAGTGTGCTCTGGAAGATGAGATCATTTTATCCAGGCTGAGTTAAAGGTAGGAGTAAATTGCTGTCAGAAGGAAGGAAGATAGAAATAAGGTTGATGTGATTAGGATTTTCCTCCCAGCAGGAACTACAGTATATAGCCCTATCGCAAAGAGTATGATTGGTATGCTGCTTAATAATACGATGAAATAGTAAAAGGATTCCATTAAAGGGTTAAGGAGGGGTGTTAAAGAGAAAGATTATGTGGGTTTTCACTTATCTTTTTTAAGGAGGATGGGGTTTTTCTTCAGAATCAGTGGTAGGGGCCTCTTTAGTCTGGGATGTTTCCTTCCAAAATAGGAGATGCAAGTCCTGCAACGGTTCAGTGTATCCAGGCTGGTCTGGTTGATCTTGGGACTCCTGAGCTGACGGTCTCGCAGGTTTCTCAGGGAGTGTCCAAAATTTAACTTGGATGTGGTGAATCCAAAATTCCACTCCTGCCACCTTAACTGCAGTGGGGGTAGAGAGGATTACTGAGTATGGTCTTTCCCACAAAGAGTCCATAGATGGGGAGGTAGAGGGGAGAGTTCTGCTTGGTGGCAATTTTGGCCTCAGCATCTGCCTGACAGTTTTCTTCTGCCTTTTCTCCTTCACCTTTCTGATAGCTTTGGCAGTGTAAGACTGCCACCTCCTTGGGTTTTTTGACCAACACTAGATCTCCTGGTTGAAACAACTCTGTTCCTTTCCCTCTGTGACATCATTTGGGTAGGTTTTTAAGGTTTTCTTGACACTTTGCAAAAGAAGTTATATCTTTGACCAAGTTGGCCGTTTTCTGATCAAGTAGGAGGTCATTTGTGAGAAAAGGTCCATACAGCATTTCATATGGACTGAGCCCTATTTTGTGAGGAGAATTTCAGATTCTCAACAAGGCCATGGGCAAAAGAGTAGGCCATGGGAGATGAGTTTCTTATGTTAGTTTCCTTAAGTGCCTCTCGAGTGTTTCATTTGCCTTCTCAGCCTTGCCTGAGGATTGTGGCCTCCAGCCACAGTGAAGGTGATACTGTATTCCTTGCACCCTGGAAATTGCCTGAGTTATTGTGGCTTTAAAATCCAGACCACTGTTGCTCTGTAAGCTTTCAGGAAGCCAAAATCTAGGAATTATTTCATGAATTAGGACTTTAATCACTTCCTGAGCCTTCACTGTCTTGCCGGGGAAAGCTTCTATCCAATTTGTAAAGGTATCAACACAGACCAACAAGTATTGAAATCCCTTTGACTTAGGCATATGGATGAAGTCTAACTGCCAGTCCTCTCCAGGATAGCGACCTATTCTTTGCTCCCCAAAAGGGGCCTCATGATGGACCAAGGGATTATCCTTTTGGCACACCTCACAGGCTTTGACTACCTATCAGATGGTCCAGAGGAGATTTGGCTCTGTAAATAGGGATTTGGCTATTTGATGAGTGTTTTCAATACCCATATGAAAAGCTTGGTGGAGGGTTTTAAGTATTTTCCACTGGCTGTCTTTGGGCATAAGTACCTTTCCTTCTTCTGTCGTTAACCACCCGAGGGGAGAAAACTATGCCCCCATGAAAGTCCCCATTCTGTTTCAGTTGGGGAATATGGGGGCTTAATCTCTTGGAGGGGGTTGTTCCATACCAAAGGTCCTTCCGTAGGTATTTCTAATGGGAAGTTCTGCCTGGTGGCAATTTTGGCCTCAGCATCTGCCTAACAGTTTTCTTCTGCCTTTTCTCCTTCACCTTTCTGATAGCTTTGGCAGTGTAAGACTGCCACCTCCTTGGGTTTTTGCCCTGCATGCAATAACTCCATAATTTCCTCGTGGTATTTAATGGGGGTTCCCCCAGAGGTTAGGAACTCCCTTTCTTTCCATATTGCAGCATGGGCACGTAGGATGAGATAAGCATACTTTCTATCTGTATATACATTTATTCTTTTTCCCTTTCCCAGTTCTAAGGCTTGGGTAAGTGCCACTAGTTCTGCTAACTGGGCACTGGTCCCTTGGGGAAGAGGTTTACTTTCAAGTACGGTTACATCACTAACTATGGCATAACCTGCCCTTCATATCCTGTCCTACACAAATGAACTTCCATTGGTATATAGGTTAAGGTCAGGTTAGCTAAGGGGACTTCTAAAAGATCATCTCGGGCTGCATAAGTCTGAACTATAATTTGTCGGCAGTCACGTACAATTGGTTCCCCATCCTCTGCGAGGAAAGTGGCAGGGTTGAGGGCCTTGCAAGTACATATTTGAAGCACTGGTCCCTCAAAGAGTAGTGCCTGGTATCTAAGTAGGTGGTTGTCTGATAGTCATAAACTTCCTTTGGCACCTAGTATGCCATTTACATCATGAGTAGTCCAGACAGTGAGATCCTTTCTTTGTATTATTTTGATAGCCTCTGACACTAAGACGGTCACCGCCACAACTACCCATAAACAGTAAGGCCAGCCTTTTGCTACTGCATCAATTTCCTTACTTGGGTATGCCACTGGTCACAGGGTTGCCCCACGAGTCTGAGTAAGGACTCCACGAGCTATCCCTGCTCTCTCTGTGACATACAAAGAAAAGTTTTGTCCTGTGGGAAGGCTTAAAGCTGGAGCTTGTACTAGGGCCTGCTTTAAGGTTTTGAAGGCTGCTTCTGCCCCTGGTTCCCATTCTACCAGATGAGTATTTGCCCTCTGGGTCTCCTTGATTAGAGTATAGAGGGGCCTGGCTATCTCATTGTATCGGGGGATCCATAGTCAGCAAAAGCCCAGTGATTCCAAGGAACACCTGCAACGGTTTTAATATCTTAGGGTGAAGATAAGCCAGCATAGGCTTTATTCATTCCTTGCTGAGGGCCCTGGTCCCTCTGGCTAAGATTAGGCCTAGATATTTGACCTACTGTAGGCAAAGCTGGGCCTTCTACCTAGATACTTTGTACCCTTGATTAGCTAGAAAGTTCAAGAGATCTAGAGTAGCCTGCTGGTACGAGGCTTCCAAACTGGTAGCCAAAAGTAAATCATCCACATACTGAAGGACCAGAGTGCCTGGACTTAAGAAGTGGCCTAGATCTTGGGCCAGTGCCTGACCAAGCAGCTGAGGGCTATTCCTAAACCCTTGGGGCAAGACCATCCACGTAATTTGGGATGTGTGGCCTGTGGGATCCTCAAAGGCAAAGAGAAACTGCGAGTCAGAGTGCAGGGGAATACAAAAGAAGGCATCCTTGAGGTCCAGAACAGTGAACCATTCTACTTCCTCTGGTATTTGAGAGAACAGGGTATAAGGGTTGGGCACAACTGGATATAGAGGAATTACTGCCTCATTGATGAGTCTAAGATCTTGCACTAGTCTCCACTGACTGTTTGGTTTTTGGTTCCAGGCAAACAACACTCCCAACTCCGAAGAGTCAGGAGTTGTTAGACAGCCCTTTCCCAGAAATCCTGACACATGTGTCTTTAGTCCAGCGGCCGTGCTAGTCGTTTTCAATTGGCCAACAGGTACCCAGTATTTAGTCCCCCAATTCTAAGGAAAAATAGGGCAGAATAGCAAGAGAAAGGGGCCCGATGTTACTCACTGCTTGGTGATAGATGATAGTCCCTTCATGGTCACCAAAATGTGTCTGGAATTGGTTCCTTCCAGTGGGTTCTTGGTCTTGCTGACTTCAAGAATGAAGCTGCAGACCCTCGTGGTCAGTGTTACAGTTCTTAAAGATGGTGTGTTAGGAGTTTGTTCCTTCAGATGTTCAGATGTGTCCAGAGTTTCTTCCTTTCAGTAGGTTCATGGTCTTGCTGACTTTATGAGTGAAACCACAGACCTTCACAGTGAGTGTTACAGCTCTTAAAGGTGGCATAACCAGAGTTGTTTGTTCCTCCCAGTGGGTTCATGGTCTCACTGACTTCAGGAGTGAAGCTGCAGACCTTTGCAGTGAGTGTTACAGCTCATAAAGGTAGTGTGGACCCAAAGAGTGAGCAGCAGCAAGATTTATTGCAAAGAATGAAAGAATAAAGCTTCTACAGTGTGGAAGGGGACCCGAGCAGGTTGCCCCTGCCAGCTCGGGTGGCCAGCTTTTATTTCTTTATTTGTCCCTCCCCCACGTCCTACTGATTGTCCATGTTACAGAGTGCTGATTGGTCCATTTTATAGAGTGCTGATTGGTCCGTTTTAACAGACTGCTGATTGGTGCATTTACAAACCTTTAGCTAGACACAGAGTGCTTATTGGTGTGTTTTTACAGAGTGTGGTTTGGTGCATTTACAAACCTTTAGCTAGACACAGAACGCTGACTGGTGTGTTTACAATCCTTTAGCTAGACAGAAAAGTTCTCCAAGTCCCCACCCAACCCAGAAGCCCAGCCAGTTTCAACTCTCATCATTAAATATCATTAAATAGGAGGTATTATGTAGAATCCTTGGAAAAGTCTTACCAGACCAATCGTAGAATCTTAAACCACCTTAGTGAACTTAAAAGTAAGTCTTGAAAAAAATAAAAGTCAGTCATTAGGAGCTTAACTTCACACAGGAAAAACAGTCCAACACCTTTCAAAGGAGTACATTCATATGCAACAGTCAACAATATAAATTTGCAACATCCAGCATTCAATGAAATGTTACATCTAACAGAGAAGCAAAAAAGTATGACTCATACACAAAAAATAGAATATTTTCATAAATGACAAAAATGGTAGAATTAATAGATGAAGACTTTCAAATAACTATCATAAATATACATATGCTCAATATTTTAAAAATGTGAACATGGACCAGGCACACCTGTAATCCCAGCACTTTGAGAGGCCAAGGCGAGTGGATCACCTGAGGTTGGGAGTTCAAGACCAGCCTGACCAACATTTTTATTTGTAATTAAAAATACAAAATTAGCCAGGCATGGTGATGCTTGTCTGTATTCCCAGCTACTTAGGAGGCTGAAGCAGGAGAATTGCTTGAACCTGGGAGGTGGAGGTTGCCATGAGCTGAGATCATGCCATTGCACACCAGCCTGGGCAAGGAGAGCAAAACTCCATCTCAAAAAAATAAAAAATAAAATAAAAATGAAAAAACTATACATACATATATATGAACATGATCATGAGATAAATGGAAAAAAACCCATCAAATTGAACTTCTAGTGATTAGAAAATAAAACATTTAAAATAACTAAGGAAGATTGACAACAGATTAGAATCTGTAGGAAAAAATATATGGGAACTTGAAGACATGGCCATAAAAGTGACCCAAAATGAAACACACAGAGAGGAAAAGAAACAGCAAAAGAATGATCTAATGTTGTGTCTTAGTCTGTTTTGTGCTATAACAGAATACCAATCACTGGGTAATTTGTGAAGGAAAAAAGGTATTTTTCACAATTTTGGAGGCTGGGAAGTCCAAGATGGTGGTACCTGCATCTTGCTAGGGCCTTCATGCTGTCATAACATGGTGTAAAGCATCTCATGGCAAGAGAAAGAGCAAGAGAGAGTCAAACTTACTTATATTACAAAACCACTCTCACAATAACAAACCCACTCACATGAGACAATGATACTAATTTATTCATGAGGGCAGATCCCTCACAACCTAATTACCTATTAAACTCAACACTGTTGCATAAGTTTTCAACATGTGAACTTTGGGGAACAAGTTCAAAGCATCGCAGTCATTAACCTCTAGGATAACATCAAGTAATCAAACGTGAGTAATTGGAGTCCTTGAGGCAGAGGAGGGGAAACAGGAAACATATTTGATCCAATACTGGTTGAAAATTTCCCCATATTGGAACTACAAACTCCACATTCAAGAACCTCGGTGAATTCCAAGAAGAATAACCACAGAGAAAAATCTTCACCACAGCCTAGCATAATCCAGTTGCTGAAAACAAGTGATAGGAAAATGTTAAAATAAATCAAAAATGAAAATTCACCTTGCCTCCAAAATTGCAAATATAAGAATGACAGCAAATTTCTGTTTAGAAGCCATGAATGCCAGAGATGGGAAAAGACAACTATATGAAATCTTAATGACTAAAAGGAAAATGACTGCCAATCTGAAATTTCATGTTGCAGCCAAAGGTATCTCTTTTAAAAAGTGCACCAAAACATTTACTTTTAGGCTTGTGGGCCATATAGTCTCTACTGCAACTATTCAACACTTTCATCATAATATTTAAAAAGCCACAGACAATACAGAAATAAATACATGTGGCTGTGTTAAAAGAAAAATACAAATAGCAGCCAAGATTTGGTTGGTGTGATGCAGTTCCCAAATTTTTCAATTATAAAACAGATATTATCAAATTGAATTAAGAAAAGCAAGACAAAATTGTATGTTGTCTGCAAAAAAAAAAAAAAAAAACCTATTTTAAATATAAAGAGAGAGAGAGAAGAATAATGAGCAGTGGTGGCTATATTCATGGCACACAAAGTGAACTTAAAGACAAGAATATTTCAAGAAGTACTTCCATGATAATTAAGGGGTAAATTCTTCAACTGGCCTAATAATACAAAATGTGTATGCAACTAATAACAAAGCTCCAACATGCATGAAATGAAAACAAACAGAACTGAAAAGAGAAATAGACAAATTCACAATTATACTTAGATATTAATTCCCACATTCTCTCCCAGGAATTAATAGAAAAAATAGAAAAAAAGACAAATATGTAGAATATTTGAAAAACATTATTGGCCAGGTGGAGTGGCTCACGCCTGTAAGCCCAGCATTTTGGGAGGCTAAGGTGGGTGGATCACTTGAGGTCAGGAGTTTGAGACTAGCCTGGCCAACATGGTGAAACCCCATCTTCACTAAAAATACAAAAATTAGCCAGGCGTGGTGGCAGGGGTCTATAATCCCAGCTACTCAGGAGTATTGGTATTATCTCTTCCATAAATGTTGGAATTCATCCATAAAGCCAGCTGGGTCTGGAGTTTTCTATCTGGAATTTTGAATTGATTTTAATTTATTAAGTAAGTGGCTACTCAAATAATCTTTTTCTTCTGAATTGACTTTGTTAATTTGTGGCTTTTGGTGTCACATTTACATTGTCACATTTATTAGCATAATATTTTATGATATTTATTTATTTTTACTATCTGTAAGATATGAAATAATGTCCCTTCTCCATTTTCTGATATTGGCAATATGTATCTTCTCGCTTTTTTTCCCCTAATGAATTTGGCTAAACGTTTATCAAGTCCATGATGAAGAACTACCTTTTGGTTTCACTAATTGTTTTCTATTGCTCACTTCAATTTATTTTGCTCTTCTTTTTCTGTATTTTTAAGATTACATCTTGATCATTTATTTGAGGCATTTTTTTCCCTAATACAATCATTTAAAACTAAATTTCTTTCAAGGAGTATTTTACCTACATGCCTCAAATTTTGCTATCTTGTATATTCAGTTTTATTCAGTTAAAATGCTTACCAGATTTCCTGGTGATTTCTATTTTGAGCTGCAGTTTATTTAGAATTGTGTGATTTTCTTTAAAATATTTTGAGTTTTTTTCATATAGTGCATTCAGAAAACATACTTAATATGATTTGAATCCTTTTAAACATATTGAATCATTCTTTATGGCTCATAATATGGTCTTTCATGGTGTATGTTCTGTTATTCACTGAGAAAGAAGTTTATTTTTAAATTCATGCAATGTCTTATTGTTAATTCAGTCCATGCCACTTAATTTAAGTTGGTTGGTAATGTTTTCCTTTTTTTTTGAGACGGAATCTTACTCTGTCACCCAGGCGGGGGTGCAGTGGTGTGATCTTGGCTCACTGCCACCTCTGCCTCCCAGGTTCAAGCAATCCTCCTACCACGCCCGGCTAATTTTTTGTAATTTTAGTAGAGACGGTGTTTCACATTAGCCAGGCTGGTCTGGAAATCCTGACTTCAGGTGATCCACCCACCTAGGCCTTCCAAAGTGCTGGGATTGCAGGTGTGAGCCACTGCGTCTGGCCAAAAGCATTTTTTAAATGGATAATTTGTTCTATGAACGTTCCACAAATTCCATGTTCACACTATTGATAGGAACAAGGTTATTTTTGTTGAATGTTGCAGTGAGGCTTCCCACAAATTCTTTCTGAGACTCTGTACAAAGTTCTAACAGTACTGTACAGTTGTACAGTTGTAAAGTTGTAACAGAGTTATGTAGTCCTATAGTGTTTTAAAGTCTGTACAGGAAGCTCCAACAGATGTAGCACTAGCATTTTCTCTGAAACTTATGATAATATGTTATTTGCACTTTTTAAATATTTTTGTAACAATTTTTTTGTAATAGGTTCTTCCACAATTTCATAATTTAGCCAGTATTCATCAAATAATGTGTCAAGATCAACTATAGAACTCAAAAATCAGAAAGAAGTGTTTGAAGCATCAGTACAATGGAACAAAATAGAAAACCTTAATAACGCATGTAAACTAAAGTTTACAATCACCACAGTGGTAAAGCAAATGTTAAACATTTTTGCCTATGAACATCAACTTTTCCATGCTGGGTCAAAAATCTTGGGATCATTTTCAATTTGTCTTCCAGTGAGGTGCTTGTGATATGATTTTGAAATACAGACAAGTAATGTTAATCCCTGAATTTCAAGAGTTAAGAATTGTTATTAATTTTTGTCAGTAATTCATACTTTCAAAATTCTTGCCATAACTTCTTTTGAGATATTCATTGAATTGCTGGGTAGATTCAAATCATACATAGCATAAAATTTTTTGGTTTCAGAATCTCCATTACAAAACAAAACTGCCCGTCATCTTTTAAAAGAGGTCCTTACTGCCCATTCTCTTTTAAAAGAGGTCCTTACAGACTGCATAATGCAAACGCTTACATTTGTATACCTGCTGAAAATAAGTTAAAACACTGTCCATAATATATCATTTCTTTTTGGTAAGCTTCTCACTATCAGTGTTTGCTCTTAAACATGCCTTCGTTTATTTATTTATTTTTATTTTATTTTATGTTATTTTTTGAGACAGAATCTCAGGGTCACCCAGGCTGGAGTGCAGTGGCACGCTGTTGGCTCACTGCAACCTCCACCTCCCAGGTTCAAGTGATTCTCCTGCCTCAGCCTCCCCAGTAGCTGGGATTATAGGTGCCCACCACCACAGCTGGCTTATTTTTGTATTTTTAGTAGAAATGGGGTTTCCTCTAGTTGGCCAGGCTGGTCTCGAACTCCTGACCTCAATGATCCACCCACCTTGACCTCCCAACATGCTGGGATTACAGGTGTGTGCCACTGTGCCCACCATTAAAAATGCTTTCGAACTGCCTAAGTGGTTGAGCACTCGTCTTACCATGTTCTAAGAGATACAGTAAAGATACATTGATTTGGTGACTAAATCCAAAGTAGGCCAGCCATGGGCTACAGGAGCAAAACTCCACCTCAAAAAAAAAAACAAATCTCACCATTAACAAACAAAATCCGCTGAGGTGTAGGGGCCTGTAAACTTAACACTTTGGGAGGCCAAGGTGGGAGGATAGCTTGAGGCCAGGAATTCAAGATCAGCCTGTTCAATGTAGTGAGACCCCATCTTTAAAACTAAACAGGCCGAGTGCTCATGCCTGTAATCCCAGCACTTTGGGAGGCCAAGGCAGGTGGATCACCTGAGGTCAGGAGTTCGAGAGCAGCCTGACCAACATGGAGAAACCCTGTCTCTATTCAAAATACAAAATTAGCCAGACATGGAGGTGCAGGACTGTTATCCCAGCTACCCAGGAGGCTGAGGCAGTGTTGGGAATAGGCCCCCCAAAATCTGGCCATAAACTGGCCCCAAAACTGGCCATAAACAAAATCTCTGCAGCACTGTGACATGTTCATGATGGCCTTAACGCCCACATTGGAAGGTTATGGGTTTACTGGAATGAGGACAAGGAACACCTGGCCCACCCACGGTGGAAGATGGCTTAAAGGCATTCTTAAACCACGAACAATAGCATGAGCGATCTGTGCCTTAAGGACATGCTCCTGCTGCAGATAACTAGTCCAACCCATCCCTTCATTTCGGCCCATCCCTTCGTTTCCCAGAAGGGATACTTTTAGTTAATCTAATATCTATAGAAACAATGTTAATGACTGGCTTGCCATTAATAAATTCGTGGGTAAATCTCCGTTTGAGGCTCTCAGCTCTGAAGGCTGTGAGATCCCTGATTTCCACTTCACACCTCTATATTTCTGTGTGTGTGTCAGGCCTCTGAGCCCAAGCTAACCCATCATATCCCCTGTGACTGGCACATATACATCCAGATGGCCTGAAACAACTGAAGATGCACAAAAGAAGTGAAAATAGCCTTAACTGATGACATTCCACCGTTGTGATTTGTTTCTGTCCCACCCTAACTGATCAATGTACTTTGTAATCTCCCCCACCCTTAAGAAGATTCTTTGTAATTCTCCCCACCCTTGAGAATGTACTTTGTGAGATCCACCCCCTGCCCACCAAATGTTGCTCCTACCTCCACTGCCTATTCCAAAACCTATTAAGAACTAATGATAATCCACCGCCCTTTGCTGACTCCTGTTTTGGACTCAGCCCGCCTGGACCCAGGTGAAATAAACAGCTTTGTTGCTCACACAAAGCCTGTTTGGTGGTCTCTTCACATGGACATGTGAGACAGTGTGTGTCTTTAATTCCTCTAACACCACTGGGTTAGGGTCTCCCCAACCAAGCTGGTCTCAGCAAAGCAGGAGAATTGCTTGAACCTGGGAGTTGGAGCTTGCAGTGAGCCGAGATCACACCACTGCACTCCAGCCTGGGTGACAGAGTGAGACTCCGTCTCAAAAAATAAAATAAAATAAAATAAAATAAAACAAAAACAAATAAGCACAGATAACTATACAATGCTCATATCTGTAGCACCAAAATAAGAATACTCATGCATAACCATGAAAACATTTGGGTTCATTGCTCTGTTACAATTTGGTCCCCCACTCATCGGGTGTGGCTAGAATAAAACAATACCACACTGTATTCCTCAAACAAAACTACTTTGCTGAATCTTTTTCTGAATGGTAAAATCCCATAACCTGTGAAGATCAAATCCAGCCAGACATCAGGTATAATGGGGTTTTATTCTGCTCTAAGAAAAAAATGCGGCTACTAAGGAGCATGTGAGCATCAATATAGTCAGAATCCACAAGATGGCACTTGTGTCTAAAGAACAGGTCTTAGTGTCCTTGTGTCCTTCAAACCAGGCCTCCAAAAATCTTTCCTACTGGCACAGTGCCTTTTTAGCAATTCATCACTATTAAGCTCTATTTATCTCAGTTAAATTTAAAAAAAGTCTGGATATTTTGCAGCATCTATCTTGGGATAGATTCCCACCAAATTTATGAGAGATTTTTAGGTTTATAAAGAAAAAAAAAACCATGATGATATTCATCATCAGGGATTTTGGAAATGCTTAACATAAGTCCTTACTCTTTCATGATACACCTTCCTATCAATACTTTTGTTCCTCAACTCTTCTATCAGCTCATTCCAAACCTTAAAGGATCCTTCACTGTTCTCAGAGTTCTCACCCAAAGAACTGCTTTCAAGTATGTTTGCCACTGGAGATACGTGCTTCAGAGTGACCAAAACTACTCATTGTACATTAGGAAGACTGGGGTGATCAGGGTGGTTCTGTGATACATTTTCCAAGGAAGGAAGGGAGGAGCAGGCATGCGTGTCTTTTGCAGGGTCTCAGGGGTCAGAGACAGTGATCAGGTAGCAGTAGATCTTCAAAAACATTGAGGATGGTGGCTACATTAACTATTTCTGGAAGCTGTACTTAATCAACCACGGGGTTCACTTGACACCATTATGTTGAATATTATCCTCTCTATCATAAAGGATATCACAGTCTGACTTCACTTTGAGTCCATAAGCAGCTAAATGTTTTTACCTCAAGCCTTAGGGAGCCTGACGATTTCAATCTGTAGTCTTTTATTGACTTTCTATGTATTGCTATCACAACTGCAATTTAAAAGATATATTTTTACATATATTTATAGATATAGCTAAGGATATAGGCATAGATATATGTATAATAAATAAATTCATACGATCCACTTCAAATTTGAAACCATGTAATTTTCCTTCTGATCAAGGTTCATTCAGACAAGTGGGACAAGATGCATTTGCCATTGGCAGCTATGTTCCTGTGATCCATTTCACCAGGTAAGGTTTGTGTCTGTAAGCCACTCCATGTTAGGTGCTCTCTCAAATTCACAGAGAGGATTTGGGAACATTATAGGGTTCTTAGAATTTTTAGTTTTTTGAAAAGGAAAGATTTAAGGGGCAAGTTTTATTTGGTCTGTGGTTTCCATCAAGACTTGGATTGTCCAAGCTCATGCAAAATCTCTTTGGCTGATAAAATTCTTTAGCCTCAGGATCAAACTATTTTCCTAACAAGTCCTGGGTAAAATTGTTTTACTCTCCTCTGAACTGATAACTGGTAAGGGATTATGACATGTTAGTGAGGTTACCGAGTGCCCAACACTTAATGGTCACTGGTATACCAAATGTTCTACAAAAAATAAATAGGGTTTTGTTTTGAAACACTCCTCTAAATTAATAGGAATGATAGACTAGGTAAGATTTCCATGCTTTCCTACTTCCTGGTGGTTCAAAAACTGCTGAATTAGTCATGTGGCAAAACTAAAGATTATTATGCCCTACTTGCCATCTGGCATGTTAAACTTACATAAGTTCTCTAAGTTATTAATATTTATAAAAATATTTTGCATAATTTGACCTGATAAACAATAGGAGACTCTTCCCCAGACAATACTAGCAATAATCTATTCCCTCATTTAGAAAAGTATATATATGCAAATGACTGTGGCTATTATTAATTGTCATTTAACAAAGTTTGTACAGGTAAGTTACTTATTTGCACAGATAATTATTTTCATAGTTACTTATTTACACAAGTAACTTACCTATTTGCACTGGTAAGTTTATAAAAATGAATTGAGATTTGCATTATACTAGGTGTACTTTTCTGTATGCATATTTTACTCTAAGAAAAAAACATAGTGTGGAGATGTGGAAATGTTTTAAAAATGCTGGGGAGAATCATTGTATATAATCAATTTGAAAGGTGATTCTGAAACATCTGGTATAGCTTAAGATATTCACACCAAAACCCAGAAATTCCCCTTTTTTGGAAGTAAACCATAGGATTTTTATTCAAACATTTTGACCACAGCCATCATAAGTAAAAATATTTTACGTGAGCCCCAGTACATGCCCATACCCATTTGCACATTAGTAGAACAAAATCTCTATTAAATTATAATTACCTTTGTATATCTGGTACACCTTGAAATTTTGTATTGTATTCTATTCCATTTAGCTCTTTAAGAAAATGTTTGTCTCAATATACTGTAGGAATTTTTATTATTTATTAAGGGGTCTCAACCATCTGTAATCACCCAGTGGGTTCACCTTGTCCACTGCCTAGACACAGCAGATTTCTCAAGACAGTGGAATTACAATAGACAGAGAGTAGTAATTCATGCAGAGTCGGCAGTGCAGGAGACCAGAATTTTGTTACTACTCAAATCAGCCTCCCAGAGCATTTTGGGAGCAGAGGTTTTAAGGACAACTGGGTGGGTGAGGGGAAACCAAGAAGACAGGAGTGCTGATTGGTCAGGGATGAAATCATAGGACGTGGGCGCTGTCTTCTTGCCCTGATTGGGTTCCTGGGTGAGGGCCCCAAGATCTGGGTGGTGACAGCTGATCCATCAAGCGCAGGGTCTGCAAAATATCTCAAGCACTGATCTTAGGAGCAGTTTAGGGAGGGTCAGAATCTTGTAGCCTCCAATTGCACGACTCGTAAACCATAATTTCTAATCTTATGGCTAATGTTAGTCCTACAAAGGCAATCTAGTTCTCAAGCAAGAATGAGGTCTGCCTTGGGAAAGAGCCTTTATCGTCTTTGCTTTTATTGTGTTTTTGTTTTTGCTTTTTTGTTTTTTATTTTGTTTTGTTTGTTTGTTTGTTTTGAGACGGATTTGCACTCTGTCACCCAGGCTGGAGTGCAGTGGTGCAATCTTGGCTCACTGCAATCTCCGCCTCCCGGGTTCAAGTGATTCTCCTATCTCAGCCTCCTGAGTAGCTGAGATTACAGGTATGCACCACCATGCCTGGCTAATTTTTGTATTTTTAGTAGAGACGGGGTTTCACTATATTGGCCAGGCTGGTCTCAAATTCCTGACCTCAAGTGATCCACCCTCCTTGGCCTCCCAAAGCGCTGAGATTACAGGCGTGAGCAACCACACCTGGCCTCGTCTTTGTTTTAAACTATAAAGTATAAACTCAGTTTATCCTACTCCCAGGGATGAACAAGGACAACTTGGAGGTTAGCAGCAAGATGGAGTCAGTTAGATCTCTTTCACTGTGTCAGTCATAATTTTGCAAAGGTGGTTCACCTCTAGTTGGACAAAATTCATAGTTTAGAAAACATTGCTGTAAACATGTATATATTTACTGCAGCATTATTAATAGGAACAAAAAAGTAGAACCACATAAATGTTTGACTAGATACAAATTATAATATATTCATGCAATGAAATAAATTCAAAAATAAAAATGAATGCTTTGGAGTTACATTCATTAACTTGTATTATTATTTGAAACATAATACTGAGTGAAAAATATATCCAGAGAATATATATTTGAAATCTGTGAAACAATACTGTATAGTTTTTATAGATTCTTATCTGCAGTAGCAAGAGGATAAAATTAAGTTCAGGAATAAGACATGGAAATCACAATAATGCTTTCTTTTATTGAGCAAGGGAGATGCATGGGGCTTCAGTTGTGATTGTAATGATTTGTCTCTAATAGATCTGCAGTGTTCTGAAAGCGTGTAATGTTTCATGTCTTAAAAATATATCTGAAGCCATATGACATTCTATTTTTGCTATTCTATATTGTTCTTTTTGCTAATTTGAAACTATTCATAATTTGGAAAAGAATAATAAAATGTGGCCAGGCACAGTGGCTCATGCCTGTAATTCCAGCACTTGGGGAGACCAAGGTGGGTGGATTGTTTGAGCCCAGGAGTTGGAGACCACCCTGGGCAACATGACGAAGGCCCATCTCTACAAGAAATAGAAAAATTAGTCAGGCATGGTGGCACATGCCTGTAGTCCCAGCTACTTGGGAGGCTGAGGCAGAAAGAATAGCTTGAGCCCAGGAGGCCGAGGTGGCAGTGAGCTGAGATTGCACCACTGTACTTCAGCCTGGGCTACAGGAGTGAAACCCTCTCTCAAAATAAAATAAAATATTAAAATGTCCTGATTAAATGGGTACCAGAAATATCAAGAGCATTAAGAATTACCATAAAGCTTCAGAACTCGGTTCTAGACAAGTTTTGTTTGTTTGTTTTGGCACAGAGTCTCCCTCTGTTGCCCAGGCTGGAGTGCAGGGGCGTGATCTCGGCTCACTGTGAGCTCCGCCTGCTGGGTTCAAGTGATTCTCCTGCTTCAGCCTTCCGAGTACCTAGGATTACAGGCACTCACCACCACACCCAGCTAATTTTTTTTTTTTTTTTATTAGAGACTGGGTTTCTCCATGTTGGTCAGGCTGGTCTCAAACTCCCAACCTCAGGTGATCTGCCCGCTTCGGCCTCCCAACATTCTGGGATTACAGGCGTGAGCCACTGCGCCAAGCTGAAAACAACATTTTGTTGGTTTGGTAATATCCATCCTATCTGCCGTCGGCCCATTCCAGGAGGGATTTGTTTGTTCTCATTTGTGGGAATTAGTGCAAGCATGGACTCATACAGTAAAAAGTGCTAAGGAATCATAACCCACAACCATGACTCTCACTCAGCTTGTTCTTCAAAGAGGCAACGATCAACAAGAGAAGGGAATTTGCCAGCATTCGTGGGATGAGAATGGGGAGGAATTATTTGTTCTAGCAACACGGTCTCATTTGGCCTTACCTAAGTTTTATCTCAAGAAGTTTCTTATTACTAGATCCTCTTTTACAGGTAAGGATAAAAGGATTATAATGTCTCAGTCCCAGGAAAATATAAGGGAAAAAACATTTAGAAGTTTTAACTTGGCTGGGTGTGGTGGCTTATGCCTGTAATCCCAGCACTTTGGGAGGCTGAGGCAGGTGGATCACCTGAGGTCAGGAGTTCGAGATCAGCCTGGTCAACATGGTGAAACCCCTTTATTACTAAGAATACAAAAATTAGCCAGGTGTGGTGTGGGGACCCTACCAAAAATAAAAGTAAATTAGATGGGTGTGGTGGTGGGCACCTCTAATCCCAGCTACTCGGGAGGCTGAAGCAGGAAAATCGCTTGAAGCGGGTAGGCAGAGGTTGCAGTGAGCAGAGATCATGCCATTGCACTCAGCCTGGGCAACAAGAGTGAAACTTTGTCTCAAAAAAGAAAAAAAAGGTTTTAACTTTATTAACACTGCTGGTGGAGAAACCCTGGTAAACAATTTCTTAATTAAGATAGATAGATAGATAGATAATATTTGTACATATTTTTGGGGGACCTGTGATATTTGGATACAAGCATACAATGTGTAATGATCACAACTGGCTAATCGGGATATCTGTCACCTCAAACATTGATCATTTCTGAGTTTTCAGAGTGAACATCACAAATCTCCTCTTCCAGTTATTTTGAAATACACAATAAATTATTGTTAACTATAATTGTCCTACTGTGCTACCAAACCCTAGATCTCATTTTTTTTTTTTTTTTTTTTTTTTTTTTTTTTTTTTTTTTTTTTTTTTGAGACAGAGTCTCAGTCTGTCACCTAGGCTGGAGTGCAGTGGTGCGATCTTGGCTTTCTATAACCTCTGTCTCCCAGGTTCAAGTGATTCTCCTGTCTCAGCCTCCTGAGTAGCTGGGACTACAGGGGTCTGCCACCATGCCCCCCTAATATTTTTATATTTTTAGTAGAGGCAGGACTTCACCATGTTGGCCAGACTAGCCTCGAACTCTAAATCTTGTTTCTTCTATCTAATTGTATTTTGGGGCCCATTAACCATCCCCTTTGTCCCCACTCCCCACTACCCTTCCCAGCTTCTGGGAATCATTATTCTACTCACTACTTCCATCATATAAATTTTTCTCAGTCCCATATATGAGTGAGAACAGGTGACATTCATTTTTTTTTTTCTCGGCTTATTTCACTCAACATTATGTCGTCCAGTTACATCCATGTTGTTACCAAAGATAATATTTTATTCTTCTTATGAGGGAATAATAGTCCGTTGCACATATACACCACATTTTATTTTTTTATTTTTCTTTACACCACATTTTCTTTATCCATTCATCTATTGATGGAGACTTAGGTTGATTCCATATCTTAGCTATTGTAAACAGTGCTGCAATCAATATAAAAGTGCAGATATTTCTTCAATACGCTGATGTCTTTTCTTTTGAATATATATCCAGTAGTGGAATTGCTAGATCCTACAGTAGTTCTAATGTTAGTATTTTGAGGAACGCCCATATTGCTTTGCACAGTTGCTGTACTAATTTACATCTGCACCAACAGCGCAGGAACACTCCCATCTCCACATTCTCTCCAGTATTTATTATTTCCTATCTTTTTTATAATAGCCATTTTAACTGGGGTGAGATAGCTCACTGTGGTTTTGATTTGTATTTTCCTGATGATTAGTGATACTGAACATTTTTTCATTTATCTGTTGGCTCTGTGTATATCTTCTTTGGTGGTGTGTCTATTCCGATCTTTTGCCCATTTTCAATGATTGTTTGCTTTTTACTATTGTCTTGTTTGAGCTCCTTATACATTCTAGTTATTAATCCCTTGTCAGTTGTATAGTTTGCAAGTATTTTCTCCCATTCTGTAAGTTGTCTCTTCACTTTATTGATTGTTTCCTCTACTGTGCAGAAGTTGTGATTTTTTTTTGACAGTCTCACTCTGTCACCCAGGCTGGAGTTTAGTGGTATGATCTTGGCTCACTGCAACCTCTGTCTCCCGGGTTCAAGCAAGTCTCCTGCATCAGTGTAACTGGGATTACAGGGGTACACTATCATGCCTGGCTAATTTTTGTATTTTTAGTAGAGACGGGGTTTCAGCATGTTGGCCAGACTGGTCTCAAACTCCTGGCCTCAGGTGATTCGTTCGTCTCAGCCTCCCAAAGTGCTGGAAGTACAGGTGTGAGCCACCACACCCAGGCTTGATTTTCCTTTTAAAATTAATTTTTCTTTTTAGTGTTAGATTGGATAATTTCTACTGATTTGTATTCAAGTATACTGTCTCCTCTGTCATCTTCATTCTGATACTGAGCCAATGAAGTACATTTTCAATTTCAAGT
>NW_012118710.1:2932996-2934135 GCF_000951035.1 Colobus angolensis palliatus | reverse complement strand
TTGATAGAAGACAGAGGGAAATAGTGGGCATCCTTCCCACATTCTTCAGACATTTGTCCTAGTTTCTTCTCCTAGTCCCTCTGGCCAAGAGTCCTTCTTTCAGGGCCTTAGGTACCTGTGCCCCCACCTGTGTGGCAGAGCAGTGCTACAGCTATGAACTGGTTTCAGGGTGGAGCCAGGAGAGGAAGGAGAGGAAAAAGAAAAATAGAGATCTCCTCCCATTTCTAATATGCAAGAATAACTTTTTCCAGTCATTTGACTAGAAAGAAGACATTTTTACTTAGTGACTCTTGCACTCTTCTAAGATTTAGACCAGTTTTTGGTCATCATCAGGAAAGAAGGGAGAAAAAAATTGCAAACCTCAACCTCCTATGTGTCACTATTCAAATTTTGACTTTAATCCTTAAATCCACCTGATATTGTTTACTTTAAGATTTACCAGTAGTTCATCTTTGTATTTTGTCCAGAGGATCTAATTGTGATCAATGGGAAAATAGACTACAGTCAGTTAACTCCATCTTTGCTGCAACATGCAAATATTAAATAAAAAATAAATGAAAAGCAAAAAGCTTGCCAATGTATTGTGGAAGTCACTTTTTAAAAAGTCATATGAACTACTCTGTTTTAGAATAGTCTCTTACAAAGATCTGTACAGAAGTGTTGAGCCTGATAAATCAATTCCCTAAACTATAGCACCCTCGTATGATGACTATTTTATTCTATTTTAGTGAGACAGAGTTTCGTTCTTGTCTCCCAGGCTGGAGTGCAGTGGTGTGATCTTGGCTCACTGCAACCTCTGCCTCCCGGGTTCAAGTGTTTCTCCTGCTGCAGCCTCCTGAGTAACTGGGATTACAGCTGCGCACCACCACACCTGGCTAATTTTTGTATTTTTAGTAGAGACGGGGTTTCAGCATGTTGGCCAGACTGGTCTCAAACTCCTGGCCTCAGGTGATTCGTTCGTCTCGGCCTCCCAAAGTGCTGAGATTACAGGCGTGAGCCACCACACCCAGGCTTGATTTTCCTTTTAAAATTAATTTTTCTTTTTAGTGTTAGATTGGATAATTTCTACTGATTTGTATTCAAGTATACTGTCTCCTCTGTCATCTTCATTCTGATACTGAGCCAATGAAGTACATTTT
>NW_012118710.1:2928686-2930516 GCF_000951035.1 Colobus angolensis palliatus | reverse complement strand
TGATCTGCCTACTGCAACCTCTCCCTCCCTGGTTCAAGTGATTCTCCTGCCTCAGCTTCCTGAGTAGCTAAGATTACAGGTGCCCACTACCATGTTAGGCTAATTTTTGTAGTTTAAGTAGAGACAAGAGTTTTGTCATGTTGGCCAGGCCGGTCTCAAACTCCTGACCCAGGTGATCCACTTGCCTCAGCCTTCCAAAGTGCTGGTATTACAGGCATGAGCCACCATGCCCAGCTGTACTTTGTACTTTGTTTGTTTTATTTTTTACAAAGACTTTTCCCTTTTGGCTCTTCTTTCTACCCTGTGTTGGTTTTGTTTTATTTTGGTTTGGTTTGGTTTTTTTGTTTGTTTGTTTTTCCAGTCAACTGAAGCTGTTTTTAAAAATTATACATTTAGTCCTTCTTTTTGCTTTGTTTCTTATTAGAATTAATTTTACTGAGAGAAAAAAGTAAAATTTCATTGGTCTTTTTGGGAAAGCTTAAAATATTCCCAATGGGCTTCTCTAAGAGTTGTTTTTCCATTTACTTCTACTTCACCTGTCTTTAGCCACCTTTAATATTACATTAAGGGATCTAACCAGGACTTTGACTCTCACAAAGGGACACTGTGACTCTTTGAAGAACACAAAAAAGGTGCCACTGGCCTCTTGTGGGGGGCGGGTGGGGTGTTCCCTATCTCCATTACAGAGCCCCAAGAGGTATGGGCAGGTTCCTCTCAGGTCTAAAGCTTTGCTATCTGCTGTGTTAAGCCCCCGATGTCTGGCTTTTGGATGCATACCCATGCATTCTGTATTTTATGTCTACATACATTTATATTTATATACATATGCTTGTATATTGTCTAATGGTAACAAATAGACTTGAAACTAAAAACACATATAAATTAAGTAAATAGGTTCAATGCTTTTCAAATTCATATGACCTTAAGAATCTTTGCTAAATAAAACTCTTTAAAAATTATTGGTAAAATAAAAAAAAAGTCTTCAGAATTTAATTTATACAATTTTGCCTGGGGCTACAGGTCAGGCAGGTTTGGGCTGTCTCTGCTAAATGTAGTAAGTTCATAAAACTATCTCTTCTATGATATTTTTGGTACTTCTTTGATTTGTCTGTGAGCTAAAGCTACTACAGCTGGTGGCTGGGCTCCCCCAAAGCCTTGCACACATCTTACTGTGAGCCTATGTTTTTGGTTTTGAGTTTCTAGGTCTTGGGGCCTAGAATTGCCATGATGAAACCTGAGGTATACGTGTGTCCATAGCACCTGGGCTACCAGCTGCAGGGCAGAGTCAAGCTCAGTAGGGCCCTATCCTCCCAGATCCAGCTCTTCCTCTTGGTCATGCTGGGAGGGGTCAGATCCTCCAGACATCATCTTTGTAGTTCTATCCTCTGTCCCTTACTTTACACTTAGTGTGCAAATCCAGGACCCAGATGGACCCTCCTTTTCATAACCATTCTAGGTGCCCATGGGCATTTGGATCCAGGACAACCTGGAGGACAGAGTATTGGGGAGGATACCTGTGCCCAATATCTTAAAGGCCTTGCTGAAGATGAAATTGGTTGATTTAGGGTTGACCTGGTTTTGCTGAAAAAACAAAAACAAAAAAACAGGCCAGGTGCGGTGGCTCACACTTATAATCCCAGCACTTTGGGAAGCCAAGGTGGGTGGATCACAATGTCAGGAGTTCGAGACCAGCCTGGCCAATATGGTGAAACCCTGTCTCTACTAAAAATACAAAAATTAGCTGGGCACAGTGGTGGGTACCTGTAGTCCCAGCTACTCGGGAGGCTGAGGCAGGAGAATGGCATGAACCCAGGAGGCAGAGCTTGCAGT
>NW_012118710.1:2922917-2923198 GCF_000951035.1 Colobus angolensis palliatus | reverse complement strand
TTCAATACCCTAAAGGAATAGAGAAACACTCTCACCCTCAGAGACCCGGACAGCATGTCCCAAAAGGCAGGTCGCTTGGTAGCAGGGATAGGGAGGATTCCTCTCCTCAAGATGTTTTTCCAGTAACTGAAACTACAGATGCACAAGGCCAAGCCTGGAGACACCACAATGGGTTTGAATTTACTGTAATAAAAGAGCTAAAAACTGCTGTCTCGCCATACGGAGCTACTGCCCCATACACCCTGGCCATAGTCGAATCTGTGGCTGAAAATTGGCTCACT
>NW_012118710.1:2915089-2916732 GCF_000951035.1 Colobus angolensis palliatus | reverse complement strand
AATCATACAACCTTATTCTAAGACACAAATCCATTGGCTAATGCAGAACACTGAAACGTGGCCAATTGCTTGCGCCTCTTATGCCGGTAACTTAGATAACCATTACCTGCCAAATAAGCTTATCCAATTTTGTAAACTACATGCTTTTGTCTTTCCTCATGTCATCAGTAAACCACCTTTAAACAATGCCTTACTAGTTTTCACTGATGGGTCATCTACAGGAACTGCTGCATATACTTTTGCTGACACCATTGTTAAATTCAAAACTAGTCATACCTCATCTTAGTTAGTAGAATTGCAGGCCCTAATCACGGTTCTGTCAGCCTTTCCTGATCAGGCTCTTAATATTTATACCGATAGTGCATACTTAGCTCATTCAATTCCTTTACTTGAGACTGTAGCACAAATCAAACATGTGTCAGACACAGCCAAGTTACTTTACAATGCCAACAATCAATACATGACAGAACAACACCCTTCTTTCTTGGACACATCAGGGCTCACTCAGGACGGCCAGGACCTCTATCCCAGGGCAACCAACTGGCTGACTTAGCAACTAAAACAATAGCTATAACTACAAATACAAACTTAACCCAAGCACAAACCACTCATGACTTACATCATCTCAATGCTCGAACCCTAAGACTAATGTTTAAAATAACTAGAGAACAAGCAAGACAAATAGTCAAACAATGTCAGACCTGTATAACACATTTGCCAGTCCCTCATTTAGGAATTAACCCAAGAGGACTAGTTCCCAATATGATCTGGCAAATGGATGTCACTCATTATTTAGAATTTGTCAATTTAAAATATATCCATGTATGTATAGATACATTTAGTGGATTTATACTTGCCACCCTACAGACAGGAGAAGCTACCAAACATGTCATAGCTCATTTACTACACTGTTTTTCCATAATCGGAAAACCTAAACAAATAAAAACAGATAATGGTCCTGGCTATACATCCAAAGCCTTCCAAGACTTCTGTCTTAAATTACAAATAAAACACATTACTGGAATTCCCTATAACCCTCAAGGACAAGGAATAGTTGAAAGAGCTCACCTATCCTTAAAAAACACCATTGAAAAAATAAAAAAGGGAGAATGGTACCCTACTAAGGGCACCCCTAGGAACATTCTTAATCACACACTTTTTATTTTGAATTTTTTAAATTTAGATGATCTGAACAGATCAGCAGCTGATCGATTTTGGCATTCTGATTCCAAAAAACAATTTGCCATGGTTAAGTGGAAAGACCCATTAGACAACACATGGCATGGTCCAGACCCAGTGTTAATCTGGGGAAGAGGCTCAGTTTGTGTCTTTTCCCAAACTCATGATGCAGCCAGATGGCTGCCAGAGTGACTGGTAAGACAGGTACCTAACAATAGCCAATCCAGGGAGTAACTCTCTCCCTGAGAGTATCTTTTCCTTCTATTACAGAGATGAACTCCAACTACAGGCCCCTCTGGACCTTAGTGCTGACTTGCCAAGTACTCCAGGTTCATGCCGGCTTTGGTGATCCACGTGAGGCCCTTATGCATATACAACAACGGCAAGGTAAGCCCTGTGATTGCTATGGGGGATATGTGACCTCCCCTCCAAATAAGTACCTCTCAACTGTGTCCTGCTCCGCT
>NW_012118710.1:2912925-2914465 GCF_000951035.1 Colobus angolensis palliatus | reverse complement strand
TACAAGATCAAGTAGATTCCCTGGCAGAAGTAGTGCTCCAAAATAGAAGAGGCCTAGATTTATTAACTGCTGAACAGGGAGGTATCTGCTTAGCTCTACAGGAAAAGTACTGTTTCTACGCCAACAAGTCCGGAATCATCAGAGATAAGATCAAGCGTCTACAAGAAGACCTAGAAAGATGACGAAAAGAGATGGCCGATAACCCGTTTTGGACTGGATTCCATGGACTCCTCCCCTATCTTATGCCATTCTTGGGCCCCCTGCTTTGCCTATTGCTCTTACTCTCTGTAGGACCTTTGGTCTTCAATAAGCTCATGACATTCATTAAGCAACAAATCGAGGCCATCCAAGCCAAACCCATACAGGTCCATTATCATCGCCTTGAACAAGAAGGTCGCGGTGGTCTATACTTACGCTTGCCATAAACCACCTTCCCTGTGCGCTGAACTGGGCAGCCAAAGACAGGTAAGAGAGTGTCATCTCTCACTAACCTAAGACAGGAGGGCCGTCATGGCTACTGCCTAATCCCATGATGGGTACCAGTGAAGAGATGTGTTACTCCAACCTAAGACAGGCACAGATCCCGAGGGACAATCTTCTAGCCACCAATAATATATAAAATAAAAGAGGCACCTGTCCGGAGCCGTGAGGCCCAGAAATTGCCACAGCTTCTGTTGCTTAAGCTCCGTATCATCAGAGACAAGATGGCGTATTTCTGGGTTCTTCATTAACAACTTTTCCCGCGCGCGCCAAAACTTTTCCCGTGCGCGCCAACCTTTCCCGCACGCATGCAACATTTTTGCACCCAGGAAGATATGCAGCCTAAGGCGCAGGCATGATCCCGCTACCGGGAAAATTACAAACCCACAGCGCATGTGCAATTGTAATTTGAGAGAACCCAGCCCCCCGTCACCGCCCTGGCCCAACCTCTTCCCCTGCCAGCCTATATAAGGCATTGCACTGCCACCATTAAACGAGACTTGATCAGTCTATTTGTCTTGTCTCCATTTCTCATGTTTTCTTGTCTCCTCCATTCCCACTCCCCCTTTCAGGGTCCGTTCGACTGTCCTGCAGGTCGGGACAAAAAAGCAGGGCAGAAAAGCTGGAAATTGAAAAAATAAGAGCGCATCTCCCCCTGCAAAGGAGCGCAGCTCATCACCAGCAATGGAGCAAAGCTGGATGGGGAATGACTTTGATGAGCTGAGAGAAGAAGGCTTCAGTCCATCAAACTTCTCAGAGCTAAAGGAGGAATTACATACCCAGTGCAAAGAAACTAAAAATCTTGAAAAAAGAGTGGAAGAATTAATAGCTAGAATTAATGCAGAGAAGGTCATAAACAAAATGACAGAGATGAAAACCATGACACAAGAAATACGTGACAAATGCGCAAGCTTCAGTAACTGACTCGATCAACTGGAAGAAAGAGTATCAGCGACTGAGGATCAAATGAATGAAATGAAGCAAGAAGAGAAACCAAAAGAAAAAAGAAGAAAAAGAAATGAACAAAGCCTGCAAGAAGAATGGGATTCTACGTCTGATT
>NW_012118710.1:2883069-2908160 GCF_000951035.1 Colobus angolensis palliatus | reverse complement strand
AAAATTAAAAAATGAGTAAATTAGGTAAATACAAATGGAGTAAAGGTTTACTAAAAAATTTATTATAGTTTCAAAAAATTTTTTGGTAATTGTCACTCTTAAAGTCTTAAGGTCATATTATGTTAAATTAGGTAATAGTGAATCATGAAATATCTGAGTTATTTCTAAGTTATAATACTGACACATCAATTATTAAGCATAAGTTTAAGTCTGAATACTCTGATACCTTATTTTGCTGTGATATAGAAAAGATAAATATATTTGAATCTCTTGATAAACGTGTAAAATTGAGGAAATATTTTTAAGAATTATAAAATGGTTTTCATTTACAAATACTGATATGAAAGAGTTCCTTCCTAAATTTTCACTAAAAATTAAGATACTAACAGTTAAATTATAATTAATATATGTAATTAAAACCACTAAAAATAAGGTAAATAATTTTGTATGAAAAGTGTATACAAAAAAAAGGCAACATACGTTTTTGGTGAGAACATTTACAAGGAAGGCATGAGCATGTGGTTTGTCAAAGGAAAAGCAAGTTTGTCTAGTTTAGAGGTGACTTAAAGGTTGTTTCAGACCAAGCACAGTGGCTCGTATCTATAATCCGAAAACTTCGAGAGGCCGAAGTGGGAGGATTTCTTGAGGCCAGCCTAGGCAACAGAGGGAGACCCTGTCTCTACAAGAAAACAATTTTTTTAAAAAAAATTAGCTAGGGTGGTGGTACACACCTGTGGTCTCAGCTACTGTGGAGGCTGAGGGCTGAGATCGGAGGATCACTTGAGCCTGGGAGATCAAGGCTGCTGTGAGCCACAATCAGGCCATTGCACTCCAGCCTGAGTGACAAGACCCTGTCTCCAAAAAATTAAAAATAAATAAAAGTTGTTTCAGACTAAGTGAATGGAGAAAAAAATGATATAGGTAAAACTAAATGCATATAAAGAATTTTTAAGAAGAAGAAAAGTAGGAAAAAATTATAATAGGTTATAGAAAGTTTATGAGAATTTTATCTTGTGTGCAAAGCTGACTGATATCAGAGAAATTTGTTTATACGTTTTCATTAAAATTAGCTTTAGTATTTAAAGTACACAAAGACAAAGCTAGTGGTTGATTTTCTCTTTTAAACAATATTTTTGCATAGGATTAATAAAAAGAAAAGATTTTTGTACATGTTCCGAGAAAATGAAAAAAAAAAAAGAAGCAAGAAAGAGAAACAGATTTTGTGGGCCTCATGTCTTGTCATGCTTCTTCAGAAGGTGTTTTGATTATTTGGAAAACTGAGTCTCCTGTCAATCAAACAGCAAAGGTTTTTGCTTATTGAAATCTTCTAATTATCACTTTGGCTAAATGAATGACTATTATTTTTTCATCAGAGCTATGATCCTATTTTGATCGAGTATTTGAAACCTTTAGCATATTTGAGAGGCTTCTCACAATTATATTTCAAAATCTAAAATTAAGTATTTTTGACCTCAAACTAACTTTGAGATATTCCAAAAATCTGCTGAAGCTTCCAAAATAAATAATAAACCAGCTTATTTGATATGTTCAATTATGTATAAAGATTTTCAAATAAGAAATAACATTTAACCTTTTTAAAATTATATTCGTATTGTCATGTTATTTGTATTTACTCCAAAAGCATATGAGATTCCTAAAAATTGTATTTGTCTTGTTATATGTTATTAGTCATAATTATAAGTATTATGTTAAAGTGTTGTAGGACATAAAAAATGACGTAGTTTTCTTGTTAATTCCATCTTTAACCATGGCCATTTTTAGTCTTGCTCACAATTAATTTTTTTATGCTGATCCTTTTATTCTGAAAGCTCTTTGCAAATCCTGAAGTGTTGTGTCTTCAAGAAAGTTCATGGAAAGGACTGTATCAAGTACTCTTGGCCGGACTCCATGGCTCATGTCTGTAATCCCAGCACTTTGGGAGGCAGAGGTGGATGGATCACTTGAGGTCAGGTGTTCGAGACCAGCCTGACCAACACGGTGAAACCCTGTCTCTGCTAAAATAAAAAAAATTAGCTGGGCATGGTGGCATGCACATGTAATCTCAGCTCCTCAGGAGGCTGAGGCAGGAGAATCGTTTGAACCCAGGAGGTGGAGGTTGCAGTGAGCCAAGATCGTGCCATTGCACTCCAGCCTGGCCAAGAGCAAAATTCCATCTCAGAAACAAACAAACAAACAAACCAAAAATAAACAGAACAAAAAAAACAAGTACTCTTGAATGCAAATTTCTTATAATTTTAAGATTGTATTATAGGACTGAGTAAACAATTTCGGAACTCTTAATTTTTAAAAAGTCATAAAATTGTTAACATCGAGCAAAACAAGAATTAATTACATTGGACTAATGTAATTTTAATTACTTTTTTGTTTAAAATATTGCTGATTATTTTTATGTTTTGCTTTACAGAGTTAAGGAAACTGTTGGTTCTCTTAAGCTTTACAGAAATAGGTAAGTATACTTTTTTGAACAAAATTGAAACATTCACTTTTCTCTTTATCTACTCAATCCTGAAGTTGGAAACTATTTATGAGTATTTCTATTTTATGGCAAAATAGTTATTTGAATAAGTTCAATAAGAATCTGTTCCCTTTTGCCACAGAACACAGCTGGAGATTCTTGTTATTTTACCAAGGCTTTGACTGAAATGCTATATTTTCAGATATGAACAGACAGCTTTAAGAAACTGAGGTTGATATTATGAAGCCCATAGGAGCTTTTGGAAAAACTGGTCTAATATCTTAAATACACGGTTCACACAGTGGGCTTGTGGTAAGTAAGCATGTCACTTTCTGACATCCCAGGAACCTCAAGTTATTTTGGGGACCTTGAGAAAAGAGAAATTCACTAACATGTACAGGTATTACTGACACAGTCTAAGAGCAAATCCAATCCTCGGCTTGGCTTCCTAGCCTGAAGAGGTTTCTAAAAGTTTAATCTGAGATTCCTTATGAAAAATTCCTGCAAACTAAACTTAAAAAGAGCCTGTGTTACAAATCGATATGCTTACTGCACTTTATGCAAATAATGAGGCCAAGTACAATAAGACTAAAACTTAATATGCAAATAAAATGGCTTTACTTTTATTTATCCTTGGTAGAAATGGGGGACTGAAGAGAGAAAAATCATGTTTCAGGAAAGAAAAAAACAAAACAAAAAAAACCTATAATTAGATTCCAGTTCATTGTTTGTTCTTTCTTTCTCAGTTTTTTTATTTGCCTATAATCTAAACTAAATCCTAAATTGTTAGTCCTATCAAAATCTGTCTTTGAACCTCCAGACAAGCATTTTCAATTTTCCTCCTACATTTCTGACTTGGAATCATAAATGTTAAAATTCCCTTTTTCCTAAGACTCTGCAAGCTGATACTAGCCAACTTGGCTTTAAAGAAAAATCACTGCAATGTTTTATAAATGGGCAAACTTTGCACACAAGCTACAATCCAGGAAAATCTGTCAGATGGCTCCTGATATTCTCAGCTGTCCTCCAGACTTTAGAAGAAACTAGTTTGTAAACTACTCCAAGCATTAACCTTTGTTTTTCTTCCAATTCTGTAACAATGGCTCTTACTATAGATCTTTTTGTCTGCATTATATATAGAGTCTTAGCTTTAAGATCCCATCTACAAAGCCATCTCCTGAAATAAAACAAAACTGGTCTTTTCCCAGAATTGAGAAGACTAATTAGACTGGCCTTTTCCCAGAAGTGAGAAGACTGGTTTAATGAGATCCTTTGCCATTCAGCTACTAACTCAGTTTTTCTCTCCACAACTACCAACTCAACTTTTTGTGTATGAAACATTAGGAAAGTTTCAAACAGGGATACTGGGGCTCAGAAATGGACACCCAAAAATATGGCAATTGGATATGCCGGTTGCTTCAAATTAAAGGCTCCTGGAGGCCAGTAGACACTGGAAGAAGTCGTTCCCTGAAGTTCTCTTACTTGCCTTAAGTCCAGATCTGCCAAAGAAGAAAACAATTACCTCGGTTCCCTTTTCTGTGTTTTCATTAACTTAACTCATGTTACGGAAAGAATGACTAAAGTCTGTCAACACACCCGGACAGACTTTCGTCACAAACCATTGCCTTCTATTTCAGTCCAATTCCATTTTATTTTATTTTTGAGACGGAATTGCGCTCTGTCGCCCAGGCTGAAGTGCAGTGGCACAATCTCGGCTCACTGCAACCTCCACCTCCCTGGTTCAAGTGATTCTCCTGCCTCAGCCTCCCAGGTAGCTGTGATTACAGGCGCATGCCACCATGCCCAGCTAATTTTTTTGTATTTTTAGTAGAGACAGAGTTTCTCCTTGGCCACGCTGGTCTCAAGCTTCTGACCTCAGGCAGTCCACCCACCTCAGCCTCCCAAAATGCTAGGATTACAGGCGTGAGCCACTGTGCCCAGCACCTGGTTATTTTTTAGTGATTTTTAGATATCTATAAAAACAATATCAGTACTTTGAGGCCTAAGATGATGTTTTCTTCCTTAAGGGAGTATTTAATTTTGTTTTGTTCCGGCAACTAAGGGCCTTGATTAGCAAAACCTGAATCACCTTAATTCCCTTCCAGAGATATCATGAAAGTTTCCTCTAAGCCAATTATAAAAGTAAAATTAGTTACTACAAGCAAAGTTTTTAGAAAATTCCTGACTCTAGTAAGTGCCCAGAAAAATTTGAATGTAATTGATTTGCATGAAAAATGCTGTAAAACATAATCACATAAATGTTAATGGTGAATTCTGTGATGTTGGTATTTCCATGAGTTTTTTCGTTCTCCTTGCAGGCTGTAAATTATTTTTTAAATGAAAATTCTTTTATTAAAAACAGCTACATTTTATAAATTAGTATAACATAATGGTAGAGAGAAATGCAGATGTATTAGAAAAGATGCTCTATTGAAAGGAGACACATTTGTGTTTCTCATGGCCTTGAATGAAGGTCCCTCTGCCGATCCTCTCATAATAGTCCTCGTGTCAGTGAAGTCCCCCATGAAACTGGATAACAGGATTTTAAGGCAGAGATGCTCATCAGGCAAATGGAAATGAAGTCTAGAGCTGTGAAGATAAGTCAGGCAATGCAATAATTAGAGAGAAAAAATAATGTAAGCTATCAAAGAAAGATGTATACAAGGGAGACAGAGTCACATAAAGTCTCAGATGTAAGAGACCATAGAGCAAAAGGCTGAGTTCTGGCTTTCAGGAGTTTTCTAACATAAGCACCTGGTCACCAGTTAAAAGCTAAGGAGAAAGATGAACAATCAGTATGAGATCATAAAACTAACATACTTTTCTAAAAATATGTGAAATGAGGTTTTTAGGGAGGTAGAGTTATGGCTGAAGAAAATCAAGGCGAATGAAGACAAGATCAATTGAAAATGTAGTTTCAGAAATAGCAAAGAAGCCAAAGTTTGAGGAAGTTAAGTGGCTAGGGATAAAATTGAGGCACTAAAGCATTATTGGTTCTGCAGTCAAGGGTAAGATCTTTTTTTTTTTTTTTTTTGAAACAGAGTCTCACTTTGTTGCCCAGGCTGGAGTGCAATGGCACAATCTCAGCTCACTGCAACCTCCGCCTCTCGGGCTCAAGCAATTCTCCTGCCTCAGCCTCTCCAGTAGCTGGGATTACAGGCACATGCCACCATGCCCAGCTAATTTTTGTATTTTCTGTAGAGACTGGGTTTCACCATGTTGCCCAGGCTGGTCTTCAACTCCTGACCTCAAGCGATCTGCCCTCCTCAGCTTTCCAAAGTGCTGGGATTACAGGCATTAGCCACTGCTCCTGGCCCAAGGGTGGGATAGATTTAGTGAGATGACTGGATAAACAGAATCAAGAAAAAGCTTCGTCAAAAACTTACGCTTCTTAAAAACTTAATCCCAGGACAGAATCATCTAAAACTTTGTTCCACGTCTTCACTTTGACTCACCCATAAAAACTTCAAGTACAAAGAATGAAAAATCTTCGGAATAACCACATATTTTCTAATGCTCAATATTTTATTTGTATTGTTGTCTTCTAAACAGATATGATAGGTCTTCATGATTTTTTGTTTTCCTTGAACTGATTCCCAAAGTATTAGTCTCATGAATCATGCATTCACAAGAAACACAATCATTGCATTCTCTTTGCTGTATAATTTTGGTTTCAGTTTTGCTTACATTTCCTATTCAAGGAACATTTTCCTCCAAAACGGCATTTGAAAAAAACAGCCAAAATGTAGTAGAGAATAGCGCGAGAGCTATTCTAGACTGTAACGAAAGCCATCTGCTATCACAATTTAATTTATTTCAAGTACTGATAAGCTGATGACAAAACAGCATTGTCTTTTAGTTTACTCACACGAACTATTTCTCTTTTCTCCTTTTGATCATCTAGAGGAACAGGCGACCTTGGTTTCTGCTTTAGCTTCCTTGTTCTCATTAGATCGAACAATGCCTCTAAAGTGACCACAGATTTGCGTTCAAGCTGAAAACCTTTACCAAATGCAGTCTTGATTTGTACTTTGAAAAAAACATTTGCAAGGTATTTTATCCTTTTCTCCAACTTTTGACATATTACAAAGTACCCAAATATGCCAGACTGTTGCCTCATCAGCCCCTGGCAGTCAGGTACAGTTAGATGCAAGGCAATCTTCCTAAAAGTTACTTACTAGAAATGTGAGAAGGACAAATGCTATCACTGGAAAAACTGACAAAAGTCTCAATAGGAAAAATAAGGAAGTGGAGAGTTACTATGTTTCTAATTTTTCATGTGCTTCTATTTTTTTCCTGCTTCAGAGCCATTGACTAATAGTTCAGTGTATCACAGGATGCGTTTTGGTCTGCTGAAACATGACACATATTTTCAAAGAACCATGGAAGCCTAAAAGACAGCCAATGAGAAATAACTAAATGAGAGTTTAGGACTGTAGCTTTCATTTTCATTCAAAGATTTAAAAGTCTCCATAAAGTAAAATGTTCTTCTCCGGCCACTTGTTTTCATAGTGCTGTGTTTTCCTTCAGGCCTTTCTGGCTTCCCATACAGCAGGAAGAAAACGATGTGCTTAATGATTACAAATTTGATATGGAATACACACTTTCAGTTTCTGCATATGATGCACAGAGATGCTTTTGTGGTTTTGCTGTTTTTCATATTACAAATAAAGAAACTAGAAAATGAAACCATTCCAAAAGTGGAAGTAATTTCTCACTGCCCCTGTGATAAACTCTGGTCATTGGCTGTGGCAGCAACTAGTATAAGATGCTCTGAAAACTCTTCAAACACTGAGGGGCACCAGAGGAGCAGACTACAAGAATGGCACATGCTATGGAAAACTCCTGGACAATCAGTGAAGAGTATCATATTGATGAAGAAGTGGGCTTCGCTCTGCCAAATCCACAGGTAAGAGAAGGCACTAAAATGTGGGAAAATGCATATTCTTCTCATTTCTTACCTGGCCAAGTTAACTTATACTAAACAACTGTGGTTCAGTAACTTCTAGTAAACAAACATATAAAGCAGTGTAAACATTAGAGAGAGACCTGTGATAACTGCATCTCACTTAATTTGTCTTAAATTTTCTCCCTAGAAATGGAGTCATCTATGTATTTCTTACTTACCTAACATGGATATGGAGAATGGTGGGAAAGGAAACTATAGAAAGTGTATCAGCTTTACATAAGAATTATACAGTAAAATACAAACAAAGAGGTTATTACAGTTGTATTTTGAGAAGGTGTTTTGAAAAAGCCAGAGTTTTAAATGAGCCATGAGTCAAAGAGAAATCCCTTTCTCTTAGGGATATACCTTAAATTATAAAAAACATGTGTTTCTAATTTGATGGGGTTTATGAGATTGCGCATCAAGCACCTTCCATGTTATATGATCATTGCTTGCTATTTACTGAGCATAAGATTCAAGCGAGGGTCTGAACTACCTTTTTCTTGTTTGCAAGTTTTACCTATAAAGTGCAAGCTATGTGGAAAAAGCGTTTGCCTTAAAAACTGTATTTGCTAATGTGTCTTCTAATGAATGCTATGTAAACCAATTTATCGTCAATATTTTAATTATCAAATACAGCATTTTTCTAAGCAATTTACAAATTAACCCTTTCCATTCTCATAGCCATCCCAAAAGGTATGTATGTTATTTATTTATTTTTATTATTTATTATTATTATTATTTTAGATGGAGTCTTGCTCTATCACCTGGGCTGGAGTGCAGTGGCACAATCTCGGCTCACTGTAACCTCTGCCTCCCAGGTTCAAGCAATTCTCCTGCCTCAGCCTCCCAAGTAGCTGGGATTATAGGCACCTGCCACCACGTCCGGCTAATTTTTGTATTTTTAGTAGAGACGGGGTTTCACCATGTTGGCCAGGCTGGTCTCGAACTCCTGACCTCAGGTTATCCACCGGCCTTGGCCTCCCAAAGTGCTGGGATTACAGGCGTGAGCCACTGCACCCAGCTAGGTATTATGTCATTATCCTCATGTTCCTAATGAGAAGTATAAGGCATGAAGAATGTAATTGTCAAACTATGTTGCTAGCAAGTGCCAGAGGTCAGTTTGAGCCTAAGCAGCCTGTCTTCAGAGTCTATGATCTTAAAACCATTATTCCACATTGCCTCTCTTAAGAAGGGACAATAAGACACTACTTTTCTCCTTTCTTTCAATCTTCGGTTTAACAAGGTACATGGGATTCCAGGAGAAGATTTCTATGGACATGTTATGATAATTCAGTAGACGAGTACATTTTTGTTTGTAGCTCAAACAGTTACAGTCCACATACTGGAGAGCACCTTTAAATACAGCAAATGTTTAGTCAGAGATTCCAACCTAACTGTGCTTAGAAATGAAATCCTGCAAACACTTTGGTGATACCGGGAAATTTAAAGCATCTACCTCCTGCCAATCTAATTTTCCTCTTTGGATTGTTAATTTAAAGAAAATGAAGAGTGTGCTTTAATTTTATTGCCAAAAGCACTAGTTTGCTTTATTCATGCAAATCAGTAATACTCAAACTTGCTATTTGCCCGCATACCCACAAAAATGCCAGGACTAGATGGTTTCAAAGGTGTACTTATCAATGGTACAATAAAACCATCTTTTTCAGAAACTACTAAACTTTATATCATGGGGTTTTTTTTCTCAGAGATTCGGTTCTACTTAAAAATACAACAATTTTGATAATTATGAATACCTGTAGAACAGATTCCAAGGGGTAAAGCAAAACCACAAAAGAAAGCAAACAAAACTCTTCCTTGGCTACTTAAAAAAAAGATGCTCAGCCGGGGGCGAGTGGCTCACGCCTGTAATCCCAGCACTTTGGGAGACCTAGGCGGGCAGATCATGAGGTCAGGAGTTCGAGACCAGCCTGGCCAACACGGTGAAACCCCGTCTCTACTAAAAAAATACAAAAATTCGCTGGGCATGATGGCATATACATGTAATCCTCACTACTCAGGAGTCTGAGGCAGGAGAATTGCTTGAACTTGGGAGTTGGAGGCTGCAGTGAGCTGAGATCATGCCACTGCACTCTAGCCTGGGCAACAGAGACTGTCTCCAAAATAATAATAATAATAATAATAATAATAATTCTGACAAGGTGTGGTGGCTTCTACCTGTAATCCCAGCACTTTGGGAGGCTAAGGTGGGTGGATCACTTGAGGTCAGGAGTTTGAGACCAGCCTGGCCAAAATGGTGAAACCCCATATCTACTAAAAATGCAAAAAAAAAAAAAATTACCCAGCGTGTTGGCGTGCCTGTAGTCCCAGCTACTTGAGAGGCTGAGGCAGGAGAATTGTTTGAACCTGGGAGATGAAGGTTACAGTGAACTGAGATCACGTCAATGCACTCCAGCCTGGGTGACAGAGTGAGGCCCTGCCTGAGAACAATAATAATAATAGTAATTCTGCTAACTGAGATGCTGAAGAAGCTAGATTTACTGTACTGGAAACATGAAAAAAAACTATTGGTTACTTTTCTTTCTTCACTGAAGATCTTTCCTAGAAATTATGAACCAAAAAATATTCTTATTTTATCTCTCGTAATCTATCTGCTTCTTAGTCCAAAGGAAAATAATATGTTTTCTGATTCCATATAGACACAAGGCACAATCTCTAATCTAGCAGAATTTGAATGATCCTCAGTATGATTCATTATTAATTTATATTATACCATTTAGGGATCCTCTGCACCACAGCATATAACTTATTACATTTTATACTTGCTGAAAATGCTATCAAATAAAATGCTAATCACGGTACAGAACAAAAAAGTATGTCTGTTATTTGGGGAAAAATCAGAACAATCAAAAAAGTAAGATGTGCTAGACTGTGAAATACAGAATAAAAACAACAAAAATACATTTATTACATTTCTTTCTTTCTTTTTTTTTTTTGAGACAGAGTTTCAATCTTGTTGCCCAGACTGGAGTGCAATGGCATGATCTCCGCTCACCGCAATCTCCGCCTCCCGAGTTCAAGTGATTCTCCTGTCTCAGCGTCAGTAGCTGGGATTCCAGCTGTGTGCCACCACACCCAGCTAATTTTGCTTTTTTAGTAGATACAGGGTTTCTCCATGTTGGTCAGGCTGGTCTTGAACCTCTGACCTCAGGTGATCCACCTGCCTCAGGCTCCCAAAGTGCTGGGATTATAGGCATGAGCCACCCCGCCTGGCCTACATTTACTTCTAAAAGTACTACAGCACAGTTGGGGCAAAAAGTTCAGAGCAAGAAAGGTGGCTAAGTAGTGAAGTACACTGCCTAGATTTTCATTGCTAAAAATCTGCCCCAACTGATTAAGGCTGGACAATTACATGCAGATGTTGAAAATGTTAGGATTTTATACTGTATTTATCTTTTTGTTTCATAGCTTACTTACAATATTAACTTTATTTTGAAGCTCAAAACTTCACCCATGTTGATTTAAGTTAATCTTTCCATTTGCACTTAATCCTCATGGTTCAACATTGATTACCTTAAGGGTGTACCTTGAAACTACCTGGTGGAGTAGGCATAGAAACAGGGTATAGGGGGAGTTGCTCAGGGATCTATATCTCATTTTAGGAAGGTTCCTATGTCTTTTTATTTGTGTATTTCCCCTTGAGATGAGATTATAAATATGATAAGCTCCAAAGAGAAACTTTTATTTGAGTTTCATTTTTACTTAATGGGCAAAAACAAGCCTATAGTGGAACCAAAGTAGGTAATCAACATGAATACATACAGCACCCGCTATATGCCCAGCACTATGCCAGGGCTTGTAAGAGATACAAATTAAATGCACAATACAAACCTTGCCATTATGTAGCAAGGTATAAAAAGAGAATGTATGTAAACTGTATAAGCCTGGGTTTCCTTATTTATGATACAGAGATAACTTCTTGGGCCATTACAATAATTAAATACATATACTATATATATATGAAATTATTGAGCAGAGTGCCTAGTCCACTACTGACATTTAACACATCTCATTTTTCTTCCATTCAAAGAACTTAAAATCTAGCCAAGATAAGCCAAAGTAGGCCAGGCACAGTGGCTCATGCCTGTAATCCCAGCACTTTGGGAGGCCGATGCAGGCAGATCACCTGAGGTCAGGAGGTCGAGACCAACTTGGCCAACATGGCAAAACCCAATCTCTACTACAAATACAAAAATTAACCAGGCACGATGGCTCATGCCTGTAATCCCAGCTACTTGGGAGGCTGAAGCAGGAGAATTGCTTGAACCCAGGAGGCGGAGATTGTAGTGAGCCAAGATCGCGCCACTGCGCTCCAACCTGAGCGACAGAATGAGACTCCAATTCAAAAAAGAAAAGAAAAGAAAAAAAAAAAAAAACGAAAGTAGCAGATAATAATTGTTTAACAATATGAAAAGGCGTAATCCGTAGAGTTTAAAATGGAGATTAGTTTCAAATAGAGTAGTCAGGAGGATTTTAGTGAAACCTTTGAGGTGAACTTTGAAAAGCTGCAAATGGCAGTGTTTGAAGAGAGAGGAAGAGGTGGAACACAGAAAGGGTCTTCAGCCCCATGTGTGCAGAAGACAAGACAGAGGCTAGTGTTTCCAGACAGGTAAGCCATGTGCCAGGGCAACACTGCACAAAATGGATGTGGGGGCAAGGCATACTATCAGTGGGAAGCCAAAGCTACAGTAACTGCTACTAGTAAATAAAAATCTTTTTTGTTTGTTTTTTCAAGGAAAATCTACCTGATTTTTATAATGACTGGATGTTCATTGCTAAACATCTGCCTGATCTCATAGAGTCTGGCCAACTTCGAGAAAGAGTTGAGAAGGTTTGACATATGTATTACATTTTTGTTCTTGTGTAACTTCTTAATATTGTTAACTTGGTTTTGAAGCATAAAACATCACCAAGATTGATTTGAGTCAATTGCTCCATTTGTTTTCAGTTAGACATGCTCAGCATTGATCATCTCACAGACTACAAGTCACAGCGCCTTGCACATCTAGTTCTGGGATTCATCACCATGGCATATGTGTGGGATAAAGGTCATGGAGACGTCCGTAAGGTTTGGAGATTTTCTCAGATTTCTTATACTATGTGACAGATTTTTATCTAATTTACATTTAACTTTCCAAAAATTTTCTAAAAGTATTATAACTGCATTGGTCAAAGTTTCAATAACAGGACAAAATGAAAAAGAAAATATGCCCTGGCTTGACATGTCAACTGTTATCATTATTATATTTTTAAGTCTTTTACTTTATTTTTCATCCTGTATTTTATCTGGCAACCCTAATTACATAAAACTAATACAGACTGCAATATCTAACCTTTAAAACACATATGGGCTTCCCAGCACTTTGGGAGGCCAAGACGGGAAGATCACCTGAGTTCAAGAGTTCAAGACCAACCTGGCTAACATGGCGAAACCCCATCTCTATGAAAAATACAAAAACTAGCCAGGCATGGTGGCAGGTGCCTGTAATCCCGGCTACTCGGGAGGCTGAGGTGGGAGAATCACTTGAATCTAGGAGGCGGAGGTTGCAGTGAGCCGAGATCCTGCCACTGCACTCCAGCCTGGGCGACAGGAGCGAGACTCTAGCTCAAAAAAACAAAACAAAACAAAACAAAACAAAAAACAAACCTAACTACTGTATTTTAATCAGGTCTTGCCAAGAAATATTGCTGTTCCTTACTGCCAACTCTCCAAGAAACTGGAACTGCCTCCTATTCTGGTTTATGCAGACTGTGTCTTGGCAAACTGGAAGAAAAAGGATCCTAAAAAGTATGTAAAGAGTGAGAACAACAGGAATTTTTGGAGTGTGTGCCAATTAAATAAAACAGGAGTTGTTCATTGGCTTAATTTTGGGCAGCACAGTTTTCCTCTCAGTTGGATATGGTCCCTCTCAGTTCCTCAGTTGGGTACGGTTTCTTGGACTGCTGTGTCTACCACTACAAATGTACACATATGTGACAGGTGTATAGTTAACACAGTAAAATGCACAGATCTTAAGTGTTCAGCTTGAATTTAACTGTTACATAATTGCATACACCCACCTTTCTCAGTAAGATACACAATATTTTTATCACCTCGGAAAATTTCTTGGTACTTCTTTCAATTCCCTTTCCTGCCACAGACAAATATATTCTTATTTGCCTTATCAAAAAGTAGATGATTTTTGTTATTGGGTTTCATATCAATGAAACCATATAGTATATGGCTTCTTTTGATTAGCATGTTTTTGAGATACTATTAATTTAATTTTTTAGCAGCCAATTGTGGTTAAGAGTCAACACATCTTTAATTACAGGCAGCAATGACTGGTTTTTCAGAACAGTCTGCTCAGGATGTAGGTGATTTTTACCCTTCAGGCATGAGATCTGCTACAATAAAGGAAAGGGAGAACCAAAGCACATGTCTCTGGGTGTGTGCCTGTAGAAGAATACTCTGCAAATGGGAATACCATAAAATAAAAGGATTCGATCTAGAAAGTTTCTTCTTATTAAAAATTAGTTTTTTAAAAAAAAATTAACCGGGAATGGTGGCATATGTCTGTGGTCTCAGCTACACAGGGGGTTAAGGCAGGAGGATCGCTTGAGCCCTAGAAGTTGAGGCTGCAGTGAGCTATGTTCGTGCCACTGCACACCAGCCTGGGTGACAGAGTGAGACTCTGTCTCAAAAAAATAAAAATAAAACAATTAATTTTGACTGTCCATGTGTGTTCCTTGCACATTTGATTATTTAATTCATTTGTAAGTTATTAAGTTAAATGTTTGTAATGCCTACTGAAGAAATATTTTTAAAACTTTTTCTTTTACCTGACTATGTCTTACCTCTGATAGTAGTATTCAATCAAATAGCAACAACTCATCATTATTTGCTGTTAAATTGATTTTCTTTCTCTCTTCCAATTTGGCCCATTGCTTCATGGCTGCTTTCATAAGGCCCCTGACTTATGAGTAAGTATCTGATTCTTGTTTTAGTCTAAGAATTTGCTATTTATAGTTGAATGTAGGTTTATCGATAGACTCCAAATGCATTTTTAAATGATTAATTAAATTCAGCCAAAAAAATAATTTCAGTGATTATTTAGAGAACAAATAATCTCAGTCTTTAATTGTATCTATGATTGTGTTACAACTATGTCTATTTGATATTATAGCTATAGATATACACAAGAATATTACTCAAATACATCTATAGGAAATTAATATGCAAACATACAAAATGCACATACAACTGTGTATCTATGACTTAATAACTCCTATGTCCATAACTAGTTACCATTGTCAATAAGTAATCTTATACCAACTTTTTCTTTTTGACCCAATCCTTACTACTTTTGACCTATAATATATACTAAACATAGGCTAAGAGGTGGAAAAACTGGGCTGGGTGCGTGGCTCACACCTGTAATCCCTGTACTTTGGGAGGTCAAGGCAGGCGGGTCACCTGAGGTCAGAAGTTCAAGACCAGCCTGGCCATCATGGTGAAACCTCATCTCTACTAAATATACAAAAAAATTAGCTGGGCATGGTGGCAGGTGCCTGTAATCTCAGCTACTCAGGAGGCTGAGGCAGGAGAATCAGTTGAACCCAGGAGGTGGAGGTTGCAGTGAGTGGAGATCACGCCACTGCATTCCAGCCTGGGTGACAGAGCAAGACTCCATTTCAAAAAAAAAAAAAAAAAAGAGATGGAAAAACTAAGGTAAGTATCATCAGTACAAACCCACCTTGGTGAAGCTAGACTAAACGAAGAGGAAAGGCAGTATATGAAAATTATGCAAACTGCGATATGATTAAGAGAAGGCTTAAGAAGATAAAGTATTGGGATCCCTAACCAAATAAAAGGAGTGATGCGGGAGCCCTTGAAGCAAGTTATTTGAGCAATTAGCTAGAGGAAAAAGGTAAGAGTATTCATAGCAGAAGAAACAGCAAAAGTGAGGCCTTGAAGTGATAAATATCTTGGTGTATTATCAAAGCTGGAGGATGGCTGATGTCACTGATAATAAATGATAAAAATAACAGTGTGAGAAAAAGATTATTTTTTTTTTTTAAAGATGGCTGGGCAAAGCAGGTGGATCACCTGAGGTCAGACATTTGAGACCAGCCTGGCCAACATAGCGAAAACCCTCCTCTTCTAAAAATACAAAAATTAGTGGGGCATGGTGGCACATGCCTGTAATCTCAGCTACTCAGGAGACTGAAGCAGGAGAATAGCTTGAACCCAGGAGGCAGATGTGGCAGTGAGACAAGACTGTGCCATTGCACTCCAGCCTGGGCGACACATCTCAAAATAATAATAATAATAATAATGGTAATCATAAAAGATTATGTAGGTTTTTTTAGTTATGATAAGGAGTTAAAACAGTATCTTAAGATAAGGGAGAAACTGGAAGGTTTTTAAAAAAGAGGATGACATTAACAGTCAGTCCCACTTTACACCAAGGCAGACGATGTCATATCTTGCTCAAGGTCACACAGCAAGTAAGTTGCAGAGATGGTCTGGCTTCAGACACCATGAATTTAAGCACCACAAAACTCGCAGATATATAGATAGACTATGTTTGCACCAATGCCCAAACTTCAATTAAAAAGAAAAACAGGGTCTAATCAGTTATTTGAATTCCGCAGTCAACTCCTTTGCAAAGCAGATAAACCACTGAGAAATTGAACTAGGCTCACAAATTAAAATATGAATGGGAATATAATTATTTAAACAAAAGATTACCTTTTAAAACTCTACCTCACAGATATCTCTGTAAACATTGAGTATATACGTATGGTAATATAAATGCCTGTGACAAGTTAACGGGATAATAGAAACAGAACTAGTTTGGGAATTTCTAGTTCTGTTTTTTTTTGTTGTTGTTTTGTTTTGTTTTGTTTATTTGTTTTCTGAGACGAGTCTCGCTCTTGTCGCCCAGGCTGGAGTGCAATGGAGTGATCTTGGCTCACTGCAACCTCCGCCTCCTGTGTTTAAGTGATTCTCCTGCCTCAGTCTCCTGAGTAGCTGGGATCACAGGCGCCGACCACCACGCCCACCTAATTTTTGTATTCTTAGTAGAGACGGGGTTTCACCACATTGGCCAGGCTGGTCTCGAACTCCTGACCTCAGGTGACCAACCCGCCTTGGCCTACTAAAGTGCTGGGATTACATGTGTGAGCCACCATGCCCGGCCCTAGTTCTGAGTTTCAACATGAAATTTTAGGTCTCAGTTTAGTCTACTTACTGTTAATTATGTGATCTTAGACAATGGGCCTAACAACTGAGTCTTAATATTCCCAACTACATAATGGAGACAGTAAGGCCTGCCACACTTCTCTCATAAAATTATGTTGAAACTAAAATAGGATAAATAAAAATGTCAAAAAAATCCCATAATTTTTGCTAAACTTCTTGCCTTCCTTATCCAATTTCCTCAGGAACATGGATGTTTTGTTCTCATTTCGTCATGGAGACTGCAGTAAAGGATTCTTCCTGGTCTCTCTATTGGTGGAAATAGCAGCTGCTTCTGCTATCAAAGTACGTCTATCCTCACTTCAAGATTTGTATGTCAATTTACGTAAGCAGAGCAATCATTTCGGAGCCTAAACTATACTAAGCATGAGTTAACTTTATCCTTAACAAATACCACATGGGATCATTTAATCGGGAGTAAAGGATCAATTATTTATTTTTGTGTATTACTAAAGTATAAAATCTCAGAGCCATATACTTAAAATCCAACTTGAAACCTCTGTAGGAAATAACATTTTTCAATAAAATGTGGCTTTGGAACTACGATACAGTGTCATAAATTCAATAGTTTTGATTATCAAAAATAGAAATGAAACATGTACGACTATATAAATATCTCTAAATTAAATGCTATGTGAATAAAAACAAATCCAAGCTTCTATAAATATAAGGAAATTAGTCAAATAGGGTGTCCAGCCCAGGAAAGAAATGTAAAAATCCCAAATTTAATTTATGGATTAAGACGGGGGAATTTGGCCAGGCACAGTGGCTCACGCCTGTAATCCCAGCACTTTGGGAGGCTTAAGTGGGCAGATCACTTGAAGTCAGGAGTTTGGGACCAGCCTGGCCCCCATGGCAAAACCCCGTCTCTACTAAAAATATAAAAATTAGCCGAATTAGCCGGGCACTGTGGTGGGCGCCTATAGTCCCAGCTACTTAGGAGGCTGAGGCAGGAGAATGCTGTGAACCCTTGAGGTGGAGCTTGCAGTGAGCCGAGATCGCGCTACTGTACTCCAGCCTGGGCAACAGAGCGAGACTCCGTCTCAAAAAATAAAAAATAAAAAGAAAGAAAGAAAACCTTAAATGTTTGTTTTTTGTTGTTGTTGTTTTGTTTTGTTTTAGGTAATTCCTACTGTATTCAGGGCAATGCAAATGCAAGAACGGGACACTCTGCTAAAGGCACTGTTGGAAATAGCTTCTTGCCTGGAGAAAGCCCGTCAAGTGTTTCAACAAATGCACGGCAAGTAGTGTGTGCAGTGCAATAGTCTAGGCGGACAAGTCAAATGTTCCAGATGTAGAATAGTTGAAAAAGGGGAAGCAAAAAGCAACTACCACTTAGTATGTTTTCACTTTAGGTATTTTATCTTACTAAACCATTACACTTTCTATGTGGTTGGTTTCATTATCTCCATTTTACAAGTAAGGTCATCTAAATTCAGAAAGACAGGATAAATGACTTCAGATTCCACAGGCAGTAAATAGTGAAACCAGAGTTCCAAGCTGGCTCTATTTAATGCTAAGGAACTTCCTTGCCTCCCACTAAAAACCTTTGAGAAACTTTCTACATGGGAGGGTGGTTTTAAGTTCCGGAAAAAAAAAAAAAAAAAAACTTCTGCTTAATAAGAACTCTTTCCTAATTCTGTTTCTTCACAAATTAAGAAACGACGCAGAAAAGTCATTGAGCTCAAAGTTTGTTGCGAAATTAACAGCTAAAAAACTACACCCCAAAAAACACACAAAAAGGTATATAAGCAGTAATTTGCAATAGGAAATCTGCCCTACTGAACAGAGTCAACAAATATCTGATTGTTTATCTCTGGGTTTTGAGTTATTGCTATTTAGTCCTTGGCAAGAAGTTACATTTTCAAATCAAGTAGGGTAGGAGGCTAAGTGCGGTGGCTCATACGTGTAGTTTCCAGCTACTTGGGAGGCTGAGGTGGGAAGACTGCTTGAACCCAGGAGTTGAGGCTGCAGGCTGCAGTGAGCTATGATCACTACATTCCAGCCTGAGCGATGAAGTGGGACCCTGTCACCAAACGATTTTTTAAAATTTTGAAAATAGAGAGGGAGATCTAGTTTCTGGGCTTTTGTTTTGGTTTGTTTTGTTTTTGTCTTTGGTTTGTTTCTTTATGTAAACTCTTTATCTGTTACGTCAGTAAGCACTAAGTTTACAGTTTAACGGGCCTCCTGGAAGAGGGCAGGAGAGTGAACGCTTATAACCACAGGGGCTTTGTTTAGCACAGACTGACCTAATGCCTTTTCCTGCAGCCTGTGCCGAAATCTGTTATCAGTTGTACATGACACCTTGATTTCCCTGTATACCTCTGATGCTGCTTAATTAAACACATTCCATCTTTTTACAGATCACGTAAACCCAAATGCATTTTTCAGTGTTCTTCGCATATATTTGGCTGGGTATGTAGTCTTATGTTTGAATTTGTTTGCTCTCACTTAACAAAGACCACCACCAAATTCTCTTGGATGGTCCCTAATATCCATTGGGTTTGACTAACAATTTATATCCAAAAAGTCATATGGTAGAAAAAGACTAGACAGTTCTGTTATCACTTGGCCAGGAATGTATTGGAGGGTGAGACAGGGAAGCTAGTTATTTTAAAAAGAGTGGTCTGTGCTAGTGCAAAGCTAAAATTCCATTCCTAGAATATTTATGCCAAATCTGCGCAGGATTATGTTATTTATCATCCTCATGCATGAAAATGAGCAGGGGCAAGGGGGCATGAAAGAAAGATCATGAAATACATCTCTTGTCACCTTCTATTCACTCCTAATGCAAGATTTGATACCTGAAAATTAGCAGTTAATCTAAAGAATGATTTTTCTTTCTTTCTTTCTTTCCTCTAATAGCTGGAAAGGCAACCCCCAGCTATCAGACGGTCTGGTGTATGAGGGTTTCTGGAAAGACCCAAAGCGGTTTGCAGGGGGCAGCGCAGCACAAAGCAGCATCTTTCAGTGCTTTGACGTCCTGCTGGGCATCCAGCAGAATGCTGGTGGAGGTGAGTGGAAAATAGCAAGAAATAATCATCTCTTATGTGAACACAATAGTATTTGGATATCTAGAAAGCACCTTCCCATCAGCATCTCATCTGAGCTTATCTGATGGTTTTAGCAGAATCAGGCAAGTAGGGATTTGGTTGCCATGATCCCACTTTAAAAATGAAGATGCACAAACTTAATAAGAGTCAGTGACTGGTTCCTTGTGAACCAGCTAGAAAGTGGCAGAGCTGGCCGGGTGCGGTGGCTCAAGCCTGTAATCCTAGCACTTTGGGACACCTAGGCAGGTGGATCACCTGAGGTCAGGAGTTCGAGACCAGCCTGACCAACATGGTGAAACCCCATCTCTACTAAGAATACAAAAACTAGCCGAGCATGATGGTGGGTGCCTCTAATCCCAGCTACTCAGGAGGCTCAGGCAGGAGAATTGCTTGAACTCGGTGGGAAAAGGTTGCAGTGAGCCAAGATTGCGCCACTGTACTCCAGCCTGGGCAAAAGGGTGAAACTCTGTCTCAAAATAAAAATAAAAAATAAAAGGCCAGGCGCGGTGGCTCACGCCTGTAATCCCAGCATTTTGAGAGGCCAAGGCGGGCGGATCACAAGATCAGGAGATCGAGACCATCCTGGCTACCACGGTGAAACCCCGTCTTTACTAAAAATACAAAAAATTAGCCGGGTGTGGTGGTGGGTACCTGTAATCCCAGCCAATCGGGAGGCTTAGGCAGAAGAATGGCGTGAACCTGGGAGGTGGAGCTTGCAGTGAACCGAGATGGCGCCACTGCACTCCAACCTGGGCAAGAGTGTGAGACTCCATCTCAAAAAAATAAATAAATAAAAATAAAATAAAATAAATAAAATAAAAGTGGCAGAGCTTTCCTCACACCCAAGTTCCATCTTGAAATCTGAACATGTCTATAAAGAGTGGTTGACTCCAGTGAAGTCATGTTCTGAAAATGTATGATCAGACTCAGAAAGAGATAGTCACCTGCAAATGAGACAGGGCTGTTAGTGGGGAGATAAAGACCTCAGTGACAAGCAGAGTCTGGGCCCTGGTCTTGTTCAGCTGTCCCGTGACCCCAGCCACCCAGAGAAATGCCTGAACCAAAGTTTAAAGATGAGCCACATTCATTGTATGCCTTCTAGGGGCTTAGCTGGAGGAGAGGAATAAGCTCCAAGAAGAATTTTTTAATTTTCTCTGTTTTGTTAAACTTCTGTTTAATAGTCAAAGGGGAAAGCATCAGGCTGGGTAAAAACATGAGTTTTTCTTAATTTGACCACTTATTTTTTTAATTTTTTAATCATATTTAATTTTTTTATTTTATATTCAGGGGATACATGTGCAGGCTTATTACACAGGTATACTGAGTGATGCTGATGTTTGGGCTTCTAATGACCCCCTCACCCAAGTATAGAACATAGTGCCCAATAGGTAGTTTTTCAACCTTTGCTTTCCTCCCTTCCTCCCTCCCCTATTTGAAATGCTCCCTGTCTATTGTTCCCATCTTTGTGTCCATGTGTACTCAATATTTAGCTCCCACTTATCGGTGAGAACATGTGGTATTTGGTTTTCTGTTTCTGCATTAATTCACTTAGGCTAACTTAAGCTAATGGCCTCCAGCTGCTGCCTCCTTGTTGCTGTGGAGCACTTGATTTCATTCTTTTTCGTGGCTGTGTAGTATTCCATGGTGTACATGTACCACATTTTCTTTGTCCCATCCATCGTTGATGGGCACCTGGGTTCATTCCATGTCTTTGCTATTGCCGAACACTCATTTAAACACAGTCTCTTAAACTCTCTTAAGAATCAGTCATAATCTGTCAAATGCAGATTATATATGCCCTTGTCTATACCATCAGCTTCTTACAGTAGAAAAGAGAGAAAGAAAGTGCAAACAAAGGCCAGGTGCAGTGGCTCAAGCCAGTAATCCCAGCACTTTGGGAGGCCGAGGCAGGCAGATCACCTGAGGTCAGGAGTTCGAGACCAGCCTGGCCAACATGGCGAAACCCAATCTCTACTACAAATACAAAAATTAACCAGGCACGATGGCTCATGCCTGTAATCCCAGCTACTTGGGAGGCTGAAGCAGGAGAATTGCTTGAACCCAGGAGGCGGAGATTGTAGTGAGCCAAGATCGCGCCACTGCGCTCCAACCTGAGCGACAGAATGAGACTCCAATTCAAAAAAGAAAAGAAAAGAAAAAAAAAAAAAAACGAAAGTAGCAGATAATAATTGTTTAACAATATGAAAAGGCGTAATCCGTAGAGTTTAAAATGGAGATTAGTTTCAAATAGAGTAGTCAGGAGGATTTTAGTGAAACCTTTGAGGTGAACTTTGAAAAGCTGCAAATGGCAGTGTTTGAAGAGAGAGGAAGAGGTGGAACACAGAAAGGGTCTTCAGCCCCATGTGTGCAGAAGACAAGACAGAGGCTAGTGTTTCCAGACAGGTAAGCCATGTGCCAGGGCAACACTGCACAAAATGGATGTGGGGGCAAGGCATACTATCAGTGGGAAGCCAAAGCTACAGTAACTGCTACTAGTAAATAAAAATCTTTTTTGTTTGTTTTTTCAAGGAAAATCTACCTGATTTTTATAATGACTGGATGTTCATTGCTAAACATCTGCCTGATCTCATAGAGTCTGGCCAACTTCGAGAAAGAGTTGAGAAGGTTTGACATATGTATTACATTTTTGTTCTTGTGTAACTTCTTAATATTGTTAACTTGGTTTTGAAGCATAAAACATCACCAAGATTGATTTGAGTCAATTGCTCCATTTGTTTTCAGTTAGACATGCTCAGCATTGATCATCTCACAGACTACAAGTCACAGCGCCTTGCACATCTAGTTCTGGGATTCATCACCATGGCATATGTGTGGGATAAAGGTCATGGAGACGTCCGTAAGGTTTGGAGATTTTCTCAGATTTCTTATACTATGTGACAGATTTTTATCTAATTTACATTTAACTTTCCAAAAATTTTCTAAAAGTATTATAACTGCATTGGTCAAAGTTTCAATAACAGGACAAAATGAAAAAGAAAATATGCCCTGGCTTGACATGTCAACTGTTATCATTATTATATTTTTAAGTCTTTTACTTTATTTTTCATCCTGTATTTTATCTGGCAACCCTAATTACATAAAACTAATACAGACTGCAATATCTAACCTTTAAAACACATATGGGCTTCCCAGCACTTTGGGAGGCCAAGACGGGAAGATCACCTGAGTTCAAGAGTTCAAGACCAACCTGGCTAACATGGCGAAACCCCATCTCTATGAAAAATACAAAAACTAGCCAGGCATGGTGGCAGGTGCCTGTAATCCCGGCTACTCGGGAGGCTGAGGTGGGAGAATCACTTGAATCTAGGAGGCGGAGGTTGCAGTGAGCCGAGATCCTGCCACTGCACTCCAGCCTGGGCGACAGGAGCGAGACTCTAGCTCAAAAAAACAAAACAAAACAAAACAAAACAAAAAACAAACCTAACTACTGTATTTTAATCAGGTCTTGCCAAGAAATATTGCTGTTCCTTACTGCCAACTCTCCAAGAAACTGGAACTGCCTCCTATTCTGGTTTATGCAGACTGTGTCTTGGCAAACTGGAAGAAAAAGGATCCTAAAAAGTATGTAAAGAGTGAGAACAACAGGAATTTTTGGAGTGTGTGCCAATTAAATAAAACAGGAGTTGTTCATTGGCTTAATTTTGGGCAGCACAGTTTTCCTCTCAGTTGGATATGGTCCCTCTCAGTTCCTCAGTTGGGTACGGTTTCTTGGACTGCTGTGTCTACCACTACAAATGTACACATATGTGACAGGTGTATAGTTAACACAGTAAAATGCACAGATCTTAAGTGTTCAGCTTGAATTTAACTGTTACATAATTGCATACACCCACCTTTCTCAGTAAGATACACAATATTTTTATCACCTCGGAAAATTTCTTGGTACTTCTTTCAATTCCCTTTCCTGCCACAGACAAATATATTCTTATTTGCCTTATCAAAAAGTAGATGATTTTTGTTATTGGGTTTCATATCAATGAAACCATATAGTATATGGCTTCTTTTGATTAGCATGTTTTTGAGATACTATTAATTTAATTTTTTAGCAGCCAATTGTGGTTAAGAGTCAACACATCTTTAATTACAGGCAGCAATGACTGGTTTTTCAGAACAGTCTGCTCAGGATGTAGGTGATTTTTACCCTTCAGGCATGAGATCTGCTACAATAAAGGAAAGGGAGAACCAAAGCACATGTCTCTGGGTGTGTGCCTGTAGAAGAATACTCTGCAAATGGGAATACCATAAAATAAAAGGATTCGATCTAGAAAGTTTCTTCTTATTAAAAATTAGTTTTTTAAAAAAAAATTAACCGGGAATGGTGGCATATGTCTGTGGTCTCAGCTACACAGGGGGTTAAGGCAGGAGGATCGCTTGAGCCCTAGAAGTTGAGGCTGCAGTGAGCTATGTTCGTGCCACTGCACACCAGCCTGGGTGACAGAGTGAGACTCTGTCTCAAAAAAATAAAAATAAAACAATTAATTTTGACTGTCCATGTGTGTTCCTTGCACATTTGATTATTTAATTCATTTGTAAGTTATTAAGTTAAATGTTTGTAATGCCTACTGAAGAAATATTTTTAAAACTTTTTCTTTTACCTGACTATGTCTTACCTCTGATAGTAGTATTCAATCAAATAGCAACAACTCATCATTATTTGCTGTTAAATTGATTTTCTTTCTCTCTTCCAATTTGGCCCATTGCTTCATGGCTGCTTTCATAAGGCCCCTGACTTATGAGTAAGTATCTGATTCTTGTTTTAGTCTAAGAATTTGCTATTTATAGTTGAATGTAGGTTTATCGATAGACTCCAAATGCATTTTTAAATGATTAATTAAATTCAGCCAAAAAAATAATTTCAGTGATTATTTAGAGAACAAATAATCTCAGTCTTTAATTGTATCTATGATTGTGTTACAACTATGTCTATTTGATATTATAGCTATAGATATACACAAGAATATTACTCAAATACATCTATAGGAAATTAATATGCAAACATACAAAATGCACATACAACTGTGTATCTATGACTTAATAACTCCTATGTCCATAACTAGTTACCATTGTCAATAAGTAATCTTATACCAACTTTTTCTTTTTGACCCAATCCTTACTACTTTTGACCTATAATATATACTAAACATAGGCTAAGAGGTGGAAAAACTGGGCTGGGTGCGTGGCTCACACCTGTAATCCCTGTACTTTGGGAGGTCAAGGCAGGCGGGTCACCTGAGGTCAGAAGTTCAAGACCAGCCTGGCCATCATGGTGAAACCTCATCTCTACTAAATATACAAAAAAATTAGCTGGGCATGGTGGCAGGTGCCTGT
>NW_012118710.1:2867427-2882779 GCF_000951035.1 Colobus angolensis palliatus | reverse complement strand
TGGGAGGCAGAGGTTGCAGTGAGCTGAGATTGTGCCACTGCACTCCAGCCTGGCCAACAGAGCGAGACTCTGTCTCAAAAACAAAAAAAAAAAAAAGAAAAAAAAGTGCAAACAAAAATACTTATTGTGAGAAAATGAGTTTAGCTCATTCAGTTTTCAAAATTAATAGTATTTTACAATAATTACGATTGCTAGTAGCAAGACTAATAGCCAAACATTAGCCTTCAAATAGAATGACCTTGACCTCACTGAATGCTGTATTGGTGATCTCCTGCCCACTCTGCCCTCACTCTGCCTTTCTCTCCTGGATTGGGGAATGCTGTGACCTCCATGTTTCCTCTTTCTCTTGTTCCTGTAGGACATGCTGCTCAGTTCCTCCAGGACATGAGAACATATATGCCACCGGCTCACAGAAACTTCCTGTGCTCCTTAGAGTCAAGTCCCTCAGTCCGTGAGTTTATCCTTTCAAAAGGTGATGCTGGCCTGCGGGAAGCTTATGATGCCTGTGTGAATGCTCTGGTCTCCCTGAGGAGCTACCATCTGCAAATCGTGACTAAGTACATCCTGATTCCTGCAAGCCAGCAGCCAAACAAGAACAAGACCTCTGAAGACCCTTCAAAACTGGATGCCAAAGGAACTGGAGGCACTGATTTAATGACATTCCTAAAGACTGTGAGAAGTACAACCAAGAAATACCTTTTGAAGGAATGTTAATGTAACCCAACAAGAGCACATTTTATCATAGCAGAGACATCTGCATATATTCCTGTCATTATCCATTGTAACAGAGCCACAAACTAATACTATGCAGTGCTTTGCCAATAATGCAATACAAAAGACCTCAAAATACCTGTGCATTTCTTGTAGGAAAACAACAAAAGGTAATTATGTGTAATTATAGTGGAAGTTTTATAATCTGTATCTTATCATTGGAATAAAATGATTAAATCAAATAAATAAAAATGCATAAGATATAAATATTCTTTCATAATAAATAAAAATGCATAAGATATAATAAATCTTGCTTCATTTATAACTGTAATCAAATATTTCTTTAGATGAGACCTACTCTAAACTGCTTTCAGCAGGGCTAATAGACTCCTATACTTTCCCTTTGTTAATGTGAGACTTTTTCATAATTACCTGTTTACTTGTCTATATTCTCATTACATGATAAGCTTCTTGATGCCAGGGACACTCTATATTGTTTACCAGATTTATGCATCCCAGCTGCTTTTTTTTCTTGAAACAGGGTCTCACTCTGTCACCCAGGCTGGAGTGCAGTGGCATGATCTCGGCTCACAGCAGCCCTGACCTCCCAGACCTAAGTGATCCTCCTACCTCAGCCCCCTAAGTAGCTGAGACTACAGTTGTGCACCAACATGCTCAGCCAATTTTTATATTTTTTGAAGAGACAGGGTCTTGCTATGTTGCCCAGGCTGGTCTTGAACTCCTGAGCTCAAGTTATGTCTGTATCTTATCTTTGGAATATATGATAATCCCAGCACTTTGGAAAGCCAAAGTGCTGGCATGAACATATTTAATAATAGAATCCTAAGAAGCTAGAGCCTGAGAGGAACTTAAGAATTATCAAAGCCAAGCTCTTCATTTTAAAGATGGCAACACTGAGGCACAGAAGGGTGAAATAACTTAACGATGATCACACAATTAGTTGATTAACAATGGGAGAAAAAATTTTTGATGACTCATCTTTGTTCTTTTTGCTCTACTTAGAGTAGACTAGGTGGGAGGAAAAAATAATGTTGGAAGGAAAAGGGGAGGAAATGAAATGACTGGGGAGGAACTCATGATATTGTAAATGGTCAGCTAGAAATCAAGTGTGTTACAGAAGATGAGAGGAAGGGGCCGGGCGCGGTGGCAAACTCCTGTATTCCCAGCACTTTGGGAGACTGAGGTGGGTGGAACACGAGGTCAGGATATCGAGACCATCCTTGCTAACACAGTGAAACCCCGTCTCTACTTAAAATACAAAAAAGTTAGCCAGGCGTGGTGGCAGGCGCTTGTGGTCCCAGCTACTCCGGAGGCTGAGGCAGGAGAATGGCGTGAACCCAGGAGGCGGAGCTTGCAATGAGCTGAGATCACTGAGTAGCTGAGACTACAGGAGCCCACCACCACGGCCAGCTAATTTTTTGTATTTTTAGTAGAGACGGGGTTTCACCATGTTGGCCAGGCTGGTCTCGATCTCCTGACCTCAGGTGATCCACCCACCTCGGCCTCCCGAAGTGCTGTGATTACAGGAGTGGGCCACCGTGCCTGGCCTGCTAAGAATCTTGTATTGGCTCCAGGTCAAGATGCTATCTATCTTGTGTTCTCCCACCTGCAGCACTGATGGCCCACAACCCTGGAAAGGCTACACTTCAGGCACATCAGGCATTTCTCTCAGAGTTGGTTTCACCTAATTAGTACTGACATGCAGAGAGTCTCTGGTTGCTAAAGAAAGACCCTGCAGTCATGCCTTCTCCTTTAGAACATCATCTTTATTCTGATAATAAGGGAGAGAGGGAAAGAGGGGAAGTGAGGGGCATCATCATAGAAATTGCACCCACTGCTGCCTTGTAGGTGAGACAGGGACTGACACTGGACTCCATGTGCTCCTACAGAGGGTGTGAACACTAGCTCCAGAGTCCCTTCTGTGTTTCCACATAATAGAAACCAAGGGACCAGTATAGTGGCTCACACCTGTAATCGCAGCACTATGGGAGTCTGAAGTGGGTGGATCATGAGGTCAGGAGTTCGAGACCAGCCTGACCAATATGGTGAAACCCCGTCTCTACTAAAATACAAAATTTAGCCATGCATGGTGGCATGTGCCTGTAATCCCAGCTGGTGAGGCTAAGGGAGGAGAATGATTTGAACTTGGGAGGCAGAGGTTGCAGTGAGCCAAGATCGCGCCACTGCACTCCAGCCTGGGTGACAGAGTAAGACTCTGTCTCAAGAAAAAAAAAAAAAAAAGAAACCAAGATTCCTGAATTACTCTAATTAAATCATCTCTGGAGTGGGAAAGGCACCACAAAATGCTTGGTATGTTTCATGAGCCCTGCTGCTTCGTCCACCACTCTCCCGCCCCATCCCATGCATTTTCTGCATATTGCAGTGAGTGCTCCTCCAGGGGCAGGATGAGATCACCAGATGGTGAAGGTGGTAACCTATCACAGTACATGGTTTTAACGAGATGTAATATATTTTACGTAACATGGTTCCTATTTGAGTGAAATTAAAGATAATTCTATCCCAGTCTGTGTCATGGGAAAAACAGAAATTCACAGCGGTAGTGGAGCATGCTGGCTCATGCTTATAATCCCTGCACTTTGGGAGGCCAGGCCGGGGGGCAGATAACTTGAGGTCAGGAGTTTGAGACCAGCCTGGCCAACATGGTGAAACCCTATCTCTAACAAAAACACAAAAAGTAGCAGGGAATGGTGGCGGGTGCCTGTAATCCCAGCTACTCAGGAGGCTGGGGCAGGAGAATCACTTGAATCCAGGAGGCAAAGGTTGCAGTGAGTCAAGATCACAACACTTCACTCCAGCCTGGGAGACAGAGCGAACATCCTTCTCAGAAAAAGAAAAAGAATGAAAGAAAGAAATTCATAGTAGTGTATTTCTTCAAGGTTGTTTTCCATAAGTAAGGGTAATTTAGCTTAAAATATGTTATCGTTTTCATACCAAGGTTCAACAAAGTATTCTTTAGCCCTTGTCTTTTATAATTCAGTTTTGCATATTAAATGTTGAAATTATTTATGTATTATTTAGTCCTATTTTTCACTCTACTATATTAAATATAATCTCACAAGGAAATAAGAAATATTTTTCTCAGTTCACACCACTCTGAACTTCTCATGCCCTTTAAACAAGAGCTAGTGCAGTCAAGCAGTTGTAATGGTCAACCATGAAATGGAAATTAAAATTTGCTCATTTCCACATAATTGTTTTATGTCAATAAACAATAAACAATTAAAAGGTCAGAAGTCCACACAAGCCAAAAATTTTTCATATAAACATACATTTAATTGTTTCTAAGATTCTTGCCAAATATGAGACAAAATGACCCACGCAGACAGAAATTCCATCTCCAGAGCCTCTGGAAAATAGCAAACTTGTATTTAGAACTCACACCCTCAATTACTGCTCCTAATGGTCTTTATATGTAGTCACTTAATCTTTAAAGCAATTCTATATATTATTACTCTCCTCATTTTACATATGAGGAAATTGAGATGCCAGAGGCCAAGAAATTTGTTCAAGAATATAACAAGGAACAGACAACGCTAAAGTATAAATTTGCATAGTCAGGCTCTAAATATGAGCTCTTAATTACTATAATATATAGGAGGCAATGTATCCAGCTTCTGTAGGAATACCTCTAGAGAAGGGGATGTCAACAACACATATACGGCTCAACTCACTTTTGCACAGACACTCTTTTAATTGCTTGACATTTAAATATCAATAAAGTACTTTTTCTAATCTCAATTAGCTTACAGAGACAAGACATCATATTGTGTTTCTTTCGGGGTGATTACCTCTGTAATCGTTAGACTAACAAGAAAATAGTGTGTGATAGAGGCACAAAATAGAAAATGATTTTTTCTGTTTGAAAAGTTGAAGAATGTTGTTTACAGGAGGTAAGTTTGATACTTAACTTTAAAGTTGAATTGATCGGTATACCTTCATTGAAAATTTTCTCCTGAATGCCCAGCATTAAATAAACAAGCAAACATATAACTTTGCTTGTCGACCTAGCCTCATATATAATGCAAGAAGTAAACATAAAAATATCAGTGTTGTAAATGAGCATCAGAATCATCTAATATATGGAATCTTCTGGGAGAGCTACTTTTTTAAACTATAAATTAATAATGATAGCTAATAATTACTTAATTCTTTCATATGCCTCTTACTATCCTAAAATATACATTAATCACTTGATCAAAACAATGAATCTAGAGACAGGTACTATTACTAGTACTCCTTTTTCTTATATGGGAATTGATACCCAATGTAGTTCAGTAGTTTTCAAGAGCCACACGGCTATGACAAAGTAAAAGATTGAACCCAGGCAATCTGACTACAGAATATTTCAAACCACTACACAGTACAATCTCCTCTCTTGCAAAATTTTCTTTTACAAGGGAGCTAGGTTACTTTTGAACTTTGCTATTACAGTATAGGATAATTGACTGCACAACTCTCTCCTCAAATTCCCAACTCATGCATGACTTTTTATTATGTTGTAGTAATAAGAGAGCAGTGGAGGTAGAGTGGAAGAAGACTTATTTTTGTCCTCATTACTGCTATGTGGAGCAAGGGCCCAAGTTTTTGAAATCAAGAGCTCAGAGGCATAGCCCTGGCCTTGGAAGATGCCCTGGAGACGCTGAGGTGGTTGCACTTTTGTCATAGGAGTGGCAGCCAGAGACCTGAGCCCAATGAATGTAGAGGCTGGTGCCTGGAAATATTGTGACTTGCCACAGAAAGAAGATGGAAAATTTTAAAGTTGGAAATCTGCCTGGTAAGGGATCATTTGCTGGTGTCTGCAAAACTGAGTCCATACTCGCTAGTTTGAAAATTTCGGTCCAGATGATAGTTAAGAAAGCAATGAGAATACAGAGAGTCCACAATGAGATGAAAATGCACTGCCAGTTGAAACATCCTCCTACACTGGAGCTTTATAAATATTTTAAAGACAAGGATTGGATTAGACTTGATATTAGAAATGTACCATAATACAGAAGGCAACACACACCTAAAGAAAAGAATCATCGCAAGAATGTTGCATTTTCATTATTATGATAAGTACACTGGTAACTTCTTTTCTAACCTTGTATGCATAATGTAACATCAAGACTGACAATTTGGGGCTAGCAACTCAATTGGAAAATTCTCTGTTGTAAAATTCCTAACTATGTTTCCCCAGAAATTGCAAAGTGTACAAGTACTTGCTTTTAATGTTTGGTCCATGGGCTGAATGCTTTGTGCATTACTTTTTTTTTTTTTTTTAGACAGAGTCTTACTCTGTTGCCCAGGCTGGAGTGCAGTGGCATGATCTTGGCTCACTGCAACCTCTGTCTCCCAGGTTCAAGCCATTCTTCTGCCACAGCCTCCCAAGTAACTAGGATTACAGTTGCTCACCACCACACCCAGCTAATTTTTGTACTTTTAGTAGAGACGGGGTTTCACCATGTTGGCCGGGCTGGCCTCAGACTCCTGACTTCAAGTGATCCACTTGCTTTGGCCTCCCAAAATGCTGGGATTGCAGGAGTAAGCCACCATGCCCAGCCTATGCATTACTTTTGAGGCCACATTTGACAATGGCACAGTCAAGACCACTAAATGAATTGGCAGATTATGAAATGGCAGTTGTTTTGGAAGACAGCAAACCTCAAGTATGAAACCACCATTGAGTTTTCAGACATGTACATTATGAAGTATTATGCCTTCTTTAACTACGTGCAAGTTAAAATCAGTCATAACTGAAAATCAAAAGGGCGATAGTGAACATACTTCATTCAGAAGAAGTATCCACAAAACTTCGAAAAGAGGTCTTAGTATATTCAGGGATGGAGATATGATTACAATATATTATCCGCATGATGGAAGTTTTCTCTTGCTGATAGAATGCATCCACCTACTAACATCAGTAAGTACAGGTTTAACAATATACCAGAAACATACTGGAGGAAATATGAATATACTTCCAGATTTATTCTACCTACAGGATCTGTCTCTATTTTATAAGGCCATCTATTTTGCAAGGTACTGTAACTGCATTTTGATGAAAAAAATTACCCTGCTACTGATTTTGAGGTCTGGTATTATGATAGAGCAAATACTATCCAAAAGAGATTTAATTCAAGTCATTGCAAAATCTTGGAAAATTTTGTGAGAAATCTTACACATTGAAAGGAGGAAGTAAAGTTGGTAGCTTGAAAATGTGTTCCACTGTGAACAATTCTCTGCAAATCTACCCCCAAAAGTCAAGGATGCTGACAGGCTGAAGAAAGAGGCTGGCAATTCTAGTTTCTCAGAAAAAGAAAAATTAATAGGGACTTATGAACAGAAGCTGTTTGAGATGAGATGCCCTGAGATGAGTTGGTGGATCCTCACGCTGTTATCCCCAGACCCAGGGCTCATATACCGTAGGGAAAGACAATTACAGTAATTTGTTTAACCGCAGGATTTACAGCAAGTACGTGCTCTTAAGAGTAGATTAAGTAGTAACCTTAGAGGCATTCCTAGAACTGGAGTTAATCAGAAGTCAACATGGTGGATTAGCATCCAAGATGGAGTTGTTTTAGCCTCCACAAAGAGAAAATGAAAATATATTTGGTCAATGCTAATTAGGCATGTTTCATTTGTTTGAAACTGAAATCTATAATTTCCAAAGAAGAAAATAAAAGTGGAAGTCGTCCTTCCTTTTTGGTATTCATAGACAATCTGGCAGTGTTAGGCCCCTAAAGGCTTATCTCCTCCTCCTTCTGTGGGTCAAACTTTGCAGTGAGAGGAATGACATCTTTTAAAAGAATAATCATAACTAGTTTAATCATGACTAGTTCATCTTCTCTGCAATAGATACTCATATTTAACATATCTATTGTCATGTTACAAAGAACATGATTGCACAGCTACAACTTTGGGCCAAACTCCTTTTCTGGCACTCTCAATGATCGTCTTCCAAAATCAGAACAGCTTTTGAATTCTGTTTTGTGGAAAATGTTGTTTGAGCGACATAGTAAACTCTGTGGATCTCTGTGGATACAGTTGAATGATGGCTCCCAATTTATCATGCAGGCAGGATTATATTCCAACAGTTATATTTCACAGAAAGGTAAAATAACTAGGTATAGAGAAAATGAAAAATTTCCAGTTTACATCAAACAGAAATTACAGTGCCTTTCATCTCTTTAAAGTTTTCTTATCAAAAATACTAGTTTTCATAGCTGGGCGAGGTGGCGGACACCTATATTCCCAGCTACTAGGGAGGCTGAGGCAGGAGAATGGCATAAACCCGGCAGGCGGAGCTTGCAGTGAGCTGAGATCTGGTCACTGCACTCCAGCCTGGGTGACAGAGCAAGATTCCGTCTCAAAAAAAAAAAAAAAAAACAAAAAAACTAGTTTTCATCAATTAAAACTTTATTTAGGTAGACATATTTCATAAATAACTTTTTAATGGCTTAAAGGGAATGATTTTTCTGTAATATAACTTTCTATTTCAGGAAGCTTTTCTATGAGAACTTAAAACTATACCAAATTATCTTTTTCTTTTGTTTTTGAGACCAAGTGTCACTTTGTCACTCAGACTGCAGTACAGTGGTGTGTTCCTAGCTCACTGCAGCCTTGAATTCCTGGGCTCAACTGATCCTGCTACCTCAGGCTCCCATGTAGCTAGGACTACAGGCATGCACCACCACATCTGGCTAATTTTTTATATTTTTGTGGAGACATGGTCTGGCTGCTTTGCCCAGGCTGGTCCCAAACTCCTGGCCTCAGGGGATCCTCCTGCATCAACCTCCCAAAGTGTTGGGATTACAGGTGTGAGCAACCATGTCATCTCAAAACATGTGTATTTTAATGACACAACAAAGATCAAGGGAACTTTAGTCCTTACAATGTAATGATCAAAAAGTGAAATAATCAACATAACATTGCTTGTAGACCATGCAAACAAACTTATTGCATTTGTATATTTGTAATGAACTGTTTTATAAAAACAAAATGTAAAATGTGTGTATTTTACTTGCACTTTTATTGTTTCCCTACTTCTTAGACATGTTAAGAACTATGGAAAAAAATATGGGAGTTTGTAAAAATTTAAATAATTTGTATTTATATTACAAGAAACAGATATTAGAATGTGTTTGTTTTATATTTCTTTTGTAGCAGAATTTTCTAGCCAGGTGTGATGGCTTACACCTGTAATTCCAGCACTTTGGGAGGCTGAGATGGGACAATCACTTGAGCCCAAGAGTTTGAAATCAGCAAGGGCAACATAGTGAAACTCTTATCTCTACAAAAACTTCTCTGTCTATATCTATATCTATATAAAGGAATTTTGTGAGGAAAACTATCTATTTTTTATATATATGAATTTTCTCAGGAAATATATCTGAAAATGAATTTTATAAAATATAACATCACTTTATCCTTGATTTATTTCATTTAACAATTATTTTAAAGTAATATACCAATAAACTCATTTTAAAAACTGCTACGACCATAAAACTATTAGAGATAACATAAGAGATAATCTAGGTAACCTTGAGTTTGGAGATAACTTTTTATATACAACATCAAAGGCACAATCAAAGAAAAAAAAATGACAAGCTCTATATCACATATCAACATTAAAATGTGATCTGGGAAAGGCATCATCAATAGAAAAAAAAGACAAGCCACAGACTGGGAGAAAATATTTGCAGAAGACATATGTGATAAAAGACAATTATCAAAATATACAAATAATTCTTAAAACTAAAAAACAAGAAAATGAACAACTCAGTTAAATAATGGACAAAAGATCTGAACAGAAACCCCATCAAAGAAGAAATACAAGTGGCAAGCATATGAAAATATGATCTACATCATATGCCATTAGGAAATTGCAAATGAAAACAATGAGATACCACTACATTTCTACTTCATTGGTGAAAATCCCCAACACTGACAGCACTCAGTGCTGGTGAGGATATGGTGCAGTAGAAATCCACACTCATGCCGGTCACAGCGGCTCACGCCTGTAATCCCAGCACTTTGGGAGGCTGAAGGGGGTGGATCACGAGGTCAGGAGTTTGAGATCAGCCTGACCAACATGATGAAACCCTGGTTCTACTAAAAATACAAAAATTAGCCGGGCGTGGTGGCACACGCCTGCTACTCGGGAGGCTGAGGCAGGAGAATTGCTTGAACCCGGGAGGCGGAGATTGCAGTGAGCCGACAGTGCGCCACTGCGCTCCAGCCTGGGTGACAGAGTAAGACTCCAACTCAAAAAAAAAAAAAAAAAGAGGCTGGAAGTGGTGTCTCACACCTGTAATCCCAGCACTTTGGGAGGCCAAGGTAGGGCAGATCACTTGAGGTCAGGAGTTGGAGACCAGCCTTTCCAGCATGACAAAACCCTGTCTCTACTAAAAATACAAAAATTAGCATGCCTGTAGTCCCAGTTACTTGGGAGGCTGAGACAGGAAAATTGCTTGAACCCGGGAGGCAGAGGCTGCAGTGAGCAGAGATCACACCACAGCACTCCAGTCTGAATGACAGGGCGAGACTCTGTCAAAAAAAGGAAGGAAGGAAGGAAGGAAGGAAGGAAGGAAGGAAGGAAGGAAGGAAGGAAGGAAAATTCCATGATTGCAGTCTTTGTGTATGTATGTATGTATTTATTTATTTATTATTAAGTATAGTAAAATAAGGAGGGATAGATGTCATGGAAAATGTCAAGAAGGTAAAAGGGTTAAGAAAAAGGTAGGCTGCAATGTCAGATACTTGAAAAGTTAATCAAGGAAAGGACTTAAATGTCCCCATTGAATTTAGGAAGGAAGAAGTAATTAATGAACTGGACAAAAACACTCAGTGTACCAGTGTTATCGATTTAGAAACTGAAACTAAGTATATCTGATGTTGCTTTTAGGAAACAAGTAAATGATGCCCTAAAAAGTTCAACTGTGTCCATATATTCTTTTTCTTTTTCTAATTTCTCCTTGGCCCATTTCCAAAAGGCCCTAATACCCCGACAGATAGAAATGGATCCCTTGCTGTGTGCTGGTACTACTGTGACTCATGAAAAGCTGATCATGGAACACAAAATGCCAAAATTCCCAGCCTTACTGTTAGGAAAGAAAGTTTCTGAGCACAATTGTATCTAGTCAACTTCCTCTTAGTAAGAAAGAGGCCAGACAGGGCTTCATGTAGCGTATGGCCCTGTGTTCCTTACTGCAGGGTAAGTTTCTGGGGCTAGGAGTAAAGCAGTGTGACTGAAAGCAATACAAAGTTCTACCTGACAGGCAGACACTGATCCTACAAATATGAGGTCCATAATGAGACTAAGAGATCATCCATCCAACAAATATTTATTGAGTGCCAGATATTGGGCTTGTGGCTAAAGGAAAATACAAAGTTGGGTTGGATATGGGTTCTGTTTTCAAGGAGCTTATAATCTAATAGGAAGGATGAGGTTACTACATTAGTAACAATCAGACCGGATAGAACTGGAAGTGTGATGCAAATGAGGTACAGATTGACTGTAGAATTTTGCAGAAAGAAAACAATTCTGAAGAAGTGTTCATGGAAGTATTAGCTTTTGAGATGTGTCTTAAAAGATAAGTGGGGTTTCTGTTGGAAACATTCAAAACTCTCTCTTCTAGCTATTTTAAAATATACAATATATTATTAACTATAGTCACCCCACTGTGCTATAAAACACTAGAACTTATTCCTGCTACCTAACTATAATTTTGTACCCACTAACCAACCTCTCCCTGTCCCTCCTCCCCATATTCATCCCATCCTCTGGTAACCACTGTTTTACTCTCTGCTTCCCAAAACAAAGAAACGATCACTGTTTGGGTGATGGAGATGTCAATTACCCTGATTTGATCATTACACATTGCATACATGTATAGAAATATCACATGCAACTCTTAAGTATATACCATTCTTATGTACCAAATACAAATAAAATTGAAAAAAAAACTTTGGCTGGGTGCGGCAACTCACACCAGCACTTTGGGAGGCTGAGTCAGGCAGATCACCTGAAGGTGAAGAGTTCCAGACAGCCTGACCAACACAGTGAAACCCCACTTCTTCTAAAAATACAAAAATAAGCCTGGTGTGGTGGCAGGGACCTGTAATCCCAGCTACTCAGGAGGCTGAGGCAGGAGAATTGCTTGAACCTGGAAGGCAGAGGCTACAGTGAGCTGAGATCGCTTCACTGCACTTCAGCCTGGGTGACAAAGCAAGACTCCATCTCAAAAAAAAAAAAAAAAAAAAAGAAAAAGAAAAGAAAAACTTTAAAAGAGAGAAGTAGAAGTAGAGTAGAGATTCATCGTGGTGACTGTCAAGAAAATATTTTGCAAAGACAGTGTGAATAGCTAGTCCAAAGAACAAAATACTAGTTATTTCAGGAGCAGTAAATCATTTTTGAGGGCTTGAGCAAAGGTCTTACTACAAAGGTGCTTAGAGGTCAAATTTTGGACATAATGCCAGGCGAAGTGGCTCATGCCTGTAATCCCAGCACTTTGGGAGGCCAAGGCGGATGGGTCTCCTGAGGTCAGGAGTTCGAGACCAGCCTGGTCAACATGGTGGAACCCCATCTCTACTAAAAATACAAAAAATTGGTGTGGCAGTGGGTGCCTATAATCCCAATTACTTGGGAGACTGAGGCAGGATAATCGCTTGAACCTGTTGAACCTGGGAGGCAGAGGTTACATTGAGCAGAGATCACGCCACTGCACTCAAGTCAGAGAAACAGGAGCAAAACTCTAGGACTAGAGCCGAGGTATGCAAAAAAAAAAAAAAAAAAAAGTCGAGTATTTAATTAAATAATTCGTTCATGCTGTAAAAAGTAAAGTAGAGGTTCCTCTTCAAAGACTTTCCTCCCCATCTCATTAGGAGTAAATAGTAACTTCTCTTAGAAACAAAATTTATTCAAAGACCTGTGCTAACATTCTTAAATATCTGCTAGCCTTAATAAGGAAATCAATGTATGCTATGTTCTTAGCTCCCACAATTTAGCCTAAATATTTGCCCTGGCATGGTTATACTGGTCCAAGCAAGCATTAGGTCATAGCCTGTTCATTTCCTGATTTAAAAGTGTTTTTATCTTTCTCAGTGTTCCACAAGTTACCTCCTCCTTCCTTTGTTCTCCTCTACCTTTGCCTCTTTTAAAAAGTTCTAAGTTGTTAGGCAAATGGGACAAATACAGAGGTCCTGTTCCAGCCAATGGAAACCAGACATAGCAGTAGGGTGGACGTGTCGGCTTATAAATGACCCTCTCTCCTTTGTTCGGTGTACTCTTGTGGCAAAATTGCTGGTGAGTGTACCTTTTCTGCAGGAAGTAAAAATGACCTTACTAAATAAATTTATGTTCAAGTGCTGTTTCTTTACAGCACGGAGGAACAAACATTTCAAACAATGCTATTATCAAGTTTGTTAGTATTGATTATCTCATTTGCTAAACTCAAAAAAAAATCTGTCTTTAATGTGTTCAAATATTTGAAAAAGTTACCGTGTTGTTTCTTAAAATAAATCAATCATAATCCTAGACTATGTTGCTCAAACTACATACAACACCCTCTGAGCTTCTGACAGGCCCTTCCTCCCCTCCCTGCTCACCAGAGATCACTGAAATAATTGTCTGCATGTAACTTCTAATTTTGATAGTTTACACCATTTGGAGTAACTCTGACCCATTTGTCAAAGTTCGCAATGGAGCAGGTTCCTGTTAGGGTACAGGTTTGATAAGCCACGACCACAGGTCTATTTCATTTCTCCTTTTCCAGTGTGGAGCAAATTTGTCTCTGGGATTAAAATCACTTTTCTCATATTGGTGTGTGAGAGAAAATGAGGGAATTTCTTTGAGTTTGTTTGGTTTGTCTGTTTGTTTAATCAGCATTTTTAAAATTATTTACTCAGCCCTGTCTCAGAGAAAGGCCATGACGATCTGGAATTCAACCTCAGGGCAAAGTTCTCCCCTGAGACACTGCGCAACTAACTGGAACCAAAGGATGCAACCTGGGTGTTTAATATATTAGGCACAGTTGATTCTTCAGTGACACTTTCCATGCGGATACTTCAAGCAAAATAATGGAGCCCCGAAGACCGAATGTGAAGACAGCAGTTCCATTGTCTTTGGAAAGATACCACATATCTGAAGAGTATGGCTTTCTTCTTCCAGATGCTCTGGTAAGGATAGAGCCTTGGTAAGGATAGGTCAGAATATGTTTCTTGAGATGTTGGTTGGTTTGTTTTTTAAAAAATGTATGTGATTATTAAGAGACATGCAACATAAATATCAAGTTGTTTAACTGAGAAAGATGCTACAAAGAGCATAGATTATCATTACCATCAAAAAGCAGTGACAGATGCCATAGAGAACAGGTCAAATGGATTATTTTTTGTTTCAGTTTCTTTTGACTAGATTGTCAGGCAAGAGAAATTATAAGCAAACCTGTAGTTATCAAGAAAAAGAATGAACTTAAATAGAGATAAATTATAAGAACAAATATAGAGCCTCAGCACCTGGGACATGGCACTTCCAAGTACATGAGCTAAGGTCACAGCAAGACTCAAGCCCCTTCAACAGAATACCTGGAATTTCTCTGTGAAATATTTTCTCCTTTGCATGATTACATGTTTATAATGCAGATCCCTCCAGGAGCATTTACTTATAAACTATCCTGGATCAGTACCATGACATTTTGATGTAAATTAGTTTATCTTGACTTGCTAGTGGGAGAAAAAAGAGAACATGAGGAAACTTGGGTGCTTTCAGGGCTGGTAGGAAGGATTAAATCTTTGCAACAATTTCCGAGAAGGGGAAGGAAACCTTGCTAACAAACAATACCTCTTTCTTAATTATACTGGGAACAAATGATCTCTCAGCAAGGGGAGCTTTACTTTCTGCAGAAAGAGTGCTACTCAATAGCTGTCCAGTCATGAGAGCACACCAAATAAAGGAGACACAATTATTTATAACCTGATGCATCACCCTACTGCTGTGTCCAGCTTCCATTGGCTGGAATAGGACCTCACATTTTACACTTTACCCAATTGGCTATTAGTTTAAAACGTTTTTAATTGGGTAAAGGAACAGAGCAAAGAAAGAAAAGTAAGTTGCCCAGGGATAGTTAAGGAAGCATCTCCAAATAAGGAGTGACATGCACTATGGGCTGGGGCTTTTCTAGTTCTGTCTAGGCATGTTGGAGCAAGCTACAACAGCTGATTCAGACAGCCACTAATAGTGGTTAGCAATGTTATAGTAAGAAATCATGACTTTTTATAATCTTTGAAGAAGAACTTTACCATTTCTCACAGTGCCACTGCATTCCAGCCTAGGCAACAAGAGCGAAACTCCGTTTCAATAAAACTAAACTAAACTAAACTAAACAAATCAGCTCTCTACTCATGGAAGCAGCAGAATTCTTTATTTATATCACTCCAGTAACACTCAGAAGTAGACAAGCCTCAGTGTAGGTATTCAGTAAAAGCCCATTGAATTCCACACTATTCTTTAATCATAGTTGAATGGCAAATTGAGCTGGAGGGTGGAGGTGGAACTTCTAAATTACTGCAATGACTGCAACATTGAACCGCAATGTGTGTGTGTGTGTGTGTGTGTATATATATA
>NW_012118710.1:2856756-2867297 GCF_000951035.1 Colobus angolensis palliatus | reverse complement strand
TTTTTTTTTTTTTTGAGACAGGTTCTTACTCTGTTGCCCAGGCTGGAGTGCTGTGGTGCAATCACGCAATCATGGTTCACTGCAGCCTTGACCTCCCAGGTTGAGGGAATCCTCCCACCTCAGCCTTTCTAGTAGCTGGGACTACAGGTGCACACCACCGTGCCAGGCTGATTTTTTTCATTTTTATTTTTAAATTTATTTTTTTTTTTTAGGCAGAGTCTCACTCTGTCCCCCAAGCTGGAGTGCGATGGTGCCGTCTCAGCTCATTGCAACCTCCGCCTCCTGGGTTCAATCAGTTCTCGTGTCTCAGCCTCTCAAAGTGCTGGGATTACAGGCTTGAGCCATCGCATCTGGCCATTTTTTTTTTTTTTTTTTTCCCGAGACGGAATCTCTTTCTGTTGCCCAGACTGGAGTGCAGTGGCACTGTGGGAAATTCGAAAGTTCTTCTTCAAAGATTATAAAAAGTCACGATTTCTTACTATAACATTGCTAGCCACTATTAGTGGCTGTCCAAATCAGTTGTCGTAGCTTGCTCCAGCATGCCTGGACAGAACTAGAAAAGCCCCAGCCCATCATGCATGTCATTCCTTATTCGAGATGCTTCCTTAACTACCCCTGGGCAACTTGCTTTTCTTTCTTTGTTCTGTTCCTTTACCCAATTAAAAACGTTTTAAACTAATAGCCAATTGGGTAAAGAGTAAAATGTGAGGTCCTATTTGGTTTGTTTTTCTAAGACCAGCCGAGCGAGCACAAAAGAACCAGCGGGTAGGCAAGTGTAGGAGCAAAACTGCGAATTTATTTTTGGTCACCTAGCTTCAGGGAAAGAAGGTGGGTAGGGAGAAGTCTGTTGGCCTCTGGCAAAGGAGGCCGGCAGAGTCCCCCGGTGGGGCTCTCGGACGGAGTTCCCACAGTCCTGACATCCCGACAGGAGTGGGGCTGTGAGAAGCCGCGTGGCTCACTGGCGGAGAGCGGCTTTTCTAGGAGTGGGAGGGCAATAGGCAGGGCACGGGCGTGTCGGGGGGCGTTCCGCAGGTGCGACCAGGTAAATCTTGGTCTCTTTGGATTGACATCACCTGGCGCATGCACAGTTGATCTGCACCTTCCCGGGCTCCCGCTGCATTTTCGCACGTGCGGGAAGAGCTGCTGGTGAAGAAGAACCCAGAAGTGCACCACCTTGCCTCCGTTCGTCCAAACACTATTCGAGCCAATGGAAGCTGGACACAGCAGTAGGGTGATGCATCAGGTTATAAATAACTCTGTCTCCTTTGTTTGGTGTGCTCTCGTGGCTGGACAGCTATTGAGTAGCACCCTTTCTGCAGAAAGTAAAGCTCCCGTTGCTGAGAGATCATTTGTTCCCACATTCATTCTTTTTCTGTGACACCAAAAACTTCATTTCTAACAGCATGATCTCCGCTCATTGCAACTTCCGCTTCCTGGGTTCAAGGATTCTCCTGCCTCAGCCTCCCGAATAGCTGGAACTACAGGCATGCACCACCATGCCCGGCCAATTTTTGTATTTTTAGTGGAGGGGGGGTTTCACCATGTTGACCAACCCAATCTCGAACTTCTGACCCTCAAGTGATCTGCCTCCCTTGGCCTCCCAAAGTGCTGGGATTATAGGCATGAGCCACCACACTTGGCCTGGACCCCAAAGTTTTTAACTGAATGGTCTTGGCCCTCATTTAGGATGTAATAACAAAAATAATAATAATAATTAAAAGTCAAGAGTTATAAGCAGAACTAGTTCTCATGACTTTGAGGAAGTCATTTCCTCTGGAGTTCAGCTAGCTCAAATGTAGAAAGAGGGGGTTGACACCTGATGGTCTGTAAAAGCTTTGATAGTTTTAATGCTCTAGGCTTTGGACCATAGCAGATGAGAAAAACAGTGTTGATAAGGGCTAAATGATGAAACGGATTTGCCTTACAATTTGAGTCCAAAGTAGAATTAAGAAAGAGGTATTGTTTGTTAGCAAGGTTTCCTTCCCCTTCTTAGAAATTTCTAATGGCAGAGTCTCGTCTCACCACAACCTCCACCTCCCGGGTTCAAGAGATTCTCCTGCCTCAGCCTTGGCAAGTAGCTGGGATTACAGGCCTATGGCACCATGCCCAGATAATTTTGTATTTTTAGTAAGATACAGAGTTTCTCTATGTTGGTCAGGCTGGTCTCGAACTCCCGACCTCAGGTGATCCACCTGCTTCGGTCTCCCAAAGTGCTGGGATTACAGGCATGAGCCACCGCTCCCGGCCCAGCTGTTAGTCTTGAAATTAAGTTAGAAATCTACAAGTAACTCCGGCATCAGTAGTAATGACAGCGGGGGTGCTAATGAAAGGCTCCGTTTTCTGGGATATATATCCTGGTTCTTTGTCTCCACCGAGAAAAGAATTCACGACACGGATACACATGAGTGGGTTTAGGAGCTGAAAGTTTAATAGACATAAAAGAAGAGAGAGAAAAAACGCTTCTTTATGCTGAAAAAGCGGGTCGCCCAAGAGGGTCTGCTTTGCAGTGGAAGGCAATGGATTTTGTACAAAGGCTTGATGAGGCGGTGATTGATTTACATAGGGCCCAGGGGATTGGTTTGATCCGGTATGCCATTTACATAGCCTGGGAAAAGACTGGCCCTCCCACCCTAGTCTTTTATTTGCAAATACAGCCTCCACCTGGCGGCCACCATGATACCTTTACACGTGGTTTTACCTGGAGCCTGTCATGATGCTGACACACCTGGTGACAAGGAAAAGAGTGAGGGCTGGGCACAGTGGTTCATGCCTGTAATCTCAGCACTTTGGGAGGCCAAGGTGGGGCAGATCACCTGAGGCCAGGAGTTCGAGACCTGCTGGTCCAAAATGGTGAAACCCCATCTCTACAGAGGGTTTACGATATGAGAATTAGCTGGGTGTGGTGGTGAGCACCTGTAATCCCAGCTACTCAGGGGCTGAGGCAGGAGAATCACTTGAACTCAAGAGATGGAGGTTGCAGTCAGCGGAGATCGTACCACTGTACTCCTGACTGGGTGATGGAGTGAGATTTTGTCTCAAAAAAAGAAAAACAGAAGAGAGCATAATTTCCGTATTGAATGTACCTGGCTCCCAGGTACAGCTGCTGTCGTTTACATATGAAAGCTCCTAGTTTGTATATATATCAGGCTGCTTTCTGTTAGAGAAAAAGTGGTTTCAGGCTGCTTTTTATTAAAGGAAAATTCCAGTGAGACCTCTTTCACCCTTTCTAGTTGCCTACAAATAATTTCTTAATAACTCCTGTGTTACTATGCACAGTTGGGTTGTGGTCCAGAGGACCGGACTGTTTCCTCTGACACTGCCACTAGGTTGACCAAGTGTCCCTATTTGTTAGGTACCAGATGAACTCCTGACATGCAAGACTCTCAGTACTAAACCAGGAAAGTGCTGGGACAATTCAGATGAGTTGGTCACCCTAAGTTGCACTTAGTAGCTCTTGTGACTTTGAGTGAATCACAAACATCCCCTAACCCTCAATTTTCACATTTACTGGATGGAGATCTGGTGCCACCTCCACCAAATTCCTATGGAGAATGAATGTGAAAACACTTTCATAAATCCAGTGTAAGGACCAGAAGCCAGTCTTCTGACCTTGAGCCAGTGCTTGTTAAAACTCCACTCCATACATCTAACCCAATTCAGGAATATCCTGCCTAGTTCCAAAGGAAGAAAAGACCAAATTGCTCTTATTGGAATTAAATGTGTACACTGAGCTGAGGAAAAACAATATTACAAATGAGTTAAACATGACGTAGATCCACAGTTGTACAGTTCCTCTCTTTGTTCTTTCCTCTTTTGTAACTATGGAAACAGGAGAAACAGATGAGAATCAAGTTCTTGTGACACTCCCTGCCTCATATGTTATGGTTGCGTTGAAAGAATTTCCATTCCTGAGCTTATGTGGAAAAAAGTCCCTTGCGAAACTGGTTTTACTCCGTTATGATCATTTTCCCCAGATTTCTCAAAATGTACTTCCCTGTTTCAGTTTTGATTTCCTTTCATTGGTGTGACCTTTTTCAACAACTCCCTTTCTGGGAAGAGGTAGCAGAAGGACATTTTCATCAAAATCTGCCCCAGGTTGCTTCACAGATGAGGAGGGACCCAGTCACTAAAATCACCAGGCAGAGTGTTGCAAGAGCAGATGGAGAATCACAATTGGCTGTCCTGCTCAAGGGGACACCAGATCTTACTTTCCTTTAGTTGAAAGGCAAGCATCTGTAATGCCCAGACCGTTTATTCCCCAGAGAAGACCACCAGAGTCCGGAGTCAAACCCAGACGGCAAGGATCTTTATTACAGGTTCGAACCTGGAACTCTCATGCTGGTCGTGCAACGAGCGGAAAAGCTCCCCAACTGGGCTCAGGACAGCGTTATATAGTCAGGGGTAAACAGGCACAGAGTCATAGGGGATTTTGTACAAATCAGATGTATGACTGGCTGACATTTGAACAAGGCAACTTGGCTGATTATGATTGGTTCCCGCCATTTCTGATATTTCAGTTACTCTTTTGAAACACTGATGATGTTTATCAGGGGCTTACAAGGCAGGGCTCGTTTACCCGGCCTGTTCATCCAGTCTGTTCTGGTTCCTGGTTTCCTGGAATTGTTTGTCTGAGCTAGTCCTGGGGGCTGTTTTCCAACCTTGCCCTATTTCACCTTATTGCTAGGTTTAGCAATGGGGAGGGTACACACTTTACAAAAGGCTTCTATGTGAAATATTCTTGTGATATGCCCTTTCATTTCCCCCTCTCATAAGTAACTGGGTGTCCAATACTGGACCTCCAGACTCTTATCGTGTAGCTTCTTCTTCAGGATAAAGAAGAGGTTGGTGATGACTACGGAGGACCATTAGTTGGATGGTATCAAACCTCTCTCTGACAAATTGTAGAATTCTATTTACTACACAGGGGCCTATAGTAAGCAGAAGTAGTAAAGACATTAGGGGGCCTATAAAAGACGCTAGAAGAGAAAACATGGAAGAGTTCCACCAATTATTAGCTGCTGTGGTAAACTGTTGCTTTTTCATTTCTAAGCTCAGTTTATGTAGACGTTGGACTCTTTCTTCAACTAATCCTGACTCATTTATATAGAAACAACACTCTTCTTTGAGGAACATACAGGTACCTCCTTTTTTAGCTGTGAGTAAGTCTAAGGCTCTGCGGTTTTGGAGGGTGACCTGTGCTAGGCAGTTGAGCTGCTGCTGAAGGGAGGCTAGGGAATAGGCGGAGTCCTCCATAGCAACAGAGAATTGCTGGAACAGCTTGTCACTTTCTATCATGGAGTGCCATAGGGCTCCTCCTGCTAACCCAGCTGCAACGACAGAGATGGTTAAAGATATTCCGGCAATTAGTGGTAGAAATACTGCTCGCTTATGTCGGGCAGTCTCAATCGAGGTAGCCCCTGCCCAGCCTATGAACTCAGCTGGGGTTAGCAGGGTTAGCCGGGGAACTAGGGTGACAGGGATACACACCTGTCCGTCGGAATTGCTTTTGGACAGAGTTTTCAGCAGATTCATATTACACCAGAAGAATACACCGGGGGGAGCCTATAGGGGGTTGCTAGGGTATGTAGCTGATTGGTTGCAGAGGCTGTTGCTAAGTGCCGAATAGCAGTAGGGATATTTTTCTTGGTTCGGGTCACGGTATAGGGCTACATCAGGTATTGTAACTGTGGATAAATTTTTGAAGTCTGTTGTATAGTTGGTGGGAGGGGCGGATAGGGGAACGGCAGTTATTGGTGATCTCCCTAAAGTTGCACACAAAAAGCAAGAGGACAGATCGCCTAAATCGGTGAGGTTGGCAAATGCTAGTCCTTCCTGTAATAGGGCTAGCCAAGAGAAGGGTTGCAAGTCCTGTGATAGCTTGGTTTCTTGTTTTTGGATATGTGTATGGACTAGGGGCTGAGTCTGGACTAGACTCCGCCATAGGTACAGGTGACTACTGGGCCAAGTGCTAGTGGAATAGTAGTAGACCGCCCCATGTTGGGGTGCTGTCCACCGGGAGTGCCCTGGATCTGTTATTATCCAAGTATATATGTTGGGAGTCCCAGTCGGGTAACAAGTCCTGAGGAGGTTAGACTGTTTATGCTGTTCATCCTATGTCCTGACTGGGTGCATTTTGCAATATCTGTATGGACAGCCTGCATTTTGATGCCACCAATAATGCTTACAATTGTATTCAGTCTGATCAAATTCGAAGCAGATCATAGGTACCCTTGGTTTGGCAATCTGAAACTCAGTGAAGTTGAGGTAAATTGGAGTACTGCACCCGGAGGGGGGGCAATCTGCACTAGCCAGCAATTTACCAGCCTGGGGGGTTTCTCCGGGGTGGGTTTGGTTCTTATAGAGCCAGAATCTCCAGACATAGGGATTAGATGGTGCAGCAGTGAGTAAAGTCAGATGCGTGAGGCATAAAAGCATAGGTAAACTAGACATAGGTAAACTAGACATGGCTATGGGGGGTTGTGGTGCAGGGTTAGTTTTAAGGGATTGTCCTTAGCTTTGTCTATAGTCCATGTAACTGGTGCTCCAGATGGCTCAAGAAGGTCGGATGTTGGGTCCATTGGTTTGACGTGTGTGTAGTGGATCCACGAAGCGATGCCTTCCACTTTGATAGTGGTGGGAGTAGTCAGGAGTACTTGCAGTGGTCCTTTCCACCTGGGTTGGAGAGTCTCTTGCCAGTGGCGCTTGACTAGGACCCAGTCTCCTGGCTGGAATGAATGAGGTGTTGGCAGAGGTCCCATTTCATACAGCTCTCGTAGCTTGGGCCAAATTTCTTGGTGAATTTTCTGTAAGGCTTGTAGGGAGAACAAGAGCTCAGAGACATTTTCGATTTCAGATTTGAGCAGGTCATCCTTTAGGCTGAGAACCAGGGGTGGGGGTCTGCCATACATGATTTCATAGGGGGTGAGACCTAACCTATAAGGTGTATTGCGGGCCTGAAACAGAGCGTAGGGGAGAAGTACTACCCAATTAGCGCCAGTCTCCATAGTCAATTTAGTTAAGGTCTCCTTTAGGGTCTGATTCATCCTTTCTACCTGTCCTGAGCTTTGGGAACTATAAGCACAATGTAATTTCCAATCTGCCCCAAGAATGGAAGCTAAGTCCTGACTTACCTTGGCAACGAAAGCCGGTCCATTATCTGACCCTATCCGGACGGGGAATCCATACCTGGGGAGAATTTCTTCCAGAATTTTCTTTGCTACCACCTGAGCGGTTTCTCTCTTGGTTGGGAATGCTTCAGTCCATCCTGAAAAAGTATCTCAGTTTCCGACGTTACAGCTGCTCCTGCATACCTCTGGCCTTGGTGAACAAAGCTGCTGCCATCAGTGAACCAGATGAGTTCTGCGTCAGGAAGCGGGTGGTCTTGCAGGTCTTCCTGCACTCCATGTACCTGAGCCGATATCTCAGTGCACTCATGGAGCGGGGCATCCAGGTCTGGATTTGGCAGTAGTGAGGCAGGGTTTAAGGTCGTTGGGGGCAGAAAAGTTATTCTGAGGGGATTCAACAGCAGTCCTTGATAGTGGGTGAGCCGGGCGTTACTTATCTATCGGTCCGGCAGTTGCCGGAGGATGCCCTCAATGGCATGCGGGGTGGTAACGTGCAACTCTTGCCCCATGATAATTTTATCAGCATCCCGGACCATTAGGTCAGTTGCCATGATTATCCGGAGGCAGGGTGGCCAGCCAGCAGCTACCAAATCTAATTTCTTTGACAGATAGGTGACCGGCCTCTGCCAGGGGCCTAGGTATTGTGTTAACACAGCTTTTGCAATGCCCCTACTTTCATCCACGTATAGGTGGAAGGGCTTGGAGACATCAGGGAGCCCTAGCGCGGGGGCTGATAACAAAGCTGTTTTGATCTGTTGGAAGACTCGCTCAGCCTCTTCTGTCCAATTGAAGGGCTGCCATTCTTTTGTTGCTTGGTATAGGGGCTTGGCTAACTCTGCAAACCCGGGTATCCATAACCTACAGAACCCCGCCGACCCCAGGAATTCTCTCACTTGCTGTGTCGATTGGGGTCTAGGGATGCATAGGACAGTCTCTTTTCGGGCTCTGGTTAACCAGCGTTGCCCCCCTTTTAATAGGTATCCCACGTAGGTTACCTCCGACTTGCAGATCTGAGCCTTTGTTGCTGAGGACCGATAGCCTAGCTCCCCTAAAGTCTTTAGGAGGTTTTCAGTCCCTTGAACACAAGCTTCTGATGACCTGGCCGCTATTAAGAGATCATCAACATACTGCAAGAGAGTTATTTCAGGGTGCTGCCACCGGTACTCACCCAGATCTTCATGAAGGGCTTCATCGAACAGGGTTGGCGAGTTCTTGAATCCTTGTGGCAGCCTGGTCCATGTCAGCTGACCGTTGATGCCTCTCTCAGGATCAATCCATTCAAATGCAAAGAGTTCTTGACTTTTGGGAGCCAGAGGAAGGCTGAAGAAAGCATCTTTTAAATCAAGAACGGTATACCACTGTTTTTTTGGATGTAAGGCACTTAAGAGGGTGTATGTCCATGACCCTTTTATTAACTTCTCTTAAATCCTGCACTGGCCTATAATCCATACTGTTGGGTTTACGAACAGGTAACAGTGGAGTATTCCAGGATGAGTGGCAGGCCTGTAGGACTCCCTGGTCTAGGAGTCGGCGGATATGAGGCGTAATTCCTTCTTTTGCCTCTAGGGGCATGGGATATTGCCGAACCTGAACCGGATCCATTCCCGGCTTAACTTCGACAAATATGGCAGGCGGATGTTTAGCTAAACTCAAGCCCCCAGTTTCCACCCACGCTTCAGGGAAGCGCTGGAGCCAAGAGTCAATTTCTTGATCAGGGGACTTTTGTTCCTGATGGAGTCTGTACTCATCTTCTAAGGTGACAGTCAGGATGGATATTGGCCTGTTTTGGGAGTCAGTTATCTTGGGCCTTTCTGGCTCAAAGTGGATTTGGGCCCCCATTTTTGTTAACAAGTCCCTTCCTAATAGGGGGCAGGGGCTTTCTGGGATGACTAGGAAGGAATGTGATACTTTTCCCATTCCTAAGTCTACAGTCCTCTAAGTTGTCCAGGGGTATTTCTTGATGCCTGTGGCCCCGTGTACCCAGGATGTTTTCTTAGACATTTTTACGATTGGTTTGGTTAGGACTGAGCGTTCCGCCCTAGTATCGACCAATAAGTGAACTGGGGACCCCTCCACTTGCAAAGTTACCCTGGGTTCCGGGAGGGGGTCCAAACCCCGTCCTCCCTAGTCAGAGTCTTGGGTAACAAGGATTGGGGTCGAGTTGGCTGGTTTCTTTTTCTTTGAGCAGTCTTTAACCCAGTGACCATGCTCCTTACAATAAGCACACTGATCTTTTTCTAGTCTTTGTCTGGGGCCTTGCGTTGTTTGCTTCCTGCTTTGGGCGTTCCCTGCCTGGGGGAAGGCTGCTACCAAGACTCTGGTCATTTCTTTAGTTGCCTTAAATTGCCTTTCTTCCGGGGTATCCCTGTTATTGTAAACTTGCTGGGCTATCTGAAGGAGGTCCTGAATCTGCTTTCCTTCCAAAACCTCTAATTTTTGGAGTTTTCTTTTAATATCTGGTGCTGCCTGGTTTACAAAGGACATTACTACAGCTGCCTGATTTTCTGGTGCTTCTGGGTCCATGGGGGTGAACTATCTAAAAGCTTCTATTAGTCATTCTAGATAAACAGCAGGGCTTTCTGTCTTACCTTGTAGCACAGAATATACTTCAGCTAAATTGGTGGGCTTGCGAGCTGCCGCCCGGAGACCTGCCATTAGAGTCTGGTGATAAATGAGCAGTCGTCCCCTACCTTCTGCCATATTATAATCCCATCTGGGTCGGGTTAAAGGAAAAGCCGCATTGATGAGATCGAGATTTGCGGTTGGCTGGCCATCATCTCCTAGAACCAGTTTCCTGGCCTCAGCCTGGATTCTTTCCTGCTCCTCCATTGTAAACAGGATTTGGAGAAGCTGCTGGCAATCATCCCAGGTCTGCTGGTGAGTAAACATGACACTGTCTAACAATGAGGTTAGATCTTTGGGATTGTCTGAGAACCAAGCATTTTGGGACTTCCAATTATACAAATCACTAGTGGAAAAAGGACAATACATGAGATGGGAAAGCCCGGTATCATCGAGTGATCCTATCTCTCTGAGGGGCAGGGCTACAGTAGAGTCGGGGAGTCGGGAAGCTTGATCATGATGCACGCGGCCTCGTGTTCGGCCGGCTGGCTCCCCCGGGTTACTTTCGCTTTTGGCTGCTTCCGCCTCTCGGTCCCCGTGTCTCTCCACGGAGGCACCCTGGGGGACCGGGGCCTGTGGGATGGGGTGTGGATATGATGGGGGAAGTGTGGGTTCCAGCGACAGGGGGTCCTGGCTATCTGGCAGCACAGGCGCTGGAGGAGCAGAGGGAGTCCTTTGTCTTGTAGGCCACATTACTAGAACCTTGCAGGGCTCAGGGACAAATGGGGCCAACCAGGGCGGTGGGTTTTCTACGAGATCCTGCCACACTAGAATGTAAGGAATCTGATCAGGATG
>NW_012118710.1:2820933-2856099 GCF_000951035.1 Colobus angolensis palliatus | reverse complement strand
TGCCCCCCACAGTACAGACCAATACAGATCACAGATTTCACGAAGTTTCAGAAAGACAGAGACAGAGACGGAGACAGAGCCGGCTTACTTACAGATTAAGATCCGTTGACTTGGGGGTCTGGTGGGCTTGGGGGAAATCCTGGACGAGCCCCCATTTGTTATGCCCAGACCGTTTGTTCCCCAGAGAAGACCACCAGAGTCCGGAGTCAAAGCCAAATGGCAAGGATCTTTATTACAGGTTCGAACCTGGAACTCTCACGCTGGTCGTGCAATGAGCGGAAGAGCTCCCCAACTGGGCTCAGGACAGTGTTATATAGTCAGGGGTAAACAGACACAGAGTCATAGGGGATTTTGTACAAATCAGACGTATGACGGGCTGACATTTGAACAAGGCAACTTGGCTGATTATGATTGGTTCCCGCCATTTCTGATATTTCAGTTACTCTTTTGAAACACTGATGATGTTTATCAGGGGCTTGCAAGGCAGGGCTCGTTTACCTGGCCTGTTCATCCGGTCTGTTCTGGTTCCTGGTTTCCTGGAATTGTTTGTCTGAGCTAGTCCTGGGGGCTGTTTTCCAACCTTGCCCTATTTCACCTTATTGCTAGGTTTAGCAATGGGGAGGGTACACACTTTACAAAAGGCTTTGATGTGAAATATTCTTGTGATATGCCCTTTCACATCAGAGTCGGGAGGCTGTACTTTCATGTCCAGTGGCCCCAGAAGTTCCTTCAGTATCTCTTTTGGTTTCTCACTATAGATAGTTGCTTGAATGTGTGTGAAGCAAACATAGTCAAGACAGTGACTTAAAAAAATTCTGGTTTTGGGGAGGAGTCTGACTTGGTTTCAAATATTCTATCCCATTGTTTCTGTCAATGTTCAAACTTTTCCAAGTTCCAACATTTATTGTGGAAAATGTGTGCCTCACCAATTCATACAAATAAATGTTTCATGTGCCGTACATGTGTACAGGGGGCATAGATGTGTGTTTCTGGAGGGAGGGCTAATTTCTCTTTAGACATGGAGAATACAAGGAAATTAGCTTGGCATCAAGAAGGTTAGAGCAGGCGACAAGAGTGAGGAGCACTGAGAGAGCTTAGATGTGAGGCTCTGGAGTTCAGTGTTGTGGTCCGCGTGTTTCCTGAACAAAGGAATGAACACACAAGACAAGACAAACATGTATAGATGCTCATTTGAGCGAGTGGATAATCTGGAACAAGTGGTTTCTTGGTTGGGAGATCAGCTAACAGTGTTGAATACACGAGCTTTGTTGAAATATGATTGGAATACTACCCGATTTTGTATTACTCCTGTTCCTTTTAACAGCACTGTACATAATTGGACTGAGATAAAGAGACTTTTAATTGGTCATAATAATCTTCCCTGAGAAATACAAGAATTAACACAGAACATTTCTGAAACATTTCACAATCAGTTACCATTGCTGACTGATGTAAATTTGATGACTGGTATTGCACAAAGTTTGACGTCTTTGAACTCTATGAGCCCTGTAAAAACCTTACTGACCTCTGTTTCTAGCAATGTATTGATTGTTGTTCTTGCTTTTGTCATTTTCACAGTCTGCTGGAGACAGTGCCAAAGGGCAAACACCTAATCCCCGTGAGCTCAACATGTAATGATGGTTTTGAAAGAAATTCAAACTTGTAAATAAGGAAAGGGGAAATGTAGAGGACTATATGCTCTTGCATATGAAGCAGAGTATTTCCCCCATTAATATTATAAGTCCTGCTCTTGCATACGAAGCAGGGCATTCCTCCATTAATATTATAAGTCCTGTTCTTGTATATGAAGCAGGGCATTCCTCCTCTGCAAACAGGGAGGACAAAGGAGCCTACAAGACTGGCCTCAGTTGCAAATAGCAGACCCTGAGGGCTTGTTTATATGTAAACATCTTGGAAATCCAGAAAGTCAGGGAAAGGTCAGAAAAACAACAATGTGTCTTGTGACTTGGTAACATTCCACAAACGACGGTATAAAATAAAGTGGAGCATGTCGTTCGGGGCGGCCGCCATGTTTGTCTTGTCTTGTGTTGTCTTGTGTGTTCATTCCTTTGTTCAGGAAACACGCGGACCCCAACAGTTCAGATTTTTTTTTTTTTTTTTTTGAGATGGTGTCTTGTACCCCAGGTTGGAGGGCAATGGTGAGATCTCAGCTCACTGTAGCCTCTGCCTCCGGGGTTCAAGCGATTCTCCTACCTCAGCCTCCTGAGTGGCTGGGATTACAGGCATGAGCCACCACACCTGTCTAATTTTGTAGTTTTAGTAGAGATGGGGTTTCTCCATGTTGGTCAGGCTGGTCTCGAACTCCCAACCTCAGGTGATCCACCCTCCTTGGCCTCCCAAAATTCTAGGATTATAGCCATGAACCACTGCGCCTGGACTATTTTTTGTATTTTTAGTAGAGACAGGGTTTCACCATTTTGGTCAGGCTGGTCTTGAACTCCTGACCTTGTGATCTGCCCACCTCAGCCTCACAAAGTGCTGGGATTACAGGTGTGAGCCACAGGGCCCAGCCTGTAGTTCAGACTTAACACATCCTGTAAATGACATGATGCATCTGATATTTGAAGAGTTTTCCTCAAAGAATGTTACATGCAAGGTGGTTTAGAGTTGTTGTTCCTGGCTGTATAGCAAAAGTACTTGTGGAGTTTTAAAAAATACTGATGCCGAAGCTCCACCTAGAATAGTTCATTCAGAATCTCTAGCATAACTAACCTCAGTACTTGAAATATGATTATTACAAATGTTAGTCAACTGCTTTTATAGGCTCTATGACTGATAGAAATCTTTCACTTTTATATCATCTCCAGTTAATGAGTCCCATAAATTGAAAATCTAGGCCAGGCATGGTGGCTCAAGCCTGTAATCCCAGCACTTTGGGAGGCCGAGATGGGCGAATCACGAGGTCAGGAGATCGAGACCATCCTGGCTAACACGGTGAAACCCCGTCTCTACTAAAAAAAAAAAAAAATACAAAAAACTTGCCGGGCAAAGTGGCGGGCGCCCGTAGTCCCAGCTACTCGGGAGGCTGAGGCAGCAGAATGGCATCAACCCAGGAGGCGGAGCTTGCAGTGAGCTGAGATCTGGCCACTGCACTCCAGCTTGGGCTACAGAGCGAGACTCTGTCTCAAAAAAAAAGAAAAAAAAAAAAAAACAAAAACACGAAAGTCTAGTGTTTACATTTTTACTTCACGAGACAGAGTCTCACTTTATTACCCAGGCTGGAGTGCAGTGACACCATCTCGGCTCCCTGCAAACTCCGCCTCCTGGGTTCAAAGGATTCTCCTGCCTCAGTCTCCCGAGTAGCTGGGATTACAGGAGCCCACCACTACACCCAGCTAATTTTTGTATTTTTAGTAGATGGGGCTTCACCATGTTGGCCAGGCTGGTCTTGAACCCCTGACCTCAAGTGATCCACCAGCCTCGGCCCTCCATCTCAAAACAAAAACAAAAATAATAACAAAACTTTTCTCTTCTACCTGAGATGTTTAAATTTAAATCACACCATTTGTACAAAAATTCCCTATCTTGTCCTTAAAAATAATTTGCAATCACTGGCTAGTTTTGAGAACAACTGCCATCTTAACTGAATACCATTTGTTTTGTCTCTCTAGTTTCAACTTAATAACCCTTTCTGAATTTTCTATTCTTTCAAAATTTTTCTGGCCATTTTATTGTTTCCATTTAGTGAAAACTTATTCACAAGTTTCTATGCCTAAGGGCATTTAGGAAGTTGTTTAGGATACAGACGTGATAAAAAGACCAGTGTGAAAACTCTCCACTCCTACACATTACATTCTAGTCCTCATCTCCTGGCATTTAAGTCCTCAGTGATTCCATGCACTTTTGCTTTTGGTTTGGGCAGATGCTCTGAGTTCAATGTTTCTTTGAGATGAGGACCCCCTATTCAACTCACAAATCCCATAAGGAGGCCTCTGTGCCTTTGCTGGTGCCCCAGACAGGGTGCTGATCCTTACTTACCTTCAAGATTGTGAAGTCAGATTTAATAGTATAATGGTTTGTGAGAGCTGCTGTAACAGCAGTCACAAACAGTTGGGCTTAAAATACCACAAACGGGGGCTTAAATCACAGAAGTTGATTTTCTCACAGTTCTTGAGGCAGGAAGTCCAAGATCAAGGTGGAGTTGGTTTCTTCTGAGGTCTCACTCCTTGGCTTGTAGACGACCTCCTTATTATTGTGTCCTCACATGGTCTTTTCTCTGCCATGCACAAATTTCCCATGTCCCCATGTCTCTCTCCCTTTTTTTCTTTTTTGAAACAGAGTCGCACTCTGTCACCCCGGTTGGAGTGCAGTGGTGCAATCTCAGCTCACTGCAACCTCTGCCTTCTGGGTTCATGCAATTCTCCTGCGTCAGCCTCCTGAGTAGCTGGGATTACAGGTGTGCTCCACAAAGCCCAGCTAATTTTTTGTATTTTTAGTAGAAATGGGGCTTCACTATGTTGGTCAAGTTGGTCTCAAACTCCTGACCTCAAGTGATCCGCCCACCTCAGCGTCCCAGAGTGCTAGGATTACAGGCATGAGCTACTGTGCCCACTCTCCCCCTGTCTCTTTGTGTCCAAATTTCCTCTTCTTTATGGACACTAATCAGATTAAATTGGACCCATCCTAAAGGCCTCATTTCAATGTACCTTCTTCAAGGGCCTATCTCCAAATACAGTTATATTTTTAGATACTAAGGCTAGGGCTTCAGCATAGGAATTCGGGGGAGACACAATTTAACACATACCAGTAAGGCCAGGAAAAAATATTCTGGCATGCTAGATGGACTCATTAACCAATATTAACCAATTAACAAATATTTCTTTAATATTTGCCTGATTTTTTTTTTTTTTTTAGACAGTTTCACTCTTGTTGCCCAGGCTGGAATGCAGTGGCACAATCTTGGCTCACTGAAACCTCTGCTTCCTGGATTCAAGTGATTCTCCTGCCTCAGCCTCCCAAGTAGCTGGGATTACAGGCACGTGCCACCACACCCAGCTTAATTTTTGTATTTTTAGTAGAGATGGGGTTTCACTATGTTGGTCAGGTTGGTCTCAAACTCCTGACCTCAGGTGATCCACCAGCCTCGGCCTCTGAAAATGCTGGGATTACAGGTTGCCTGGTGATTTTTGAGACGAATGACTGAGCTCTCATGCCAGGTCAGGAGAAGGAACAGAGAAAGTCGAATACTCTGACAATAGCCACGATCCAAAGCTCTTAAGCTTAGACTCAAATCTACCCACACCTCAGGGAAGAAAACAAATAAACAAAAAAGAAGAAAAGAAATCTCCCAATGTCAGGTCCCACACTTTTTAGAAATAATTTCAGCAAAACTTTGTTGCTATTTTGGCATGTCCTCTACTGTAGCAGTTTATCAAAATACTGTCCCCAAACTTTTTCTATATTTCTAGATTTTACTGTTTCATGTATAATAACAATGTTCTAACATTAAAACGTAACCATAGCAATGCTCAAATTCACTTTATCTTTAAATATATTGTTGAACTCAATTTTATGACATCTTCAGGATTGTCTTTTTGTATTCATAAATAGCAACAGTGGTAGTGGCCTTGGTTAGTGTTATTTCAAGGATTAATCTTTAGGTTACATTTTCTTCATAAGATGCATTAGATGCCTTTTTTTTTTGAGACAGAGTCTCCCTCTGTTGTTCAGGCTGGAGTGCAGTGGCACAATCTCGGCTCACTGCAATCACCACCTCCTGGGTTCAAGAGATTCTCTTGACTCAGCCTTCTGAGTAACTAGGATTACAGTCACGCACCACTATGCCCAGATAATTTTTGTATCCTTTATAGTAAACATGGGATTTCCCCATATTGGCCGGGCTGATCTCCAACTCCTGACCTCGAGTGATCTGTCCAGCTTGGCCTCCCAAAGTGCTGGGATTGCAGACATGAGCCACCACACTCAGCAAATTAGATGCCTTCTCATGCTTTTCTGTGTTCTGAAACAGATCATCCATCTGTTGATATAGCATAGCTCTTCAGACTACAGACATTTTAAGCTGTACGTTTTGAATTACATTTTCTATTCGCTTTATGCTTATTGTTCTAGTTAGGTTTTTTATTTCTAAATAAAAATTTGAATTTTTGCAATTTCACAAATGGGAACTCAATTGAAATTTTCAAGTGTATTAGCAAAATTTATTCATAGCAGCCTGTTACATTTCATTAAGAATTGATTTTTTTCTTATTCCCTGTTGAAGTTTGTTTATAAAATATAGTGATAGTAATAACTATACAGAAAGTGTTCACTTTGTAGTAGGCCCTGTGTTAACTTTAACTTCACTTTTAAAATCTAAACCTGACAGTAGTCTTGGCTGGGCACAGTGACTCATTCCTGTAATCCCAGCACTTTGGGAGGCTAATGCGGGTAGATCACAATGTCAGGAGTTCAAGACCAGCCTGGCCAACATGGTGACACTCTGTCTCTACTAAAAAGACAAAAATCAGCCAGGTGTGGTAGTGCATGCCTGTAGTGCCAGCTCTTCGGGAGGCTGAGGCAGGAGAATTGCCTGAACCCAGGTGGCGGAGGCTGCAATGAACCGAGATCGCACAAGTGTACTCTAGCCTGGACGACAGAGTGAGACCCATCTCAAAAATAATAATAATAATAAATAGATCAATAAATAAAATAAAGAAATAATCCTCACAATAGTCTTCACCATTTGCAAATGATCCACTTGACAAGAAATGAATTCAGCGCTATCTCTGAAATATACTTCCAAGGTGACCAGTTTTCTCCATTTCCACCCCAGTTTAATCCACCTTCATGTAGCCCCAGGACTATTGTCTCCTCCCCTTGTTTCCTTATTTCCATTCCTGTTCAGCTGTAACACATTCTGTGCATAGCAGTCAAGTGATGCTTAAAAATGAAAATCAGGCTAGAGGTGGTAGTTCACACCTATAATCCCAGCACTTTGGGACGCTGACACAGGAGGATCACATTAGGTCAGGAGTTTGAGATCAGCCTGGGCAAGATAGTGAGACCCCATCTCTACAAAAATTAAAAAGAATTAGCTGTGCATGATCCTATGTGCCTGTGTTCCCAGCTACTTGGGAGGCTGAGGTGGGAGGACTGCTTGACCCAGGGAGTTTGAGGCTGCAATAAGCTATATTTGCACCACTACACTCCAGTGTGGGTGACAGAGTGAGATCCTGTCTCCAAAAAATGTAAAATGAAAACAAAACCTTGATAATCTGCTCTTTAAAGCTCTTCCTACAGGGCCCCTGTGATGCTCGCCTGTCTCTAGAAGGGCATGTAATAGCTCTTTCTCCTTCACTTTACTTTGATGCAATGTCAGAACAGCTTCTTTCCATCAAAACTTAAACCTTTTATTTCATTTAAAATCATCTGCTTTAAATTCTAATCTTTCCGATAGTTTAAGTTCTAATTTTTCTCATGTTAATATTGTCACCCAAGTTTCCTGTTCATGTTCACCTGGTTTATTTTATTTTATTTTAAAATTTATTTATTTATTTATTTAAGATGGAGTCTCCCTCTGTTGCCCAGGCTGGAGTGCAGTGGTGAGATCTCGGCTCACTGCAAGCTCCGCCTGCCGGGTTCACGCCATTCTCCTGCCTCAGCCTCCTGAGAGCTGGGACTACAGGCGCCTGCCATCACTCCCGGTTTTTTGGAGAGATGGGGTTTCAACGTGTTAGCCAGGATGGTCTCGATCTCCTGACCTCGTGATGCGCCCCGTCTGCCTCCCAAAGTGCTGGGATTACTGGCGTGAGCCACCGCGTCCAGACTTTATTTTATTTTTTGAGACGGAGTCTTGCTCTCTTCCCCAGGCTGGAGTGCAGTGGCTTGATCTTGGCTCACTGCAACCTCTGCCTCCCAGGTTGAGGCGATTCTCCTGCCTCAGCCTCCTGAACAGCTGGGATTACAGGCACCTGCTACCACGCCCAGCAAATTTTTTCTTTTTTTGGAGACAGAGTCTCACTCCGTCCCCTAGGCTGGAGTGCAGTTGCGTGATCTCAGCTTACTGCAACCTCCTCCCACTGGGTTCAAGCGATTCTCCTTCCTCAACCTCCTAAGTAGCTGGGATTACAGACGTCTGCCACCACACCCAACTAATTTTTGTATTTTTTGTAGCTGAGTAGCTGGGATTATAGGCGCGTGTCACCACGCCTGGCTAATTTTTGTATTTTTAGTAGAGACGGGGGTTTCACCATGTTGGCCAGGCTCCTCTCGAACTCCTGACCTCAAGTGATTCACCCATCTCAGCCTCCCAAAGTGCTAGGATTACAGGTGTGAGCCACCGGGCTCGGCACCTGGTTTATTTTTGTGCATGCTTTTATTTTTAATTTTCCTATGCTACTTTCTTAGCCAAAATTTATACTTAATCTAATCAAGCATTAAGCTAACGAAGAGTTTAGTGTTCATGTAAAAAATACAGTTTTACAAATCTGTTTTTCTTTAAATTATAAATGTGTTAAGAATATTATCCAAAGAAATGATCCAGAAGCAAAAAGGATGACTTTGTGTCTTTTCAATATCATCCTGGAGCATTGTCTCAACCATCTCACTTTACGGTGATTTAATCATCTAGAGGTTTTCCCTTTGTTTTCTGTGTTACTTAGTATTGATTAATACTGTTGCACTACTTCAGTCTGAAATTACACGGTAATTTGTAGATTTTTTTTTTTTTTTTTTTGACAGAGTCTGGCTTTGTTGCCCAGGCTGGAGTGCAGTGGTGCGATCTTGGCTCACTACAAGCTCTGCCTCCCGAGTTCAGGCCATTCTCCTGCCTCAGCCTCCCGAGTAGCTGGGATGACAGGTGCCCACCACCATGGCTGGCTAAATTTTTGTATTTTTTTTTTAGGAGAGACGGGGTTTCACCCTGTTAGCCAGGATGGTCTCAGTCTCCTGACCTCGTGATCCACCTGCCTTGGCCTCCCAAAGTGCTGGGATTACAGGCATAGGCCACCGTGCCTGGCCGTTAATTTGTAGATTTTTATACAGAAAAGCAGCAAAATATTTCTGTTGAGTAGAAAATATAACTCCAATGCTTATGACTGCACTCCCTGTAGGGCACTAACTCGTGGTGTGTCTAACCCAGCAATTTTATGTCAACACTCTTTTCTCAAACCTCTATAAACTTTGTCTGGGCACAGTGGCTTACACCTGTAATCCCAGCACTTTGAGAGTCTGAGGCAGGTGGATCACCTTAGGTCAGGAGTTGGAGACAAGGCTGGTCAACATGGCAAAATCGCATCTCTACTAAAAATACAAAAAATTAGCCAGGCGTGGTGACACACACCTGTAATCCCAGCTACTCAGGAGGCTGAGACAGGAGAATCTCTTGAACGCAGGAGGTGGAGCCAAGATCATGCCACTGCACTCCAGCCTGAGCAATAGAATGAAACTGTGTCTCAAGATAAATAAATAAAATAAATAAATCAGAGATTGTGAATAGGATGTTGGATGTACCCAAGTTATGAATTAATTAGGAGCTTGAACCCAAGAGGCAGAGGTTGCAGTGAGCTGAGATCGCACCACTGCACTTTAGCCCGAGCAATAGAATGAACCTGTGTCTCAATCAATCAGTCAATCAGAGACTGTGAATAGGATGTTGGATGTACCTAACTTATGAATTAATTGGGAGCTTGAACCCAGGTTTGTCTCAGATCCTCAGGGACCGAAGACTTCCAAGTGATTTGTGGGTAATGTATAGGTCTATACTTACTCCAAATTCACAGTTTTCAGACTTCCCTGGGTTCTCACGGACCTTCCATGTCATTTGTATGTTTAGGTTGAAGTCCCTAGTCTTTTCCCCTCTGTAATTAATTTCACACCCACCCCTATCTCAACTCACACAACTTGATTTTCACTCCCATCTGTTGAGAAATTGAGTCCATAAAAAGTGAACTCCTTTAAACTCCATATCTTCTCCTACTGCTGCTACAAGGACAGACATTCCATTTTTGTTCTCTCTCTCCTCCTTCACTTCTTCTAGTCCTTTGCTCCTTCTGCATTCGATTACTCTCCTCTCTCCTTTGTCTTCAATCTCCCCTTCTTGCAATAGCCAACTATAAACTGCTCAAGCTTCTCATTCTTAAAAGATCACTCTTACATGCAAATTCCCTGTTGCCTTATGGCTCTCTTTCAAAAGTAATCTACATTTTCTCTGTTTTCTACTTCCTCAACACACTAACATTTGAATCCTGCTTCTATGACCCTGACCTAAATTTCTATTAAATGTACATAGATAAACTAATATGTATTTGCGACTTCCTAATATTGTTTTGATTTTTAAAGAAGTCAATCTTACTTTAACTCTGTAATGATGCATTCGACCTTCTGATGATTCTCTACTTCTGTGAAATCCTCTACTGTCTTGATTTCTATAGGGTCATTCTATTCAAGCTCATTGAATGTCTGTCACTATGCTTTTGATCTGTATTGCTGCAGTTAGTTCCTCTATCTGCCTTGTGAATATTCTCCATTGTGCTAATCTAGGCTTTCTTCTCCTTTCGCTTTTCATATTACCTCAAATGGCTTTATACACGCTTGTGGTTTTAACCACAATGTAGGGTTTTTGCTGTAGTTATGCTTTCAAATTGCATATTTCTTTTTCTTCTTCTTTTTTATTTTGAAATGGCGTCTTGCTCTGTTACTCCAGTCTGGAGTGCAGTGGTACGATCTTGGCTCACTGCAACTTCCACCTCCCAGGTTCAAGTGATTCTCCTACATCAGTCTCCCGAGAGGCTGGGATTACAAGCATGTGCCACTATGCCTGCTTAATTTTTTATTTTTAGTAGAGACAGGATTTCACCTTGTTGGTCAAGGCTGGTCACAAACTCCTGACCTCAGGGAATCCGCCCTCCTCGGTCTCCCCAAGTGCTGAAATTACAGGTGTGAGCCACCGTGTCTAGCCTCAATTGTGTATTTCTAATGTGACTTTTCTCCTGAACTTTAAACTGTGTATACAACTTTTCACCATAGTCATATCTTTTGATTGCACAGGTAATTTAATGTCAATATATTTAAAAATGAATTTACCACATTTATCCCCACTCTTTGACTTTCACCTACATTTCTGTCTCAATTCCTGTTTCCATCCATTCATTTGCTCACCTAATTCTTAAACATGGAAATCATCCTCACTTCCTCTTCTTAACCCAAAAATTCAGTTATGCAGGTTATACACTGAGAAAGGAGCCTCAGGTCAAGTTAATAAATCAGAGATTGGTGAACTTTTTCTGAAGTGCCAAATACTAAGTGCTTTAAACTTGCCTACCATGTGGTTTCTGTTGCAATTACCAACTCTACTGCTGTAATGTAAAAGCAACCATAGATAGTACGTAAACAAATGAGAGAGGCTGGGTGCCAATGAAAATTCACAAAAATTAATGTAGTTTACTGTCCCTTGGGTGAGAGTTGGGGGTCACTGAAATTCAGACTATGTCTTACTTGGCTAAACCATGGGCCTAGAGTGGGCATATAAATGGAGTTATTGGCCGGGCGCGGTGGCTCAAGCCTGTAATCCCAGCACTTTGGGAGGCCGAGACGGGTGGATCACAAGGTCAGGAGATCGAAACCCCGTCTCTACTAAAAAATAAAAAAACCTAGCCGGGCAAGGTGGCGGGCGCCTGTAGTCCCAGCTACTCGGGAGGCTGAGGCAGGAGAATGGTGTAAACCCGGGAGGCGGAGCTTGCAGTGAGCTGAGATCCAGCCACTGCACTCCAGCCTGGTTGATAGAGCGAGACTCCGTCTCAAAAAAAATAAAATTAAATTAAATAAATAAATAAATAAATGGAGCTATTGGGCTAGTGATTTTCTTACCTTGAGCCCCCAGACCCAAATTTAATCATCACATCATTTCAATTTCATTTTCCAGATAGATCTTGAATATATGGCTTCTCCTTTCCAAATTCATTGTCATTGCCTAAGTTTAGTCCTTGAACAATATTTTAAAGACTTCCTTATCTGACTTTATATCTTAAAGTCCTACAAATTTATCTTCCTAAAATTCAAATCAAACCATGTCACCAACTTACATAAAGGGAAAATTCATATATTCTACACACAGCACATTTCATGTAACTTTCTAGGCTCGTCTTTCATCATCCTTTTGATGCAGGATTTTCGGCTCCTTAGTTCAGCAGAATTCAGGATCTCATCACATGACCAGGAAGAATTAGGCAGGTAGACATAATGAAGGGTGAGGATGATGCAATTTATTACGCAAAAGGGGAGCTCTCTGCAAAGAGAGGGGTTTCTCCAGCAGGTTCCCACCTCACAATGGAGTACCAGGACTTTCACAGGCAAGCTGAAAAGGCTAGGCTCCTACGTAGCATAAGGCATGAATTCCTGGTGGTTGCACCAGTTTTCCTAGTATGCATGTGGGCGTGCCCAAACAAACCATAGGTAGCATCAGAAAAGGCAACATTTGATTACTTAAAAGGCATTATTCAGAAAGAATCAACTGGGAAAGGGTGGGCCAACAGGGAAAGTTTTCCCTCTGTGTCACGGGTTTCATCTGGGACCAGGAGTCCGGTCTTTCAGCCTTTGGACTGTTTTGGGCTTGAAGGTGGGGTTTCACAGGGACCCTTCCCTATCTGACTAGGCATCTGTCTGCCTCTTGCCTCTATCACTTTCTCTTGAATTTTATATTTTAGCAACACTGAGTCATCTGTGTCCCAGGAAGCACCCATATCTGTTTATCTGCTGTCCCCTCTACCTTTACTACCTTCCCTTCTTCACATTTCAACCCAAAAAAGTCACTTCCCCTCCAAAAATTGGGATCATCTGTCATATTTTTATGAATATTTCCCTTTAATTCCTCACAACAGCTGACAGAATTAGCTACTTCCTCTTCTTTGCAAGTTCTTTGGCTTACACAGATATCAGTAATTAAACATATTTTACCGCATTGGCATATATCTGACTAATGTGTTTTTCTCCTGTACTAGAGCATATGCTCCTTAGTCATCTGTGTATCTGAGGTGAGCACAGGGCCTATGTAGCATATGGTGCATTCTCAATGCTTGTTCAACATGCAGAGAAAAGTAATCTACATTGTCTCTATTTTCTACTTCTTCAACACACTAACATTTGAATCCTGCTTCTATGACCCTGACCTAAATTTCTGTCCCGACCGGCGGGACAGTCGAATGGGCCCTGGAAGGGGGAGTGGGAATGGAGGAGACAAGAAAACACGAGAAATGGAGACAAGACAAATAGCCTGATCAAGTCTCATTTAATAATGGTGGTGCGATGCCTTATATAGGCTGGCAGAGGAAGAGGTTGGGCCAGGGCGGTGACGGGGGGCCGGGTCTTCTCAAATTACAATTGCGCATGCGCCGTGGGTTTGTAATTTTCCCAGGCCCGGGATCGCACCTGCGCCTTAGGCTGCATATCTTCCTGGGCACGAAAAAGTTTGTGCGCCCCGGAAAGGTTTGGGCGCGTGCGGGAAAAGTTTGGGCGCGCGCGGGAAAGGTTTAGGCGCGCGTGGGAAAGGTTTTAGGAGCGCGCGGGAACAGTTTATAATGAAGAACCCGGAAATGTGCCATTTTGTCTTCGCTTTGTGGAGATCAAGCAACAGAGGTCGGCTAACTCCGGGCCTCATGGCTCTGGACAAATTTCTATTAAATGTACATAGATAAACTAATATGTATTTGCGACTTCCTAATATTGTTTTGATTTTTAAAGAGGTCAATCTTACTTTAACTCTGTAATGATGCATTCGAACTTCTGATGATTCTCTACTTCTGTGAAATCCTCTACTGTCTTGACTTCTGTAGGGTCATTCTATTAAAGCTCGTTGAACGTCTGTCACTATGTTTTTGATCTGTGTTGCTGCAATTAGTTCCTCTATCTGCCTTGTGAATATTCTCCATTGTGCTAATCTAGGCTTTCTTCTCCTTTCACTTTTCACGTTACCTCATTGATTTGAATTCCCCTGAAGACTGAAATGTGAAAATAGCTATTCCCAGAAGCCCCTTTCCAGAGAGGTCTAAAATATTTACATGTTTCTATTTTAAATGCAGAAAGAACTTCCAGATCACTATAGGTCGTGGATGGAAATTGCCAACCAACTTCCTCAATTGATTGATGCTCACCAGCTTCGAGCTCATGTGGACAAGGTATTCTTCTCTTCACCCCCTTATCACATTATGTTTTCATCATCATACCACTTTTATTAGCCTTGCAGAAGTGTGTCAATTGATCATTACCATTGAACTTATCAGCTAAGCTATCTCTACCTTCCCGGAAAACAGAATGACCCCTTCTGATACTGTGTTTTTCTAAGGTTTCCAGAGTCAGCACAAAACAATGCCTGTCACATACCAATCACTCACCAAGTGTTTGTTTAAAGAAGAATCTGGGTGAGAATGATAAACTAATGGACAAGGTATGGCCTAGGAAGGCCAGCTTGGAAATTCTTAGGTTCCTCATTCCATGTACTTGCTCAGGGCTCTGTTGTTGCTGAGGGGGTCTACCTTGATTTTGTCCTGGGTGTTATAGAATAGTTAAGTGGAGGGAATTTCTGAATTATAAAATTGGCCACGGGTTCTACAGAAACATCCAATAAGCCTGTAAATTCCACAAAAGTATTTATTAGGCTGGTACAAAAGTAATTGCAGTTTTTGCCATTACTTTTAATGACAAAAACCGCAAATACTTTTGTACCAACCTAATAGCTATGTAACCCTGAAAAAGTTACTGAACTCTGTAATCCCACTTCCTTATTTATAAAATGTGAGAAACTCTGGTCTCACAGTATTGTTATGGGAACTAAATCACTTTCAAAGTGGCCCCTTTGTAGTTCTTGTCCTATTATAACATTCAGTATACATTCATTACTTCCCTGTAGTCTCTTCTCCATCTGTCTTAATCTTACTAATTTGGAGTACCACATAATTGCAGAAGTCCACGAAAAGTTTTTTACTCTCCAAAATTCCCCTTTGCTGTTGGATAATATTGAATGTCTAGAATTACAAATTCTTTTTAAAATACTCATTGAATGCCTGCTCTGTGCAAAGCACTAGAACCCTGTAGAGATGAATAAGGGACTGGCTTCAATGTCTATGAAGATAGCAAACTAAGCAGAGTAATTTCTTTGCCTGATAGATAAAATGTTGTGTTGACAAGACCAAAGAAATCCAAAAATAAGAAAAAAATTAAGAAAATAACTGTAAGCACAGAAAAATAAAGAAAAGTTCCAATGATAGAATAAAAAAGGATTTTTTTGACCATATTAAGCAAATCATTTATAAAATCCAGAAATAAGTTTACAGGACCCATGTCAAGTATTTAACCAAAGCAGAAGGAGATCCCCATGAGTCTCCCTTTCCCATCTCAGAATAGCAGAGAAGAGAAGCAAGGGAAGCCTGGAACAGTTGGCAGGAGGGCAGGTTAGAATTCAGTTTGTGAACTACGAGGTCCTCTGCCGCAGGCATTCACCAGGCTTTATTTGATTAAACTGCCATAAAAGAAGAGAAGGACTTGTCAAATTGAGGTTCCTCCTAGCACAGCATTGAAACCAGTCCCTATTATTTCTTGGCCTTTTGGCTAAAATCGAGTGTGAAATCCATCACCTAACATTTGTACTGGGTTTAGGCTGGGTGCAGTGGCTCACGCCTGTAATCCTAGCACTTTGGGAGGCCAAGGCTGGCGGATTGCCTGAGCTCAGGAGTTCGAGACCAGCCTGAGCAACATGGTGAACCCATGTCTCTACTAAAAATACAAAAAATTAGGCGGGTGTGGTGGCACATGCCTGTAGTCCCAGCTATTTGGGAGGCTGAAGCAGGAGAATTGCTTGAACCTGGGAGACAGAGGTTGTAGTTAGCTGAGATCACACCACTGAACTCCCACTGGCCCACAGAGTGAGACTCTGTCTCAAAAAACAAAACAAAACAAAACAAACTATATATATATAAATTTTTACTGGGTTTAGTAGTATCTTCCTAGAAGTCATGTTCATGCATAATCTGTGAAAGTGGTCTTATTTGGAAATAGGATGTGTATAGATGTATTCAAGTTAAACTGAGGTGATACTGGATTAAATTCTATATGATGAGTGTCCTTATAAGAAGAGGAAAAATCAAACACAGGGACACAGACACAAGGGAAAACATCAAGTGAAGATGGAGGTAGAATTGGAATGATGCATTGACAAGCCAAGATGTGCCAAGGATTGCTGGCAGCCACCAAGAGTTAGGAGAGAGGCATGGAACAGAATGGAACAAATTCTCCCTCAGAGGCTCCAGAAGAAACCAACCCTATTAATACCTTAATTTGGGACTTCTTCTTCCATAACTGTGGCAGAGTACATTTCTGCTGTTTTAAATCATGCCATTTGTGGTCATTAGTTATGGTAGCCCATAAAACTAACACAACACTCCAACACTCTTGGTCTCTATCACTCCTTTTTTTTTTTTTTTTTTTTTGAGACAGAGTCTCACTCTGTCTCCCAGGCTGGAGTGCAGTGGTACGATCTTGGCTCAGTGCAACCTCCACCTCCCAGGTTCAAGCAATTTTCCTGCCTCAGCCTCCTGAGTAGCTGGGACTACAGGCACCAGCCACCACGCCCATCTAATTTTTGTATTTGTAGTAGAGATGGGGTTTCACCATATTGGCCAGGCTGGTCTCGAACTCCTAATCTTGTGATCCACCAGCCTCCCAAAGTGCTGGGATTATAGGCATGAGCCACTGTGCACAGCCTCTATCCCTACTTTTAATTGCCTAGAAAATATCTAACAAATTAAGTCCAGTTTTTAGATTTTACCACCAAAGGCTGAGACTGAAACAGAAATTGTTTGTGAGAAGCAAATACAATAGTTTCCAGAGACTGAATCAGGAATTTTCTGTGAGAGGCAAATATGATAATTTCCAGAACCACAGATGGAGCTATAGACAAAAACATGTTTTCTGGATCCTTTACTTGCTACAGACAACAGAATAAGTGAATTTACAGCTTTGATCTTACAGTGAACCTAAGCCAACCACCTCGTCTTAGAATGTCTCAACATATCTATCTGTATCTTGAAACAAAATATATTAATTGGCTTAGACCCATCCACTCACATTTCCCAGGAAGACATGATCAGAGGGAGCTATGCAAGAAGAAATCCAGCGGAATTCTGGAAATACAATAAGAAAATCCATATTAGACACTAATCTTAATAAAACTAACCTTTGTTCATGAATTTGAATACACAGGATTGCCAAATAATATGGAAAAAATGGGCAACTCAAAAAGAAGAGGGTAGCCCACTCGGCATTGCGGACCAATGGCCTCAAATAAATAATTAAGATGATATTAGTGCTTTAAATATTCTATTTTGTGTATCCAGTATATTGCCTTCATAAATTAAGTGAAAGCTGATACATAAAAAGAACTATTAGAAATAAAAAACCACACATATCCAAAAACTCCTCTATATAAACTCAACAAATTCCGTAAAACATTGATTGCAAATATAGATATATAGTGATTTAGGGACTTCCTTGAGAAATTTCATAAAGCATAAAGCAAAAATCAAAGAATGCAAACTATCAGAAAAATAAACATGCATAAAAAAGAGAAATACAGGGGATCCAAATTCGTTATCATGGAATCCTATAAGCAGATGGGTGGAGGAAAAGTAAAACTTTCAACATATAAGCACAAATTTTTTAGACCTTAAGAAATATTTGAGTTTTTAATATCAGAAAGAAATGGGGTGAGGGTTGGGGGGCACATGTAAATACTCAGATGAAATTGTGAATTTTTTAGCATAAATAAATCTGAATGTTCATAGAAAACAAAAATGAAAAACAGTTTATTTACAGAGTAAATACATAGGACTGTTTACCTGCAATGCTAAATATTAAAAGACAGTTTCTTTTCTTTTTTTTTGAGACGGAGTTTCACTCGTCGCCCAGGTTGGAGTGCAGTGGTGCAATCTTGGCTCACTGCAACCTCTGCCTCTGGGTTCAAGCAATTCTCCTGCCTCAGCTTCCCAAGTAGCTGGGATTACAGGCGCTCACCACCACGCCCAGCTAATTTTTGTACTTTTAGTAGAGACGGGGTTTCACCATGCTAGCCAGGCTGGTCTCAAACTCCTGACTTCAGGTAATCCACCCGTCTTGGCCTCCCAGAGTGCTGGGATTACAGACATGAGCCACCATGCCAGCCTAAAAGACAATTTCATACCTATTTGGATGGCTAAATTGTTTTTTTTAATCTGGCCATATCAAATGCTGAAGAGGATGTGTAGCAATAGAGACTTTCATTCATTGCTGGTTGAAATGCAAAATGGTACAGCCAATTTGAAAACTAGCTTGGCAGATTCTTATAAAATGAAACATAGATTTACCACACAACTCAGCAATAGTATTCCTAAGTATTTATCCAAGTAAATGGGAAATTTATGTTCCCAGAAAAGAAAATCTATATGTGAATGTTTATAACAGCTTGATTCATAATCACCAAAAAAAAAAAAAACTTGAAGAAAACAGGGTATCTCTCAACAGGGGAATGAATAAACCAAGTTATAGTAATTATAAATTGTAGAATAGATAGTGGAATAGTATTCAGCGATACAAATGACTGAACAATTAATTTGTGCAATGACAGGGATGAACCTTAAATACATTTACCTAAATGAAAGATGTCAGGCCTATATTTTATGATTCTTTTCAAATGACTTTCTAGAAAAGGCAAAACTAGAAGGATTAAATATACCTTTATGGTTACCAGAGACAGGCAAGGAGGGGTAGTTGACTGCAAAGGTAACATATAGGGGAATGTTTAGCATGATTGAACTGTTTTATATGGCACTCAGGTGATGGATATATGGCTCTAGGCACTGAAAAACCCATAGAATTTGTATGTCACAAAGAATGGACTTTCATGTACACAAATTTTAAAAAATAAACCAGAATATTGGGAGAATACTAGGATGGAATGCAGACTGTGACAAATAAAACTAACTGGACTCTCAGCAAACTAACACAGGAACAGAAACCAAACATCGCATGTTTTTACTCATATGCGGGAGTTGAACAATGAAAACACATGGACACAGGGAGGGGAACATCACACACCGGGGCCTGTTGGGCGGTGGGGGGCTAGGGGAGGGAGAGCATTAGGACAAATACCTAATGCGTGAGGAGCTTAAAACCTAGATGATGGGTTGACAGGTGCAGCAAACCACCATGGCACATGTGTACCTATGCAACAAACCTGCACGTTCTGCACATGTATCCCAGAACTTAAAGTGAAATTTTAAAGAAGTGAAAAAACAAAACAAAACAAAAACCTAACTGGATAACAAATGCACTATATAACCTCGATGAGGAGAGTGGGGATCAGGGAAAGGAACAGACTTAAATTACTCCAAAAAATACTGTTGTGCTGTGACTAGAATCTATAAGGCTTATGGTAAATGAAACTTTATGTGATCACTATACTCTAATTGGTAAATCAGTTTTTCACGGGGTGCAGGTGAATGGTTGTGAAACTGCTTTACATGTAGTCATAACTTTGCGTTTTGCAGATATTTCAATTTTTACAAATTGAAGATTCGTGGCAACCTTGCATCAGGCAAGTCTGTCAACCCCATTTTTCCAATAGTGTGTGCGCATTTGGTGTCTGTGTGTCATATTTTAATAATTCTCACAATATTTAAAACTTTTTCTTTACTATTACATCTGTTACAGTGATCTGTGATCAGTGATCTTTAATGTTACTATCATAATTGTTTTGAAGGTGCCATAAACTGTGCCCCTATAAGTCCTGAAACTTAATTGGTAAATGTATGTGTTCTGACTGCTCCACTGACCAGCCATTACCCCATCTCTCTCCCCCTCCTCAGGCCTCCTGGTTTCCTGAGACTTAATAATATTGAAATTAGGCCAATTAATAATCCTACACTGGCCTCTAAGTGTTCAAGTGAAAGGAGTTGCATGTCTCTCACTTTACAAATCTAAAACTAGAGCCTGGGCATGCTGGCTCATGCCTGTAATCCCAGCACTTTGGGAAGCCAACGCAGGGGGATCACCTGAGGTCAGGAGTTTGAGACCAGCCTGGCCAACATGGTGAAACCTCGTCTCTACTAAAAATACAAAAATTAGTCGGGGGTGGTGGTGCACACCTGTAATCCCAGCTACTCAGGAGGCTGAGGCAGAAGAATCATTTGAACCCAGGAGATGGAGGTTGCAGTGAGCCGAAATAACGCGATTGCACTCCAGCCTGGGAAAATAAGAGTAAAACTCCATCTCAGGAAAAAAAAAAAAAAAATCTAAAGCTAGAAATGATTAAGCTTGGTGAGAAAGTCATGTCAAAACCAGATAGGCTTAAAGCTGGGCCTTTTTTGCCAAACAGCCAAGCTGGGAGTGCAAAGAAAAAGTTTTTGAGGAAAATTAAAAGTGCTACTCCAGTGAACACATAAATGACAAGAAAGTAAAAGAGCTTTATTGCTGATATAGAGAAAGTTTGAGTGTTTTGGATAGAAGATCAAACCAGCCACAACTTCAAACCAAAGCCTAATTCAGAGAAAGGCCCTAACTCTCTTCAATTTTATGAAGTCTGAGAGGGGTAAAGAAGCTGCAGAAAAAAAAGTTTTAAGGTAGCAGAGTTTGGTTCATGAAGTATGAGGCAAGAAGCCATCTCCACAACATAAAAGTGCAAGGTGAAGCAGCAAGTGCTGAGGGAGAAGCTGCAGCAAATTATCCAGAAGATCCAGCTGAAATCATTGATGAAGGTGGCTACATTTATTTTTTATTTTTATTATTCATTAATTTATTTATTTTGAGACAAAGTCTTATTCTGTCCCACAGACTAGAGTGCAGTGGCGTGATGTTGGCTCACTGCAACCTCCATCTCCCAGGTTCAAACAATTCTCCTGCCTCAGCCTCCCCAATAGCTGGGATTACAGGCATTTGCCACAACACCTGACTAATTTTTGTATTTTTAGTAGAGACAGGAGTTCATCACATTGGCCAGGCTGGTCTTGAACTTCTGACCTCAGATGATCCACCCACGTTGGCTTCCCAAAGTGCTGGGATTACAGGCATGAGCCACCAGGCCCAACTGCTGGCTACATTTAAAAATAGGTGTTGAGTGTAGACAAAATCATCTTTTAGTGGAAGAAGATTCCATCCAGGACTTACTTTTTTTTTTTTTCTTTTGAGACAGAGTCTCACTCTGTTGCCAGACTGGAGTGCAGTGGCGCGATCTCAGCTCACTGCCACCTCTGCCTCCCGGGTTCAAGTGATTTTCCTGCCTCAACCTCCCGAGTAGCTGGGACTACAGACGTGTGTCTCCATGCTCAGCTAATTTTTGCAGTTTTAGTAGAGACAGTGTTTCACCACATTGGCCAGGATGGTCTCTGTCTCTGACCTCGTGATCCACCCACCTTGGCCTCCCAAAGTGCTGGGATTACTGGCATGAGCCACTACGCCTGGCCCAGGACTTTCATAGTTAGAAAAAAGTCAATGCCTGGCTTGAAAGGACAGGCGGACTATCTTGTTAGGGGCTAGTGCAGCTGTTGATTTTATCTTAGGGCCCTTACCAGTCATGCTAAATCTACTCTGCCTGTGCTCTATAAATGGACAATAAAGCCTGGCATATCTATTTACAGCATGCTTTCCTGAATATTTTAAGCTCACTGTTGCGACCTACTGTTCAGAAAAAAAATAATTCCTTTCAAAATACTACTGCTTTTTAACAATGGCTCTGGTCACCCATGAGCTCTAATGGAGATGTACAAGGAAATAAATGTTGTTTTCATGTCTGCTAACACATTTGTTCTGCAACCTATGGATCAAGGAGTCATTTTGGTTTTCAAGTCTTATTATTTAAGAATTATATTTTGTGGCCAGGTGCGGTGGCCCTGTAATCCCAGCACTTTGGGAGGCTGAGGCAGGCAGATCACGAGGTCAGGAGATCGAGACCATTCTGGCTAACATGGTGAAACCCTGTCTCTACTAAAAATACAAAAAATTAGCCAGGCGTGGTGGCGGGTGTCTGTAGTCCCAGCTGCTGGGGAGGCTGAGACAGGAGAATGGCGTGAACCCGGGAGGCGGAGCTTGCAGTGAGCTGAGATCACGCCAGTGCACTCCAGCCTGGGCAACAGAGAGTCCATCTCAAATAAATAAATAAATAATAAAAAAATAAAAACTACACTTTGTAAGGCTATTTCTGACACAGATAGTGATTTCTTCCAAGAATTTGGGCAAAACCAGATGGAAACCTGGAAAGGATTCACTATTCTAGATACTATTAAAAGCATTCATGATTTATGGAGGATGTCAAAATAAAACATTAATAGGAGTCTGCAAGAAGTCAACCCTTATGGATGACTTTGAGGGATTCAAGACTTGAGCAGAGGAAGTCACTGCAGATGTGGCAGAAATAGTATGAGAACTAAAATTAGAAGTGGAATCTGATTTTGTAACTGAGTTGCTACAATATCATGATTGAACTTTCCTTTTCTTTTTTTTTTTTTTTGAGACAGAGTTTCGCTCTTGTTGTCCAGACTGGAGTGCAGTGGTGCAGTCTTGGCTCTCTGCAGGCTCTGCCTCCCGGGTTCAAGCAATTCTCCTGCCTCAGTCCCCTGAGTACCTAGGATTATAGGCACCTGCCACCACGCCCAGCTAATTTTTTGTATTTTTAGTAGAGATGGGGTTTTGCCATGTTTGGCCAGGCTGGTCTCAAACTCCTGACCTCAGGTGATCTGCCCACCTCTGCCTCCCAAAGTGCTGGGATTACAGGAGTGAGCCAATATGCCGGCCACATGATTGCACTTTAAGAGATAAGTTGCTTCTTAAGGAGCAAAGAAAGTAGTTGCACAACACAGAATTTACCTGTGGTGAAAATACTGTGTTTGAACTGCTGTTGAAATGTTATTGAACGTTGTTGAAATGATAAAAAAAAAAAAAATAGAATGTTCCATAAACATAGGTGATAAAGCATCGGCAGGGTTTGAGAGGATTAACTGCAATTTTAAAAGAAATTCTACTGGGGGCTGAGTGCAGTGGCTCATGACAGCACTTTGGGAGGCCAAGGCAGGCGGATCACTTGAGGTTGAGTTTGAGACCAGTCTGGCCAACATGATGAAACACTACTACCTCTACTAAAAATACAAAAATTAGCTGGGCATGGTGGCAGGTTCCTGTGATCCCAGCTACTTGGGAGGCTGAAGCAGGAGAATGCTTGAACCCGGGAGGCAGAGGTTGCAGTGAATCAAGATCTTGCCACTGCATTCCAGCCTGGGTAACAGAGCAAGACTCCATCTCAAAAAAAAAAAAAAAACAAGTTCTACTGGGGAAAAAATGCTAACAAACAGATTGCATGAATGCAACGGAGAAATCATTTGTGAAAGGAAGAGTCAATTGATGTGGCAAACTGCCCTGTTATCGTAAGCCACCCCAACCTTCAGCAACCAACATCCTGAACAGTAAGTAGCCATCAGCATCGAACCAGGGCTCTCCACCAGCAAAGAGATTATGACTCACTGAAGGCTCAGATGATCATTAGCATATTTTAGCAATAACGTACTTTATAATTAAGGCATAAAGTACTTTATAATGTACATTGTTTTTCTAGACATAAAGCTATTGCACACTTTATGTTGTGAACATAACTTTTACATGCACTGGGAAGCCATTAAATGTGTGTGATTTGCTTTATTGGGACAGTCACTTTATTGTGGTGGTCTGGAATTGAGCCCTGAATATCTCTAAGGTATGCCTGTATATACTTGGGTTGAACAATAAGTAAATAGATGGTGGATGATGTTTCACTGTGAGTGAGGGAAGTTACAGATTAGCAAGGGGTAGGAGGAAAAGCTAGAATTAATAGGTGTTACTGCATTAGAGTTGGAGACATCAGTATTGTGTCCAGAATTGGTGAGTTCTTGGTCTCGCTGACTTCAAGCATGAAGCCACGGACCCTCGCAGTGAGTGTTACAGTTCTTAAAGATGGTGTGTCCAGAGTTTGTTCCTTCAGATGTTCAGCTGTGTCCGCAGTTTCTTCCTTCTGGTGGGTTCGTGGTCTCGCTGACTTCAGCAGTGAAGCTGTAGACTCTGGCGGTGAGTGTTACAGCTCTTAAAGGCCGTGTGTCTGGAGTTGTGGGTTCTTCCCGGTGGGTTCGTGATCTCGCTGGCTTCAGGAGTGAAGTTGCAGACCTTTGCAGTGAGTTTTACAGCTCATAAAGGCAGCGTGGACCCAGAGTGAGCAGCAGCAAGATTTATTGTAAAGAGCAAAAAAACAAAGCTTCCACAGTGTGGATGGGGACCCAGACAGGTTGCCGCTGCTGGGCAGCCTGCTTTTATTCCCTTACCTGGCCCCACCCACATCCTGCTGATTGGTCCATTTTACAGAAAGTTGATTGGTCCGTTTGACAGCATGCTGACTGTTGCCTTTACAATCCTTTAGCTAGACACAGAGTGCTAAACTGTAACTCTTAACGCGAGGGTCCACAGCTTCATTCTTGAAGTCAGCAAGACCAAGAACCCACCAATTCTCGACTCAGTATGAAGTCATGTTTTGTTTAATATTTATAAATACATATGAATGTGTAATACTACTTACATATGCCTAGATAATGGGTTATATGTATGTATATACACACACACACGTTTCCTAGATCTATCCACTGCAAGGATCTGGAATAAGTGACATCCCAGTAGCAATGGGTAAACCAACTGCCCAGATAAATACCTTTCTCCAATAACAGTATCCTGGTCTTCTTGAAGAAATAGCTAATAATAGACCATGCATGGTGGCTCTCGCCTGTAATCCCAGTACTTTGGGAGGCCAAGGCGGGTGGATCCCGAGGTCAGGAGTTCAAGACCAGCATGGCTAAGATGGTGAAGCCCCATCTCTACTAAAAATACAAAAATTAGCCGGGTGTGGTGGTAGGTACCTGTAATCCCAGCTACTTGGGAGGCTGAGGCAGGGAATTGCTTGAACCCAGGAGGTGGAGGTTGCAGTGGCTGAGATCGTGCCACTGCACTCCAGCCTGGGTAACAGAGTGAGACTCCATCTCAAAAAAAAGAAAAAGAAAAAAAAGAAAAGAAAAGAAATAGCTGATAATAAACCTTAGGTAGGGAAAATACAAAATGACCCCAGAACATCTTGTCCCACTAGAAAGTGGGAGAGTGCTCAGAAAGGTTGAGTAGATGTCGCATGGAACACAGGAGCCAACTGAAAGAGCTATCAATGGCCAGGCTGGAGCAATATGAGCTAGAAAATACATCAAGTAGCACTGGAGTGTGATTGAAAGTAAAAATTAAATATACACCTGTTCATAATGTTATTTTATTTAAAAAGACAATTTAGAAATATTTGTAAAGTTTTAGCAAAAAAAAAAAAAATAATAAGAACCCAGAATTGTATTGTTCATCTATGTGTACAAAAGGACATGATATCCGTCAAACCAAGAAGTAAGAAAATATAACATTCAAGTATTTTGTCTCAGTTGCTCAGGAATTATTCCAATAAAGTGAATACAATTTAGAATCAAGGACTTAGGAAAGGAAAATATGAGTATGTAAGAAACACTGTGAAACAATGAAACCAGTAAATTTTATGGTCATTATAATCATTGATAATGTGACTGTGAAATAAGAAAATAATTTCTAAAATAATTTGTGAGTGCATTGTGTGTAGGTACATATTCTTGTGACCAAGTCGTGATAGAATGATACAGTTAAACTCCTTATTTCTTTTTAACAAAACGTGGGACATAGTGGAATGACAGTTGTAAAACTAAAATCATGAATTTTCTTGTTTTTTTGTTTTGTTTTGTTTTTTGGTTTTTTTTTTCTGAGATGGAGTCTCGCTGTGTCTCCCAGGCTGGAGTGTAGTGGGACAATCTTGACTCACTGCAACCTCTGCCTCCCGGGTTCAAGCGATTCTCCTGCCTCAGCCTCCCAAGTAGTTGGGATTACAGGCTCCTGCCACCACATCCAGCTAATTTTTTACATTTTTGGTAGAGACTGGGTTTCACCAAAATCCTACTGGTCTTGAACTCCTGACCTGAAGTGATCCACCCGCCTTGGCCTCTCAAAGTGCTGGGATTACAGGCGTGAGCCACTGCGCCCAGCCAAAATAATGTTTGTATTGGTGTGCTATGCCGGATTATAAAAGAAATGAACCAGAAAAATATTACATAGTTAACAGCAAAGTAAGATTTGTGCTGTCAGTTATCATGACATGTTATAAAACCATAGAAATTCTGACCAATAACCAAGGGAACCAAAACTTAACAGGGGACCTACATACAGACCCATGTGTGTATGGAATACACACTAAACACGGGACAGGGGTGAAATGCTGGGAACACGATGGTAGTAACATGACTGGTAATCCATACATAGAGTTTGCACATAGCAAAATGATTAACTGGCTCTGCTCTTTTCACCACAAACAAAAATAAGTTCATTCAAGATGGATACAAACTTAAATGTCAAAATCAAAAATGTTTCATCTGTTGGAAGAAAATGTTGGAGAGTATCTTTATGTACTGGCATGAAGGAAGAATTTTCTAGGGTTAGGTGCAGTGGCTCATGCCTGTAATCCCAGCACTTTGGGAGGCCGAGATGGGTGGATCACCTGAGGTCAGGAGTTTGAGACCAGCCTGGCCAACATGGTGAAACCCCATCTCTACTGAAAAGACACAAAATTGACTGGGCGCCGTGGCTCACACCTGTAATCCCAGTACTTTGGGAGGTCCAGGTGGGTGGATCACAAAGTCAAGAGATTGAGATCATCCTGGCCAATATGGTGAAAACTCATCTCTACTAAAAATACAAAAATTAGCTGGGCGTGGTGGTGCGCACCTGTAGTCCCATCTACTTGGGAGGCTGAGGCAGGAGAATAGCTTGAACCCAGGAAGAAGAGGTTGCAGCGAACCGAGATTGCACAACTGCACACCAGCCTGGCGAAAGAGTGAGACTCCGTCTAAAAAAAAAAAAAAATACACAAAATTAGCTGGGTGTGGTGGCATGCGCCTGTAATCTCAGCTATTTGGGAGACTGAGGCAGGAGAATCACTTGAACCCAGGAGGCAGAGGTTGCAGTGAGCCGAGATTGTGCCATTGTGCCATTGGCACTCTAGCCTGGGCAACAGTGAGAGACTCCATCTCAAAAAAAAAAAAAAAAAAGATTTTTCTAATAAAGCATAACATTGGAGTATTTTTTTTCTTTTTCTTTTCTTTTTTTTTTTTGCAACGGAGTCTCGCTCTGTTGCCCAGGCTGGAGTGCATTGGCGCGATCTTGGCTCATTGCAAACTCCGCCTCCTGGGTTCATGCCATTCAACATTGGAGTATTTTTCTGATATACTTGATATCCTTAAAACAGGAACTCTGTTCATCAAAATAGGCTGAAAGACAAGGAACACCAAGCCACAAACTGAGAGAAGATATTCTCATACATATACATGAAAAGAAGATTTGTATCCTGAATATATAAAATTCTGTAAATTGGTCAGAAAAACAACCAAATAGAAAACAATATTCAACAGACATTTTGTGGAATAGAAAACATAAGTTCCCAATATATCATCTGAAAAATGCAAACTACCATTAATAGTCAAGAAAATGAAAGTCAAAACCACAATGGGATAACATTTTATAACCATACAACTGAAAAATGCTTAAAGTCTGGCATGAACAGGTATTGGCAGGAATATAAAACACCTGAATCTTTTATTCACTGTGAGTGGGTACAATCTCTCTCAAAAACTGCTTGTGATTATCTGGCAATGTTGAAGATATACATCCTATTAATGAAGAACTCCCTTTTTGTGTATATAAATACCTTAGAGCTTCCTAGGCCTGCGTACTGATAACTGTGTACTCTGAAAGATATGAAAGTATTGTTTATCATGGTAAAAATACATGAAATAACTGTGAAAATAAATAAACTGCAGATGCATCCAGTAATGATGAATGTCAAAGCCATAACATTGATGAGAAAAGAAAATCATAGAATATCCTGTATTCAGTATAATTCTATTATGTTAAGTTCAAAAGCATTCAAACTAAATAATCAATATATTTTGAGATGGAGTCTCACTTTGTACCCCAGGATAGAGTGCAGTGGGAACATCCTGGCTCACTGCAACCTCCACCTCCCAGGTTCAGGTTATTTCCCAGCCTTAGCCTCCCAAGTAGCTGGGACTACAGGTGAGCACCACCACGCCTGGCTAATTTTTGTGTTTTTGTAGAGATGGGGTTTCACCATGTTGGCCAGGCTGGTCTCAAACTCCTGACCTCAAGTGATCTGCCTGTCTCAGCCTCCCAGAATGCTGGGATTACAGGTGTGAGTCACCATGCCTGGCCAATAATATATTGTTCAGTGACGTACATATATGAATTTTGAAGGATATATAAATAGCGAGGAAATAACAAATACAAAATTCAACAAATAGATACTCTTAAGGAGCAAGCAGGATATTACAATCAATACAAGGCACACAGAGCGTTACAAAAATTTAGGTCAAGTTCTATTTCTTAAGCTGAGTGATGAGTGAATATGTGTTTGCTTATGTCTACTCTTTTGGTTGTAAATAGATATTGCATATGTTTAATTTATATTCATGATATATAAATTCATGAAGTGCTTCTAATAAATAGGAAGTTATAAGATGCATTTCAAAATGTTCAGCAGAAAATAGTGCGAACATGTTGCCCTGAATCATGTTGCAGAGTCTAAAGAAATGTTCACAATGGTTCCGAGAAGCTCCTCAAACTTCATTTTTGCTTTTAGAGGGAAAATCACATATTTAGCCCTCCCACACTGAGGCCAGAGACTGTCAAAATGTTAGCTGAGTAGCATTAAGAAAAGCATTGAAGGTAGAGTACCTTTCCATTGTGATGGAAACCCACAAATTAGTATTTCTGTTTTTAGTCCAACATTATTTCTGCTAATTAACAGATCTTTAATACATTTGTCATCACGGACAAATAATTTTGTGCTCATGTCCTCAAAGTCATTTACAATTCAGAACAAATTGACTTAGAAATAAAATGTGATTAATATTTTTTGTTTATTTTTGAGAAAAGTATTAATAATTTTCTAATAGTATATCTTTCAAATGTGTCTAGCCATAATAAAAATAATTATATAACACTCAAAATAAATTAGGCATAGAGGGTGGAGGTGGAGGGGGTGTGAAAAGCCCCAGGCAGCATCAGGGCTTGTGTTTCTGCTCCTGTTCCATAGAGAGAGGAACACCCACCGCACAGGGCTGTTGCAGGGTCAGTGATAGCAAGCAGGCCACAGCGTTAGGATAAGACAGGCTTGTAAAAGTTGCCATGCAAAACCCTTAGGAAATAAGCCCCCTCAGTCCTTGGAGTTAAGTATCCTACAACATTCCAGCCAAGCAGTGACTTTGGGGATGGAGACGGGAGGCTGCCACAGCCATGGGGACAAACTGTGGGCTCAGGTGGGCGGTTAGGTTCTTCTTGTGCAAAGTCGTGTGGACCACCTCCCATACTGCAGGGTCCTGGGTCTGGGGATAAATGGGTGTGTGTGCGGGTTCTTTGTTCCTTCATTAAAATACAACCCATGCCTTGCACCCAAAGGTCCCTTCACATCCCAGGTCCCCAGGCCCCGTTCCCTCCCCTGTTTCCGTTCCCATCCCTCCTCTGACGGTATTTGGATTTTCATGAACAGATGCCCTTGCTGAGCTGCCAGTTCCTGAAAGGTCACCGAGAGCAGCGTCTGGCCCACCTGGTCCTGAGCTTCCTCACCATGGGTTATGTCTGGCAGGAAGGAGAGGCCCAGCCGGCAGAGGTGAGGGCCAGAGAGCTGCTTCTCCTGTTACCAGCAGGTTGGCTGCGCCTGGAGTAACGTGCTCCCTGCTTGGTGCTACACTGTTTTCCCGGAAAATGGGTGCTTTCTTCTTCTCGATGGGCATTAGTTTAAGCAAGGATGAAGGGCTCATTTATTATTATTTATTATTTATTTTATTTTGAGACAGTCTCACTCTGTCACTCAGGCTGGAGAGCAGTGGGATGATCTTGGTTCGCTGCAACCTCCCCTTCCAGGTTCAAGTAATTCTCCTGCCTCAGCCTTTCGAGTAGCTGGGACTACAGGCACCCACCACCACGCCTGGCTAATTTTTGTATTTTTAGTAGAGATGGGTTTCACCATGTTGCCTAGGCTGATCTCGAACTCTTGACCTCAGGTAATCTGCCTGCCTCGGCCTCCCAGAGTGCTGGGATTATAGGCGTGAGTCAATGCGCCCAACCTGAGGGCCATTTAAATGAAGGAATTTTTTATTTTTTTTCTAAAAAGGTAATTTGTTTTTTAAACTGATAGCTATTTCTTCCTTTTATAAGCTTTTGAATTTGTTTTTGTTTGTTTGTTTTTTGGCACCCTTTTCCAAGAATGTTTGAAGAGCTGTATGTGAAGGCAGATTGCTTTTTTGCTTTAAAACAGGGTCGCACTATGTTGCCCAGGCTGGAGTGCAGTGGTGCAATCATAGCTCACTGCAGCCTCAACTCCTCCCGGGCTCAAGCGACCCTCACACCTCAGCCTCCCGAGAAGCTGGGGCTAGCAGCACGTACCGCCACACCCAGCTAATCGTTAAAATTTTTTTGCAGAGATGAGGGTCTTGCTCTTTTGCCCAGGCTGCTCTTAAACTCCTGGCCTCAAGTGATCCTCCTGCCTTTGCCTCCCGTCCTGTGATTATAGGCGTGAGCCACCATGCTGGACCTGAAGACAGACTCTGAGAATTCATAAAGACCTCAAAGCATTTTGTACTCTTACGTATATAAATTATCCAGGTTGCTCTTCACAATCCTGTAAAGTAACGAGAGCCATACCAGGCCCATTTTACAACTGAAAAGCACAGACACTTAATTCCTTAATCAAGGTCAGACAGCATGTTAGTGCAAAAGCCAAGGCCAGAACCCAGATCTTCTGATTTTACTAGTGCAGCCTTCTTTCCCCAGGGGACATATTGATATTTACAACACTCATCTTCATTATTTTTTTTAATACTGCTTTCTATCCAGCCAATTATTAGTCTGTCTTTTAATATTTCATCCAAATCTTCTGAATCATTGTATAACTTTGTACAGTTTCCATCCACAGTGTCAGTTACTATTCCTTGTCAGTTTTAAAAGTGTGCCTTTCCCAGAAATCAGGGAGTTACCCATGTCCTAGAACTCCACGGTGAAGAGAACAGCCTGTGCCCACTGTGTTTGCCTGATTGATCTTACCTCTTGTCTCTCAGGGAAACAAAGGAGACTCAGGATGAGGAACAGTGTAGAGTCACTTCAGCCTTGTTATTTGTCAGTGCATATCTTCTTTTTTTTTGATACAGAGTTTTACTCTTGTCGCCCAGGCTAGAGTGCAGTGGCGTGATCTCGGCTCACTGCAACCTTGGCTTCCTGGGTCCAAGGGATTCTCCGGCCTCAGCCTCCTGAGTAGCTGGGATTACAGGCACCTGCCATCATGGCCAGCTATTTCTTTTTTTGTATTTTTAGTAGAGACAGAGTTTCACCATGTTGTACAGGCTGATCTCGAACTCCTGACCTCAGGTGATCCACCCACCTGGATCTCCCAAAGTGCTGTGATTACAGGCATGGGCCCCAGCACCCGGCCAGTGCATTGCATTTTTAAAACAGTGTGTCTGATGCTGAAAAGTTTGAAGTCTAGGCACGTCCCAGTGGGTCCTCTTTAGACCATCCCCTCCGCAAACCATTATCCTAAATTGGGGTTTAGGGGAGAGAAGAGCGATAGGGGAAGGAAGTCTTCTCCTCCCAGCTGTGCCCTGGTAGTTTCAGGGAACCAGGAGGCTCCCAGTACCCACCATCTCGCCTCAGATCATCTTTCACTTTCTTTGTTTCTCCTCCCTTGACTTTTCAGCTCAGAAAGTACCTAGCTTTCCAGTGCCTTATGAGGAAAGTGTACCCGAGGTTCACACTGCAAAACCTTTTAAAGCTCTTCATTGTTTTCCACCCAAGAAAAAGTTCAAGGGGAAAATGAAGGCAAAAGCAGGGCATTCTTAATGGATATTTTATCTTAAGGAGAAATGAAAATGGAGAAGGAAGAGGGGGCACAAGGATGGGGTTTGAATCTAGACTCGTTCAGCCTTTACCTCCAATAGAGAACCCCATGCAGCTTTTCTGGACTTGTGACTGATAAAGCGCTGTGGAGGGCTCCTTGGATAAAAAAGGGTGAAGGGGTCTGTCCTGTGGTGGCTTACTTGAAGGTGTTACTGGGTTTGACTAATGAGTGAAAGACACAGTCAGTTTCCCCACAGGCTGAGGTGGTCTATCCTCATGCTTTTCTAGGGCGCTGGGGTCTCCCTGGCTCATACCCTGGTGCACACACAGGTTTCTACATCTAGCTGTATATCTCTATCAGTCAATCAATCGATAAATCTATCATCTATCTATTGACATATCATCATCTTTCTATCATCTATCTATGTATCTATCATCTCTCTCTCTCTTTCTCTCTCTCTCTCTCTATATATATATTTCTATCCATCTACATACTTACCCATCTATCAAAATTTTTTTCTATTGGTAATCTCCTCGGGCCCCAGTTTATGTTTAATTGTTTTGGTAGTGCCTTTCTTTGCACAGTCAGTTTGCAGAGGTTATTTTATATTCTATATGTACGTGTATGGTCCAACGTTGTAATTTTCACATATATTGTACCGTGTACTCATAAGCAGTATTTCCACTGGGTCATTAACAGAAAGATATGTGTGAGGCATATGAATGTGCGTCACTCAGGTAATTCAAACTTGGTTCCCAGGTCATTTGTATACCACAGGATTGCTGGAATAAAAGGCAACCATGGTTATTTCCTCTGCTGCAAGCTTTCTAGAATATGCTATTTGTCTTGATTTATTTCTGAAAGGTCCTGCCAAGGAATCTTGCCCTTCCATTTGTCGAAGTCTCCAGGAACTTGGGGCTCCCTCCTATCCTGGTCCACTCAGACTTGGTGCTGACAAACTGGACCAAAAAAGATCCAGACGGGTAAGGAAGGAAGAGAATGCTTTGAATTTCCACAGACTGAAACTCTGCCGGAGGCAGTTTTGTGACTTTTAACTTTTCCCACAGGAAACGCCCAGGCTTTTTTTATAATTACGGATGTTCATATTTATGGTATTATGGTCTGCTTTATGGTTCCAAAGAAGGGGTGAGCTTGACCAAAAATTCAAAAATCACAGGCCCCAGAAGTTTCCTCTCAGTCCGCTCTGAATACAATGGATCAGGCCATTTTGTCTTGTTTGTTTCCACATCATGTGTGAATTTCTCAACCTGACCATCAAGCTCCTGCAAAATTAGCTTTTATTTGTTCTTTCTCTTCAAACTGTTTATTCCCTAAGATGGCCTCCATTCATATCAGGTTAGAACCAGCTGACTTTGATAAGTAATCATTATATAGTGATCAGAAGAGAATGATTATGGATGAATTCAGAGCAGATGCTCCAGGTGGGTTGGATTGAGAATTTGATTAATAATTCCATCTATTCCACCAAAGTCGCATCATTCCTTTGACAGTTGGGCTGCGAATAAGGACATTTGTCTATAGAAGGAATAGCATGAGTTTTTAACAAACAAGAAATTCAACAAATAGAATTGGACACATGATCTAAAATGTTAAATTTTCCTTTCACCTTAATTTTCGCAGCCAAATTTATTTCAGCTCCAGATAAAAGAGACGGCCGTTTCTTTTGGGGCTAATTACAACAGCTGAAGGTTCACTGAGGTTTGATGTGAGGAAGAACTTCCTCAGCCATGGGATTGCCAGAGGCGATGATGGGAATCTACTTAAAAGGGTTACGTATTTAGTAGACAGCCTAGATTTTAAGGCTAATTTATGTGCCCCGACCGGGCGCAGTGGTTCATGCCTGTAATCCCGGCACTTTGGGAGGCTGAGGCAGGTGGGTCACCTGAGGTCAGGAGTTCAAGACCAGCCTGTCTAACATGGTGAAACCCTGTCTCTACTAAAAATACAAAAAAATTAGCTGGGCATGGTGGCGCATGCCTGTAATGCCAGCTACACGGGAGGCTGAGGCAGTAGAATAGCTTGAACCAAGGAAGTGGAGGTTGCAGTGAGCAAGATCATGCCATTGCACTCCAGTCTGGGTGACAAACTCTGCCTCAAGAAAAAAAAAAAAAATGTGCCCCATTGGAAGAAGTGAGATTGGGCCATCTCATATCTCTCAGGAGCTCTGAGCCCTCCCTGGAGGTTTATATTTTCTGCAATTATGAATTGTGATCCTTGATTAATTATGCTTTAATAATAAAATGGGTGACTACTGAAAACTGCTGAATCTGGGTAAGAATTTGGATAAAAAATAATAAATATATGTGCATAATTTATTCTGTTCAAGGTACTGAATAGTGAATTAGCTGGATTTATTACTCAAAGAGAAAGAATAAGAGAAGGTTGAAGGGAAAAATGACTGTACTAGAATGGTAGTCAAAAATGCAACAACAGACAGGTGCAGAGGCTCACACCTGTAATCCCAGCACTTTGGGAGGCCCAGGTGGGCAGGTCACCTGAGGTCAGGAGTTCTAGACCAGCCTGGCCAACATGGTCAAATCCCCTCTCTACTAAAAATACAAAAATTAGCCAGGAGTGGCAGTGGGTGCCTGCAATTCCAGCTACTTGGGAGGCTGAGGCAGGATAATCACTTGAACCCGGGAAGCAGAGGTTGCAGTGAGCCAAGATTCCACCATTGCACTCCAGCCTGGGCGACAGGGTGAGATCCTGTCTCAAAAACAAACAAAACAAAACAACAACAAAAAAGTTATTAATAGTTTCCTAGGAAGGAAGAGTGAAGGGCTAGTTTAATTCCAGAGATGCGGACACAGTCCTGGGTCTCACCAGTTACTCTGTTTGGTAACTATCTTTTGAAACCTTTTAATATGCCTAGCACAGAGCTAAGTGCTATGAAGAAATGAAAGAAATAGAAGCAAAGTACTCCCCATGTGGTTAAATAACAAGACACTATATGACAAATGTCAAAGAGTGACTCAAACAGTATGTCCTTTAGAATTTCAGAGAAATGGCATCAATGCAGGCTTTACAAATCAGCAAAAATCTTGGTGAGGGGGCAGAACTTGATGTAAGGCAAATCCTAAAAGTTGAGTAGGAATCAACTAGCTAGAACAAAATGTGGGGTTGTGGTAAATACAAAAATGTAA